>NC_064450.1:678575-1017862 GCF_023343835.1 Lagopus muta | reverse complement strand
GAGAGCTGCAGAGCACCTCCAGGGCTGCAGGGGGGTGAGGAACCCGGGGGGCTGCTTGTGACATTTAGAACAATTCTTTTTTTGCTCCAATTAAAAAGCCAGCATAGAGTTTTTCTCCTCTCTCTCCCCACCTCTGAGCACTTTCATGATGCTCATGTCAGAACAGAAGGAAAAATGCGTTTCAGAAAATCTGAGATGTTTTGCTTGAGCTTTGGCTTCTTTTTCATTTGAAAATAAATAAAATACGTAAATAAAATGCAGCGACCTGGATCTTTAAACAATGTGTCACCGTGGGAGGAAAACCTGGACAGGTTTGGCACAGATGTATATACCAATGTCCATTCAAAACCTTCAAATTTATACCTTTCACATTTTTAACAGGCAAAATAAAAAGGCTGGGAGGTTCGTGGAGGTTTAAATTTTGACAAATCTGTGTTTTCCAGTGCCAAAATATTTTTCTCAAATTTCATGAATAAATTCTCAAACTTTCCCGATTGCCTGGGCAATTTCATTTTCCTGCATTCCCATAGAAAGTGGGATTACATGAGCAGATGTTATTTTTCCACAGGACATGATGTGTAAACTCTGAATTTTGAGGATCTATCATTTGATCAAATGGAGCCGAATTTCCCAGAGATACCTGGTTGTGAGCCCTCGCTCTGAAGCCAAAGGGTTCCATCTTCTGCATAGTGGCTTTGAGGAGCTTTTTATCATGGAGAAAAACAACATTTTTCCCAAATTCTGTTGTGAGGAATAGCTGACCTGTTTAAGCTGAGCGCTTGCAAAACCTTCGCTTGGAAGCAGACGTCCTGGCAGTCAGAGCTGGGGCTTGGCAAAGGTTAAGCCACAAGAGGCTCACAGCAGAGAATCCATCAGCGTTACCTGTCTGTGTTAATCACAAAGCCTCTGTTTTCCATGGATTTTCGTAAGACTTGCGAATTCCAGGATGGAAATAAGAAGTGGGCATGCTAGCTTTTTCCATCTTCCTTGAGTAGGAGGAGATATAGAAAGAAGTGTATTAAATGAAGAGGAAGTTTTTCCTAATATCTAACCACAACATACCCTGGTAGAACTTGAGGCCATCACTTCTTGTCCTGTCACCGTTATCTGGGGGCAGAAGCTGACCCCCACCTCACCACAGTCTCCTGTCAGAGAGTTTGAGAGAGCCGTGAGCTCTGCCCTGAGCCTCCTCTTCTCCAGGCTGCCCATCACACCTGTGCTCCAGCCCCACTGCCCTTCTCTGGACACGCTCCAGGCCTCCATGTCTTTCTTGCAGTGAGGGGCTCAGAACTGAACACAGCACTCCAGGTGCAGCCTCACCAGTGCTGAGCACAGGGGACGATCACCTCCTGCTCTGCTGACACAGGGCAGGATGCCATAGGGCACACTGCTGGCTCATGTTCAGTTGAGCATCAACCAACACCCCCAGCTTCCACACAACCTTCCAGCTGATCTGGCCCAAGTCTGTAGTGTTATCTAGGGTTGTTGTGCCAAAAGGGCTGGACCTGCTACTTGGTCTTGTTGAACTTCATCCCACTGGCCTCAGTGCAGTGATCCAGCCTCTTGGAATGGGCTGCTCAGGGAGGTGGTGGAGTCAAGGTCCCTGGAGTTCTTCTAGAAACATTAAGATGTTGTACTGAGGAACATGGTTTATTGGGAAGTGTTGGTTATAAGAGGACAGTTGGACTAGATGACCATAGACAGCTTTCCCAACCTCAGTGATTATGAAATTCTAATTGTTGTAGTTGCAAGGCTTCTTTTAAGAGCTAGGCCAGGGTGGTGAATGCAGTGGTGGAGACCCAGAACAGCAGTGGTGCTGCTAATGAGGAGGCTGTTGCTGGAGTTATCTTCTCACCATGGAACTGTTGACCCTTGCAGTCACCATGCTTTGTTGATTTTGAAGATCTGACCCATGATCATAGCAGGCAAGCTGACTTGTGCATGTCCTTCCCCATCTGGGCCAGTGCCCACAGGCTGGAGCAAAGCCCAGGGCTTTGGAAAGCAGTGATGGCTATCTGGCTTCTGAATCATGGCTTTGAGATGACAAAAATTTGCAGTCGAAATGCAGCCAGCTCCCAAAGAATGGCCTTCAAACTCCCAGGTTGGCTGGTCAAGGCCCATGCAGATTGCATGGTGGGAGAGGTGGTCCTCTGCCCTGCAAAGTCCCGTGAGGACCGGGAGGTTGGAGACATTCCTGTCTTTGCTTCCTGGGGAGCTGGGGCCTCCAAGGCTTTGGGGGCTGGAGGGAGAGGCGTGCTCAGAAGTGGGACTTGGCAAGGAAGGTCTGCAGAAGGAGAGCTCCCTGGAGGCAGCCACCGCTCCCCCCAGACACAATACTGCACTGCTTCCAAGTACATTTTTCTGAGGCAGCACTGGCTAATCAGTGGGAATGTTAAACACCAAAGTGAGCAACAAGCCTGACCGGAATTTCTCTGCAGTACACGTGCAGCTCTTGTGTCCTCACCAGGGACAAGAAAGGGGTGGTGGAAGAGGTCAGTGCTCTCAGGCTGCCTGAGTGGATTTACCTATGTTGAAAGAGCCTTGGGTACTACAGGATTTCAGCAACCTTGACCAGGGAAGATGGACAATATGTCATTTTATGTTGTGATTGGACACGGGGAAATGGTTTCAAATGAAAAGAGAGGAGATTTAGATTGGATATAGGGAAGAAGGTTTTTTCACGGTAAGGGTGATGAGGCACTGGCACACGTTGCCCAGAGATGTGGTGGATGCCACATCTTTGAAGACATTCGAGGTCAGGCTGGGCCAGGCTCTGCGCATCTGATGGAGCTGTGTGTGTCTCTGCTCACTGCAGGGGTGTTGCACCGGATGACCTTCAGGGTCCCTTCCAACTCAAACCATTTTGATTCTGTGAAAATCACTTCCGTGCATGGTGCTACCTCACTTTGCTGTTGGAAACTGCAATTCTCCTGCAAGGTTTGTGCACAGAAAAAGGCTGAGCCCTCTTTGCTTAGCAGCCTTGCACGGATTTTAGGTAGGAGCACTCTTTATTCTGAATCCCCAATGCTTGAGCACTGCCAGTCACCCAGAAGAATGTTGGCTCTGCTGCTGAAGCTGTGGCCGCTCATCTCCTCCTCTCACCAGGGGATGAGCAGTGCCTGACCCCAAGCTGCAGGGACACAAGCCCTCCACGTGCACGAGAGATGAGTCAGGGCCCATGCACACAGCAGGGGCAGCAGGGGGAGATGCTTCCAGCACAGCAGGGGCACGTGGTGAGCAGCAGGGAACAGTGATGAGTGCCAGTGGCACCCCAGGCTGTGGGATGCTTGTCCCACAGGAACATCTCTCCTTGTGGAGCAGGGCCCAGTGGTGCCAGCAGCTGGAGCTGAGCCAGCCGGTGCTCGGAGCACAGTTGCAGAAGCTCAAGCCGAGGTCCAAAAACCTGTGTTCAGGGATGATGCTGACACCTCTGAGTCCCACGGGTGATGTGGTGGCAGTGCTGTAGCAAGGAGGCACATCCAGCCAAGGCCAGGCGCCTTTGGGGCTGCAGAGAGGTGGTGTGGGATTAGCTTTTCCTTTCACAGAAACAGAGCGTTTTTCTTTTTAATAAAATGTTCCTGTTTACATGGGAGTACGACAGGGGTTGTTTATTTACTTGAGTTTAATAACTGAGAAATGTTTACTTCTGGGGGATTCTCCTGGTGTTCTTCCATGGGAATCCTCCCAAAAGTTCAAGGGGAAAAGGACACCATTTTTTTTTGTTGTTTTTAATTAAAATTTTGGCTTTGGCAAAAACAGTACTCTGCAGCAAGAAGCAAAGTATCTGCCCAGCCCCAGGACTCAGCCCTGCGTGCTGGCTGCACCGGTGCCCGCGGAGCATCTGCAGATGATCAGCAGCTCCCCCGGTTGGGACTCACTGGAGGAGCCAGGGCCGGCGTCGAGGTTGCTCCTGCTCCGAGCTCTTCCAGGAAACCTCCCCCGGATTCCTGGCACGGGCCCGGGCTCTGTGATCTGGCATTGACCCCCTGAAAGGCACATGGAGACTCATTATCATTTACTGACCCAACTCCTGTTTTCATTCCTCGTGACAGCAATCTGTGCAGTGTTTAATGCAAACGGAGGAAACACATTTACTGCCCTTTCTAAAAAATTCTGGTGCTACGAAGCTTGTTCAGAAAGCCGGAGCAACTGAATTCCTCTGCCTCTGCAGTCCCAGCTCCAAATACTTAATGCTTTTGGGTTGGGAAAACATCTTAAAAGCGTCCGTCTTGGAGATATTTCTTCTCCGCATACTGGGCCCTCACCAGAAGGTTCTTGGGCTTGAAGTCAGGTCAGTGGGACGGTCTGCTCCCAGGGACAGCCAGTTCTCTGCAGAAAGACTTGGCTGTAGTGTACTTCTGTCCTTCAGAAACCAGACTTGATGGTATCTTGATCTCATGGGCTCAGCCTGATGCGTGGGACTCAGCCACACGGTGTAAGGTTAGCAGTCTGCAGCCAGCAGCTAGCAAATATGGGTTTTCCACCTTTCAAGGCTTTAATTAGTCATTACAGCACTGCTAATTAGAAAGAAGACCTCCAGTGAGCCAGCCGAGCTCCTCATGGTGTGTGATGAGCACAGGCTAGACAGCCATTGGGAGGGAGCATCGGAGCAGCACTGCAGAAGTGATCCCCTCTTGAGACCTCTCCTCCACTTCAGGATCTATCTCTGGTCCCTCATTTTGCTCTCTTCTCCCAGTGCTTTAGCTGCAGCCTGCTCACCAGATTGCAGCAAGAAGAGTTATGATGTTTGCTAAATCTCTGTTGAGACATGGACTTATGTGAAAGACAGCCAGGTTGCTACTCTAAGACACTGCAGCCCTGGAGCATCCAGGCAGGGCTGGTGGTGCGCCCGGCAGTGAGGAGGGCTGCAGAGTGTCTGCACTGACTCATGGAGACAGGTCTGAATGGTGTTCTAGCAGTGCCTTCAGCAGGAAACAGATGAAACTTGGCGTCAAAGAGGCTTCGGGGCATTACAAAGAGCAAAACATTTCCAAACCAAAACTTCTCTGCTTGGAAGACACTGACAGAGGGGACTCAGCTCCAAACTTAATCTCATTGTACTCTGGTTTTGGTGCCTCTGGCTGATGTGGAGTTACCCCAGATAGATTCAGTTGAGATGGGGACATCACGGGACAGCAGGCCATCAGTCCCCATGCCATGTGGTGCCAAAGATCAGTGACTTGCATTCAGAGGTAGATCTGAGTACTATTGAATCACGGCAATGCTCTGCTGAGACAACAGGTTTTTTCAGGAGTGCTTCACTGTGCAGGTGCTGTGACCTGTTAAATCCTGTCAGAAAACCCATTTTGAGCAACTTCAAACACATCTGCTATCCTTCATGGCTTCTTAACCTCCATCATAGCTAAGCAGAAAACTTTACATTTGCCTCCTTGCAGAAATTGAGAAACATAGTGTAAGCCTTCAGCACATCAGGCCGCCTTACATCTGCTGGCACTGCTGAAAGTCTCATTTCACTGTCTCAAATACTGCAGCACCATAAATCCTTGGCAGAACGATGATGCCATGATATGGATGGGGTGACACAGCAATACTGTTTTGCTGCTCAACTGGAATTTTAGCTTAGAAGAGAACAACAAGTCTTAAAATCAGGTGGAAGGCAAATTGCCCTCTGGAGGCACACGTGGCTCATCAGCCTCACAAATGAGCTGTTCCCCTTGTGTCCATCCCTAGGGCTGCACAGGGCTGTAGAGCTGTTCTCCAATCACCCATTGCCCTGTGTCTGCCTCGCTCATCAGCCTCCTCCCTTGGCCAGCCCTTGAGCAAGGGCTGCTCCCCATCGCCTTCCTCTGCAGGGGCTGACAGTGATGGGCAGTGCTGTTAGTCTGTGTTGCTTACAGAAAGTGTTAGCAGCACACAGCTCAAAATCCCTGCTCTTCACTTAAGAGAGCTGTGTATCTTACAGGACTGCAGACGAAACAAAGAGCTGTCACGCTGAAAGTGGCTTTGTGGTCTTACCCCTTCCTCAGTGTAAAGATTAAGGGAAGCGGTTCTGGTTCAGATGTTTGAGTGGGTGCCTGTATAATTGAATTTCATGCTCTCTCATTCCCTCTGAAGTGGTGTATGCAGGCAGTCACCTGAAAGGGAGAAAATCTTGCTCAAACCCTCTTTGAATTTTCCTGCATTCAGAGAGATCTTTAATAATTGGTAAATCCTGTTTCAGACCTCTCTGAACACGGGAGATACCTATGAGAACGGGCTTGTTTGTGTATAGCTTTCCGAGGTAAGGGGTCACTACAGTGACCAAATGACCTGCAATTTTTTGCTTCCTTCAGAAGTGATGCATGTAGGTCTCCCCAGGTAGGATGGCACCTTGGGGCTCTGTGTCACAAGGCTTTTCTGGAGACATCACAAGCTCTGCAGCTGTGATGCCTTTTGGCAAAGCAGCATCCCACTGGCTGTGGTCCACTGTGGTCCACATCAGTGGCCACTTGTGATTTGCACTGAGGTGTGGGGATTTTGTACATTGGTACCACCAGTATATGGCACAGTGGGTGAATGGTAACCAGGAAGGATGCTCACACACTAATGAATCATTTTCCTTGCAAGCTGGCAGGACTATGGGCACACTTAGACATGGTGGCCAGTTGGATGAGAATCATCTCGTGTGCTCTGTACAAATGCCTGTCCATGGCCATAGAGCTGAAGAGCTGAGCTAAGCCTGCTGCATGAGAGAAGGTTTTGAAGATTCCAATCAACAGCTTCAGCTGTCCATTTATTTGCTCTTTTGCAGTTGCCATAAGATAACTGGGAGTGGTGGTTAGAAACCCCTGACCTCCACTGCAAATGTATCTGTGGTGAGTGCAGAGCCAGGAGCTCTTGACCCACTCTTGTCCTGCGAGTGGAATCTTGTCCCCACAGATTCCTTCTGGGCTCAGGAAGCTAAACTCTGTCTCTCTCCAGCCAGCATTCAGGGAAATGTCTCCTACTCTCCAAGTCTGCAGGGTACCCCACCGCACTCCTGTGAGCTCAGCTTGGTGAAGCCACAAGTTCTTCCAAACCAGGAGCATGTAGCAAAGGCCAAGGTCCTCACCACGACCTGCAAGCACCCAAACCAGGTGGACTCCTGCTGACCCAGGACATGCTCCTGAAGACAGACCGTCCCCAGGGCTTTCCCATAGGCTGTGAATTTTCCAGTACTTACGTTCTTGGAAAGTTTTCTTTCCAGTTTTTCTACAGAAGTAGGTTGTATGCATCCCCACTCATGCTGTAGGTTGTATGCATCCCCACTCATGCTCTAGATGAGACATAAAATAGTCTCCCTCATCTGCATCTTCCAGATACGTGCCAACTGATACCGTGCTCCCACTTCTCCATCACTTAAGCTTTAAATACTTCTTTAAGTCTGACCAAATTCTTACCCACTCCTCCATCTCTTTGCCTTTACAGCTGTTTTGGGTGGAGGATGGAGTCTGTTCTGTGTCACCTTCCTCCACGCTGACTTGATGATTTGAATGTGCCAGAGCCACGTGCTCACCTTAGGGAAACTCTTTTTCCTCCTGCTGAAAGGTGGATATGGGGCTTGGCACCCTGTGCTATGCTCAGAATGAGAAGGTGGTGTTACCAGTGGTTACTGGTGAGCCATAGGGCCTCCTGGTTGAGTCCAGCTCTTCAGTGTCCATCTTTACATGTATATGTATATGCATGTACTCGTGCATTCAAGATTCCAGGACTTGAGTCCTTTCTGGGTCACCTCTGTGCATCAAGTGATGCTGGCCTGGAGATCCCCATGTGCTGGTGCCCGCTGGCCAAGCACAGAGCTGCAAGAACCCTGCTGCCCCTTCACTATGGGGCAGCACAGCCTCTGCACTGGCTGTGACAAGGGAGAAGATATGTTTGTCTTTGGGACTTAAGTGAGCACTGCCCTCAGCAAGGATAAGGTCAGGATTCAGGCACCTGCGTAGCTGTGGGCACATCCCATCCACGTGCAAGGGGGATTTGGGAGCACAGAGAGCCGTGGCTTCATTCAAGGTGCTAAAGATGTGGTTTATCTCATTGGGCATTTGGGACCTGTGTCCATGAGTGAGATGCTGAAGTATAGGTAAACTCTTCAGTGCTTCTCTCTGCCTGCACACTGGGGGAACTGGGAGACAGAGGTGCATGGTGTTGATGTTGGCCAGACACCAGGAGATTTTCTGTTCTCCAGAGAGCCCTTGTCAGCAAACCGCAGCCCTGCAGGCAGCAGCAGCAGCACAGCAATCTATCCTGGGGGCTGAGGTCTGCATGACTGAGTTGCCATGGCAGTATGAGTGAGATGGGACAAGATGGGATGGGGTGGGATGGGATCGGACGGGGTGGCTGCTTGCAGCAAGATGCACCCTTGGAAAAGAGAAGTGTCTCTTCCAGATGATTTTCTGTCCTTTCTTGTTTCTCACTCCTTCTGCCCCATCATCATGGCAAAAGGATGGTCTGCCAGGGCATGGAGTCACTGAAAAGACAGTGTGGAATTACAGGAGTGCCCATTTCCACTGCCTTCCTTGCCAGGAGGACAAGCTGAGGCTGCAGCCCCAATGCATCCCTGAGCAACTCCCTGTCCTGTAGCAGCATCCCTCCTGCTCAGCTGAGTCCCAGAGCAGCCAGGTGGAGCTGGCATTTCCCCTGAAAAAGCAGAGCATCCCCATGCTGAAAGCAGGGTGATACATAGGCAAGATTTACGAGCGCACTGTCCTGTTGCCAGTAGACATTTGACCGGCACCCCTACACATGACATTTGTTTGTTCAAATGTAACACAATTCATGGACTCTTTAGGAGAGTGTTGATGCTGTGACATTAAGCAGCCGATTACTCCTGTGCTTGGCAGGCGCTCAGTCCCGCTGCGATATGGCTCCTGCCCAGCACCTTCCCTAGCAAAGTGCACTGGCATAAATATGTGAATAATGCAGGTGACAGGCGCTGTGGCTCTAGCTGATTATCCGTTGCTTTTATGTAATTTATGCTCCAAAAGTATCTGTGCTCAATCTTGTCCATGAACTTGATTCCTTTCATGTGGTTTTCTGCGCTAACGAGATTAAATCAGTTCCAATAGGCACCATTTTAATGGAGATGATAAACTTTTATTGAACTCGAGCGCATTAAAATGAAATGTAAGCAATAGGTGACTTTAGCATTAGTCCAGAGTCTTTTCCAATCTGGATCAAGCCAGCATACCTACCCTGTTAAGCAACAGCCAGCACCCCAGCACATTTATGAGCTCCTAAAAGGGTCAAAAAATCTTCCCCCCACTCCACTGCCCCTCTGTGACGGAGCTGGGGGTGGATCCGAGCGTTAATGGGAGCAGCTCCATGACCTGGGGGTTCAGCCATGAAGCGAGGCGTAAACACGGCTAAGTACGGGGCTTCACATCTCCCGAAAACAGGAAAGCAGGGATGGGTAATTTGGTGTTTTACAGCAGCTTTGTCTGCTAATCTGCGATCTGTTTGGTCTGCCAGTAGGATTATTATGGTGGGTTTACTGAAGAAGTGCCAAAAATGATGTTAAATAAACTGTTTACACAATGTAACTACAGGCTGAAAAGCTAAACAGAGAGTCCCAAACTCAGCCCCGTTGCAGGTTTGAACAAAAATAAACCTCTCGACACTTTCGACTGGACACTGCTGCTCTGCAGAGTCTGCTCTGTTTGTTGAATATTAAAACGTAAAATTAATGTGTTTCCCCCTCTTTCTGGGGCTCTTTCCAAAGGTCTCATGGCTGGAAATATGATCGGATCACTTTGAGCTCCTTGGCTGTCCTTGGAATTCGCTGTGATCGTTTTATCCATTATAAAATATTCAAGTTTCAGAATGGCTATAAGAAAGACCATCATTCTTTAGAAGTGGGTTGTGTAATGTTGTTTTTAAGAGGACAGGAAGAGCACGAGCATGTTCTTTGCTTTCCAAGGATTTATAAGGGAGATGTGGGTGACAGCAGCTCACGAGGGAAGGTTGGCTGTGCAACGTGGCACCTTCACCAAGGGGCTGAGTGGTGTGGGAGAGCCATCCGCTGACTTAAAGGACAACCTGGAGGAACACAAGAGTTTTCGTCCCTTTCCTTCACTCCTACCTGTATTTGACATGAGTGGACTCTTGGCTGTGGAAAAGACTTGAATGGAAGCTGGAAAAATCAGTGTGTTAAATTTTGGCTGCCACTTACTCTTGGTTTCTGACTGCTTGTTAGACAGAGCGTCCCGTTGACAGCCCAGGCAGTTTCTGTAGCACATGGGATAAGCACGCAGCTCATGCAGGACCCATCACTTGCAGCTGTGTTTGTTCCAAGTCCTTGCTTTAACAACTCAGGCCCTAGGTTTGATTTTTTCAGCTGTGGTGTGATAAACAGTGCATAACTGGCATTGTCACCTGCTTCAGGGCCCCATGTGGGACCAGGATTTTGTGCTTGCATGAGGTTTGTTACAGGTTCCATAATGATCGAGGAAGCAGGCTGACAAAACTTGCATGGGATTTCCCAAGTCCTACACAAGAGCAGGGCTTGTAGGTTCCCTGCCAGCTGCACTGCTGTCAGACACTGCGTACAAAAACAAAGTAAAACGATGGGAAGGTGCAGCATGGAGAATGACATTTGATTCTGCCTGTGCAGCTTTTGTTGGTCTCGGTGTGCATGCTTTGTGGAATAGGCTTTTGTTATATGAACATACTTTTTTTTTTATTATTAACTTTACCTTTTTTTTTTTTTTTTTTTTTTTTTGTCAGGCTGCTGTTATATTAAACATACAGTTATGTAGAGGCTGCAAAATACAAAAGAGTGGAAAAACTTTATCAATAAAATATGATTTCAGTTTAAAAACAGACAGCAAACCCAGCAGATCTGTCCTTATAGATATGCCTCAAAGGTCACTATCGTGTTCGTTCCCTTCTACCACCCAAACTCAACAGGGGCACAGCACTGGGCAGTCACTCACACCATGGACCAACCAGCAAAGCCTTCTGCTGACTTCTCAGCAGCTTGCTGACAGCAAAGGAATTTGGAGGCTCCCTGTGCCTGGCATCACTCTGCAGGGGCTCAGAGGTGGGCAGTGTGGGGCCAGGGCAGCTCCCAGCTGCCAGCTCCTCCAGGCTCTGCGTCACAGAGACTGGAGCAAACGGGATTTTCAGGTCCCTGGGTCATTGGGTGGGCTTGTCTGTCACAAGTAGCTGCAAGAGCTCTGAGGCTAGGTGTCCTCCCCATGTCACCTACCAGATCTCTAAAGGACAGGCTGCCTAGCAAATCTTGCTGACAATTGGAGCAAACCAGGTGTTTTCCCCTAACTTGGCTTTTCTGAAGGACTGAACTTGTTCTTTGCTGAAACTATCCCAAATTTTTCAGCCAAAAGGGTTAAAGTTTGGCAGTGCTGCAAGCAACCAGAACAATGGGTCATATCATGGAAACTGTCAGGCAACCTTAAATATAGCTGTTATGATCTGCATAGTCTGCAATGCTCTGGAAACCAGGATGAGCAGTAAAGGGAAAAAATTCATAGAGGCCATAGAGTTGTTTAGGTTAGTCAAGAACAGAGAGGACTGCAGGGAGCTGAGGAAAGCCAAAGGGCGCTCGGGGAAGGAGGGCCATGGGCGCAAGGGGAGGAATCTGCCTGCCATGAGACAGACAGACAGGGAGCAGGGCAGGGGCAGGTGGGGAGGGGTGGATTGTGCGGTTGTGTGGCTTATCTGATGGCAGCTGGTGACCCCATCTTCCTCAGTTCTTCTCATCTGGCCCCTGCAGTGTGCCTGAACCCAGAGGACTGATTTAGTGTTTGAGCAAACCTAACTAACGAGCCAGCAGTCAGGGCCGGGCTCAGCGTTGATCCTCTCCAAGGAGCTGAAACCCACCCCTTACCACCCACCAGGGCCCGCAGCGGGGAGGTGTCTGCTCCTTCCCCAGACAGCATCCCAAACAGCCTGACCAAAGCAGCCAGTAAACACAGGCTGGACTTGGAGCCCAAAGGCATCAAAGAGAGTAGGAAACTATTTTATCACGGGGAGATCAGTGCGAGCTGCAGTGCTGGACGCGATGGGGCGTGGGGCTGAGGAGCCCTCGTACGGGAAATGGCTCTTAATGTGCTGCTCCCACCGGCCTGGCGGGAGGACTGCGCTATGCAGGAGGTCAGACCCAGCATCCCTTTGGCCTCCAGCTCTGCAGGCAGATGCTTAGCTGGAATACAGTGTTACAGTCACACAGCCCAACAGATTTGTACCTCCAGCAGAACTCTTCCTCGCTGTCTTCCCCCCCTGCCACTGCCCACCTCTCCCTTCTTCCTCCATCAGCACTGTCATGAGGCCAGAGGCAAAGGGAGCATCCTAGTGCCCACCCGCATGATGTCTGCAGCACCCAGCTCAGACATGACAGGTGGACCGGACACTCGGTGACACCGCAGCCACCACACCAGCTCCAAGGTGGAGATTTCTCTGCCAGCTGATGGATTGCTATTTGCTGGCTGCAAATTCAGAGCCCCAATGGAGACAAAATGAAGCTTGGAGTGGGTACAGGGACAGACGTGCTGCCCTGGGAGGGGCTCTGGCTCCTTGCTGTGCCCTGTCTGCCCATCCCTCCCAACCTCACATCTCTCCCAGAAGCTGTGCAGGTCCCTGGGCTCACCTCTACCTGCTCTCATTGCCAGCCCTAGTGCCCAGCACCCTGCCTGCTCCCCTCGCCCTGGCTTGTGGCCCAGCGCAGCATCCCCCTGTGCTGTGCCCAGCCAGGGTACGTCAGTGCCAGGCAGACCCCCTCCGTGCGACGTGGCACAGCGCTGACCTGAGTGTTTCCACTGGCCTTCTCTTGACCATTTTTGGTCCCTTTCATTTGTTTTTGAATCTGTTCCTCCTCTTTGCCCAAGTTCTTTGTGCTAATTGGGAACTGGCTCCTCTCGGGGTGGGAGGTCTGTCAGGACTGCCTCGTGACAGATTTACTTTGTCTCCCTGTCTCTGCATTTTGGCAGTTTGGTTCTTTTGCAATGTTCTGGATTTGGATTTTACTCCTCAGCGCTGATATCCTCACAATAGGCAGCCTATGGATTGACTAAATTAAAACATAATGAGCTGGAATGCAACTGGCAGCTCTGCGAGATTCCCATCAGCACAGCTGAGCCCCAGGCCTGGTGGGCTGGTAGCCGCAGGCCCACCGCCGACAGAGGCCCTTGTGGGACATCATGGGTGCCCCAGGCGGCGGCACTGCGGACCCTCACTGCAGGCAGGGGCTGCAGGCACTGGGCTGAACATCACAGAGGTCTCCATCAGGGTGCTGACAGGCATGAGGTGTTGCTTGGTGTAGGGAGGCAGGAGATGTAGCTGCTGCTCATAAACAATGCACCCTGCATCCTCTGGATGCGCCATCCACAACCAGAGACTCTTCTCAGCCCCACTTATGTTCTGTAAGTGCCACCGGATCCTTCTGCTGCACAGTGGCACAATCTTCATGGCAACCTTGTGCCTTAGAGAGGGGTGCCTGGATCCTCTCTCCTGCTGCCTCCTTTCTCTCAGGTGTTCATATCAGTGCACTCTTTCCTCTTTCTTTTTCACCTCCAGAGTTTCCCACTGTGTGTCCATCCAGCTGCCACAGGCCCATATTCAAGCCAAGGGGGTTTTGCTACCCTGCCTCAACCTGGCACAACCTGGCAGGGCACCGTGTGTGACTTTCAGAGCACAGCCCAGTGTTGTGGTCTGTGTGTGGAGGTGATGCATACTGTCCCCGTTGGTAGGGAGCAGCCAATGAAAGGAAGAAAAGGAAACCCCGGGTGGCACTGAATGTGGGAGGCTGTGGCCAGCATGGGATGGTGGGAATGTTCATCCCAGTTTGTCAGGCTTCGGAAGGAGATCCAAACCCAGGGAAGGCCCTGGAGAGATGGTGAACATGAGAGCCGAAAGTGGCAGTGATGGGAACCCATGCAGCAAACAATTGGGAAAAAGTGAAAAAAAGAGTGAGAAAGTGGTTTGTTCTCCCTCCTGAGGATTCTGCTGCTCACTGCAAGCTGTGTTCGCAGGCTGGGACCTGCCAGTCTGCTGAGGCTCTGCAGCCTTCCTGCACGCTGCGCCTGCCAGCACCTGGCACTTGCAAGCAGGAAAGCACTCTGTAGCGCATGGCATAGGTATTGTTTACTTTGGGCTGAGCACGCCAATCAGCAGCACAACAGGAAAATGAACATGGCACAGACACGCGTCAGAGCTCACTTACATTTCCTGAGACAGCTCTGACCGTCAGGCTGCGAGCAGGGCTGGCCAGCATGTGCTTATAATTAGGACACACATCTTCCCCACCACCTCCCGGCAGCCAGTGGTAGGAGGGGAAGGCAAACACATTAGCAAGATCCGGGACAAGCGATAGGAGAGTGTGCCCAGATGCTGGGTGAGATGAAGCACTGTCTCTGGATGGGAAACAGGCAGGGTGTGGGGCATCTCCGTGAAAAGGTGCTGTGCGAGGGAAGGGCTGGAGGAGGCTGGCTGCAGAAGTAGGGGCACACTGAGCTGTGTATCAGTGTATTTTCCCTCTCACTCCTCACTGGTTTTTCCTCAGTGAGATTCTCTTGTTCTTGTGGGCAAGCTCTACATTCCCTATCCCTGAAGTCTGGGGACCCAGCTTGCTCATGGCATGACAGTTGCTGCACAGAAGTCAGTTCGTTTCCAAACCCAGCCATGTTCCTCTTCTGAAGCAGTAGGATAGCACTGGGACCCTGGATGTAGTTCGTGAGATTGCTCTCTTGACAGAACGTCAATATATATGGGATATCTCTCATATTGATAGCAGGGCACAGAACCATCAAACCTCACCAGTGCCCATTTAACGTGGTATTACGAACAGAACAAGGTAGTGAAGCCAGAAGGATGGCTGGAAAAGGGGCTTGTAGTCACTGCTGGTTAGGCCAAGAAAGAATGTCATCTGGCTTGTCTTACTGCATGGAGCAGGCCAGAGTGCTTCCCCAAATGAAGGCTGATGGAGCACGTATTTTCAGCAATTGTTTTGTATTGATTTTTGAGTTGGCAATGGTGGGGAACTCCTCCCACAGCCATGGGTGATTCGTTCCAGTGCATCTTATTCTGCATCAGATCATCAAATTAACCAAATAATCAACTTAATTAAATTACAGTTAATAAAGTAACAGATCCGTGACAGCTTTTTTGGAAAGATGTTGCTCTTTTTTAGTTCCAAACTTCCCAAATCAGCCATTTTCTGACTAGCTCAGTGACGAGTTTGGACTGGACTACCTCCTGAGGTCCCTCCAGCCAACATTTCTTTGCTTGTATGGAACAGTGAACACTTTGCATGGACATCAATGCTTCCAGGGAACTGCTCTGCTCAGCTACGTTGATAATTCAAGCAATTTATCCAGTGCAACACTGACGACATAACAGTTTGTCTCTTTCTTTCGACCCAGTGTTGTGTACACCAACCCCATCCAATCTGGAAGAGTACAGCACGTCACACTTCATGTTCAAATGACAAATCTGGATGAAAAGATTGTGATTTACAACATGTATTCCATGTCCAAGTTGTTACCCGCCAGCAGTTTGTGGAAGAGTGAGAAAAACAGAGAGAGGGAGAAATCTCAGAGGACAGAGCTGTGCTAGGTGTCTCGTGCTGGGTTACCCCCTGTCTGCTGGACAGACGAACACAGACCCCAGGACACAGTGCTAAATTTGAGGTGATGCTGTTTAATGCTAGTGATTGGGAAAATGAATATGACCCCAAAGGTTCAAAGCTGTGATTTTGTTGGGTGCTGTGATTTTGCTCAGCTTCTGAAGCCAGGCTTGCTGTTGAGATTAGCAGGTAGTCTTGTGGAACCTGCTGCTTGGTGTGAGCACCATTTCCAACTGCCTGGATGTAACTTCTCTGGGGGTGGTGAATCACATTCCCTAAACTGAAGGATGCCTTAGTGTATAATAAAGTCTCTTTTCTGCAACTGGAGACTGTATCTTTCCAGGAGCTTAATGCTCAGAAGGCCCTTGGAACCAAAACTGTTCCCACTGAGCAGGACTGCAGGTCTTTGGAGACCTTCCAGGTGATGGGACTCTCAGCCACCTTTAGGAAAGTTTTAAGAAAGGCTTTTTAGTATATCATCCTGGTTTATCACAGCTATGCTTGGGCAACCTTTTCAAAGCACAGTTATTGAAGCCCAGGTGAAGCCCTGGGAGCTCCCTATTAATATTGGTGTTAAAAGCTCAGCCTTTACACAAGGAACTGTACCCAGCATATAATTGCATTAGTATCCAGCTCCACTGCTGCTGTGGCAGCATTTTCAGCTGGAATAGCTGTCTGTGCTGCAGTCTTTAATGGTCCATCAGACGTAGTTTCCCTCAGAAGGGATGCATGACCATCTGCATGGCCAGGAGCTGTACCCTCCCCCAGACACACACAACTCATCAGGGTGGAAAATCGCCAGGGTGTGAAGAGGAGGAAATCATTAGAAGCGCTTCAGTTCTGTGATTGCCTGTGATTGTGTGGCACCTCCTGCCCCAGCTCTGGGTCAGGATGGGCAGGATGAACAGGATAGACAGGAGAGCATCCCTTCCACCAGCCTGGAAGAGAGCTTAGCTTACAGGAGCACTGCTTGCAGCAACCAGGCACAGCTCATGAGCCCCTGGGGAGCCGCTGAGTCCGGAGGAGCGGAGGTGGGGCCGTGACCCGGTGCTTACAGAGAAACTCAGCAGGAATTAGATCTGTTTCATAAAATAAACAGTGCAAGTCTCTAATTTCCAAACAAGCCCCAATGGCCCCTTTCCTTGAGCAGTTCTGCTGTGACTAATCATACTGGTAGGTGTTGGGTCAAAATCAACAATGGTTCTCCACTAAGGTCACTCACTTTCTCTGTTTACAGTGCTAATTTTATCACTGCTCAGAGTGGCTAATGGTATTATTTATACGTTTAGCAATGATAAATGTTGATGCTAAATAAAGGCTTCCTGGCGTAGGCAGGGCGAGGGCTGATATGGCACATCCAGAACCTTTATCATCAAAGGAATTAGTGCTGTGGGTAAGAGCTTTCCTGGTTTTCTGCAAAGCTGAATGCTTATGAATGGGGAACGGTGTCAGCAATTAGCCTTGCCTGATAACGAAGCCTGTTGCTAATGGGCAATGCATTTAAGAGGCTGGATTCCAAGCAGCTCCCAGGGAGGGCAAAAAGAAGTCCCCTGGTTTCCTTGTCATAGCGAAAAGCTGCATCTGAAAGTTCTCATACCTCCAGGTTCATAAAGGGAGCCCTGCAGGGAGGTAGAGACAGAGAAGCATTACGACCAACACATGGTCCTCTCTTCAGAAGCTACTGGGACCAGGGATGCACAGCCCCAGCTACAGAAATGCTCCAAGCTTCTCATAAATAAGTATTTTTCTCTAGAAAAAATATGCATTTACTTTCCAGTGAAATACCACAGCCCACAGTATTTCAGAAGCTGGCAAAAACTCAGGTTGTTCGACCCAGAGATGCTGCTGGGGTGACTCACTGCACTTGTAGTTTTGGAGACTCCTGTCACTGTCCACCTGCCTGGGCCAGCCTTCCCAGTTTGGACTACATCCCCCATAATGCTCCGTGAGGTCTTCCCTAGGAGCTGGGCTGATGCATGGTGAAAGTCCTTGGCTGTAGTCCATCCTGACTCAAACACCATGAGGCCCTGACATGTCTTTTCTAATTAGCAAACTCACACTTTTCCAGTGAGAGATGATATTTTAAGAAACCCTTCGTGACATTTGTTTCCATCTTGAGACGGAAACTTTTGGCCTTTTTTTCATCCCAGTAAAGGGACAGGGGAGCATGAAAGGGAGCTCAAGGCTGGGGATAGAGGAGGTATCTTGGCTAGGGGCAGCAGAGAAGGCAAAGCAACTAAGGCAGATTTTTGAGAGAACAGTGAACTGCTACCCCAGCACTGTGATTGTGGCAGCAGAGCAGGTGAAAGAATGCAACAGGAAGGAATAGATGGAAAAAAATTGAACTGTGAGTCAATACAAGATCCAGAGGGGTGATGTGATGACAGTGGTGGACAACCAATGTGTTATAATGCCCATAGCATCCCAAATCCAAAACTTAAGCATCCTAAAGAGTCTTGGATCTGACCTTCATTCAAATTAAAGCTACCTTAGTGTGCCATGCAGAGATGATTGTGAGTTTACTGCTGCAGCTCATGTGTGGCACCTTCACCTCTGGGTATGTCCTCACTTGGCAGAAGGGTACTATCAGCCTTCTGGAACTTTAATATTGTTTGGAAGCCCTTAACACTACCTCACAGCAACTCTCCCACCCTCACAGATGTTAGAATTCTCGACGCTTTTGGGACATTGAACTCAGTTGGCACTTTCTAGAGGGAGCTGAGGTACTTGTGAGTAGGAAAATTGAGTTGTAAGCCTGAGTAAAGAAGTGTCTGTTGTGGATGGTGATGCTTATTGCTGCTTCTCCTGGAGTGACATCTGGTGTGCCAGAGAGTGATTGGGCCAGGCAGTGTTGGGCTCAATGACATGGGGTACAGTTCTAATGGCTCAGCAGAAGACAGAGGGATGTTTAAGTGCAGCTGCAAGAGAGATCTTGTAGATCTTCTGTATCTATAGATTGTAATACCATTTTGCTACTTTGGGTGTTGTTAAGGCGGCTTTGCTTTGGTAGTAAAGGAGCCTTCTGAGGTGGTTGCTCGTTGCTGTGCTTCAGCTCCTTTCCCCTTGGAAATGGTGGGTATGTCCTTGCCCCCAAAATGATGCATCTCAGGAGTGGTGGGAGCCATGGTCTGGCATGATGCTGGCTAAGGCCTTGTCCTGGGGCTTCACGCTTTGGATGTGGAGATGAAGAACTTGAGGAATGCTCGGGCACAGAATGCGAGGTCCTGCTCTGCCCTCTGCTCCATGGACAGCTGTTGTCTGCAGACGGAGCAGTCTGGGTGTGCTTGCTGTCTCATCAAACACCCCAGAGCAGGAGCTCTGCCAGGTGCATCTGCAATTGCAGGGCAGCCCAAGGGCCATTTTCTGTTGAACGTTTCCTCTGGGTAATACGGCATGGCTGTATGCGGTTCCTGTCCTTAAGACTGGAGTCAAGAGCTATACATTCTGTTATGTGAGCTAACACATTAATGTAAACAGCAGTCTCCAAAACAGTGGCAAGAGAATTAACTGATGCTATATGCTGCTGCTTCATGTTTTCTTTGGAGTTGAGGAATAGGTTTTGGAGAGATTTTCCTCCCCATTTTCTACTCATGCCCTTGGACACAGCTCTGTTATCCCCAGCTGACTTGCCTAAGCCTATAATCCCTGGTGCTCAAGAGAGTGAGAAGAAAATAGGATTCAGAGTCCAAATGCCTTATGTGTTGGGCTCTAGAAGATTCCTACCATATGCTCTGGCCACCAAGCAATAGGACTGAGCTCATTTTTATCCTGTCATCTGTTGCTGTTGTGCATGAGAAGCCACGGTGAGGTCTGTATGTCTGTCACAGGTTTGGCATGTGGACCTGCTGAAGTGTTGGGAATGCAGCACTCTCCCACTGTGAGCTACCCCTCATGCAATGTGGTATCTAATAAGCTCCTGTTCATCTCTCCACAGAGAAGTGGATAGATAGAAAGATAGGCAGATAGGCAGTGTACCTATCTCAAGTAGAAATCTTTTCATTTGGAAACATTTATTTTGCATGCTTGAAACTGAAAACATTCCAGTGATCATTCTGCTATTTGATGACAAGATAACTGATGTCCCAAAGCATTTCTTTAGCACAAACACTGACATGTGAAGGGGCCTCCAAGATCATTTCCAATCCTCTGTTTTTTACCAGCTGGAGATCAGAAATGTCCTGGTCTGCCAGGGGCACTGTGCTGTCTCTATGCAATGCCAGCTGCTGTCATTCTCTAGGAATGCCCAGCTGGGAAGATCCAGCTGCTTCCCTGCCCTCTGTGTTGCCACAGCACTTGAAAGGCATCAAGTTGCAGCAGCCAGTCTGGACCCCTATTATTTTTGACAAGCTGTGTTGGTTTGCATGCTTGGGTACAACCTGTAAGCAGCTGCTGGCATGGAAGAAATGTTTATTGTTAGTTGAGAAGTTATCTCTTCTCAAGAAGATAGTTGTAAGTTATCTCTTACATGTCTCTCTTGCCACTAAAGTCCACTGCTGCCTTATATTGCAGCATTAGATGAATTCACAGTCTTAATTCAATACGCTGTCACATGCCTGGACTCTTTAGCCAGTACTTACGATAGCCTGTAAGTTCAGTCCTCTAAGGCCCTATTTTGTAATGGCAACAGCTACCACTGATGAGGTCCAATGCATCAGGGTTTTTGAATCCTGTGGATGCTTTCCAGAGTCATAGAACAATTCCAGGGAACAGGCAGGACATCAGGCCGTTGCTTTCCAGAGCTTGTTTGCAAGTCAGAGGCAACCACAAATGACAGACATTGTACCCAGGAACATCTCTGTGCACTATTTTGGTGGCAGGTGGGATCCAACTCACACTCCAGGAAAAGAATCAATCGCTGTATCCCCATGTCAGGGTGCTGATTTTGATGGACAGAACGCCTCCACTGTAGATGGCACTGCCTCACTTCCACCACCAAACACTAAACCCTGTTCTTTATTTTTCTACTAAATCAAAGATTTTTCTTTAACATATGGAATCATGACATGGTTTGGGTTGGAAGAGATCTTCAAGATCATCTAGTTCCAACACCCTGCAATAGATACATATATATATGCATATATGCATAGACCTACAAACTTTGTTCCATCACTTGATCATCTTTTCTCGGATGAGTCAAACTGGTAGACATGCATTTATCTCTCACCAAAATATGCTCCTTAAAAACAAGCTCTTCCCTGTAGCTCTTTTTTGAATCTTTTTTTTCTTCTCATTTTTAAATATCTTAAAAGAAACCCGTGAAGCTAAAAATGGGAAGACTCTTCAAGTAAAGCCTTAGAAATGTTATTAACAAATAGCTTTGACGCTTCTCTCAGAGCCATTTTCTGCAGGCGGAATTGCATTCCTACATGCAGCCAAAGCATCTCTTCAGCCATTTGCGCTGATATCTACAGTGACCCCTGGATTGTTTTCAAGGTCACAGCTTTCCAGGAAACCTGTCTGCTGTCAATGGCATCTTCATCTTCCTTCTTGGAGGGGTAGGATTTACTTGCATTAAGACTGAAAGGCATGGTCAGAAAAGCCTAGCTATCAAAACCTCAGTTACCAGAGTTCAGCTGCAGCATCTGCTAAACTCTGTTATTTATCCACTGCAGCACCTTTTCTGAATTTGAAAAGCCACAGGAGCAAATACTGTTTCTCTATTTCATCTCACTGATGAAGAGCTGCTGTGCACGCAGGCTGTGGAGTGAAGGAGCCCCACGCAAACTGCTGCAGCATCACCAGATGAGGACACCCTCATACACATACATTTCAGGACCTCACAGTTGGGCAGATTCAAATCCACTTAACAGAAGAGATATTTTTATGAGACTTCTAAGCACGTAGTACCACTGACTTTCAGCCTTCATAGAAGATCAGATATTGGTTGTTACCTTTGTAGACCAAACTCAACGAACTTGGATAATGAATTCATGCTCAAAGAGCAGAAACAGCTTTTAATTCTCTCTGAGCAGCCTTGTATCAGCTTGCCATGGTTTCGTCTGGGTCTGATGTCAAGCTGAGAGGCTGACAGTTTATTCTATGCTCTGTAAATATTTGTACACTGTTGGCCTTTTCCAGTCCTTTGGAACAATATTCCAACATTTGTTAAAAATAAACATTAACGGGGCGGAGCTCCCAGCCCAATTCTTTATAAACCCGTGTGCCGATTCTCAGGTCCTGCTGTCTGGAAGAGACA
The DNA here is from genome assembly GCF_023343835.1 of Lagopus muta. Taxonomy (NCBI): domain Eukaryota; kingdom Metazoa; phylum Chordata; class Aves; order Galliformes; family Phasianidae; genus Lagopus; species Lagopus muta. The sequence goes on along the minus strand of NC_064450.1, from coordinate 996,110 downwards.
ACTTTCCACGTCTCAGCTTTCCAACCTGCAGCCTCTTTAACAGTAGCCGCGTCAGTGGCTGTGTTGTCACACGAAGATGCTACCTTAGGCTGTAGGCAATAGAAAGCATCCAGCAGATTGGAAGGCTTCGGCAGCCTACTGTACAGTCCCAGGAGACCTCTGTGCTCTCGGGTTACTTTTAAGCCTCGGCTTCCATCAGGAGGCTGCCAAGAGATGAGAGCTGCAGACTGGGTCAACATCAAACAAGGGAGAGGATGGATGGGAACCACCAGCAGGTTGGCCAGAGCCTCGGCAGGGCTGAAGGAACGTCATATAGCAGGAGTCAAGAATGCGTGAGGCCTGGGTTGTCAAATTTGTGGGCGGGAAGAAATCTTGGCCTTCAAACCTGTCAGCATTCAGGGTTGAGTTTTTCCCAACTTTCCCATTACTAGTTAGGATTTAATGCCAAAATTAGTAAGTTCAGTTATGGGCAAAAGCTGAACAAGCCTGAGTAGCTAAGGAAGCGTGCCCTCTGTATGACATCTGGTGTCTTCCTTGAGACCATGCTCTGAGTTTGCCAGCACAACCAGGAGGTGGGGGGAGTTTTCCTCCCTGTTGCTTGCATAAAGAAGCTGTGATCCCCTCAAAGAGCCAAGCTTGCTGCAAATCTATCTGAGCAATCTAGAGAAGGAAAAGGCAAAGTGGAATGCCCTACAGTGCAATAGAAGTCCTTCCTTGCCATGGACAGCAGGCCATTGATAACAGCCAGGTCCAGGTGCGCTGTGTTGTGTGCAGACAGCCTGGCGCAGCCAATGGCTCGTGGGTTCAAAGTGCTGCCCACCAACCCCCATGGGTACCAACCCTGGGCACAAATAACAGGGAGTGTGAGGGGCAGGGACTCCTTGCACATCCACTGACCTGGGGAAGGAAAGCAGTACGGGCATGAAAGTCTCTTCTTGGTTCTTTCGTGGCTCTCACTGCAGACCAAGCCAGAGAAGATATCATCAGTGCCTCCTCTGGCTTCACCTGAGTGTTCAGCACCTCTGACCTTGTGGGTGCTGTGCTGTGTATGTGTGGATTATGCACTGCAGCTGCAGGAGAGCCGTCTGCAGCTTCTGCAGGAGAAGCAGAGAGGGGGCAGGCTCTGCCTTGCTGGAGAAGACTGACCGAGAGAGCGAGGGTAGGAAAGCAAGCATGCATCAAGCCCCAGGGAAACACTGCACAAATAGTGTAAAAGCCTGGTACTATTACTCATTATGATTCTACTATTATATAATGGCACGAGGTTAAAATAACATACTCAAGTAAAGAAAAAAATAGACCTAAAAGATACCAAAGCAAAACACTTTGGAAGGACAAGCGTCTTTGGCTCTAAATCCTCCAGAAGAGGCTGGATGGGGGAACCCTCCTCGGCTGCCTCTCCCCCGCAGTTTGCATGTGACCCTGCAGGAACCTTCGTGCATATGAAATCAGATGCAGGCACAACCCAAACAAATCTTCTGGGCCTGGGCAGGGAGGCAGGCAGCTGGGCTTGGGACACAGAAGAAACCATGTATGGACCCAGATTGTGAGGAACGAGAGATTTCAGTGGGGTTGATCTCTTGGTGCCAGCTGGAGCTGACAGTGATTAGTCATCCAGCTTGCTGGCTTTTGTCAGGGGTCTGAGAGGCAGACCATCAAGCAGATATCCCAAAGCAAGACTCACTGCAAAGTCTGCTTTTTTCTGAAAACCCACATCCATGTGGGACAGGACTGCTGCAAAAGTCACAGCCTGCTGGTGAGGATTTATGCAATGTCCTAATGATTGGAAGACCCCTACCTTTGATACTGCAAGGTGGGAACCATGTATTTTAGGACATAAATTTGTGCTGTCGTCCCACCCCTGGTACAGCTGGATCCAGTCCCTGGTTTGTGCATGCCACATGCACAGCCAGTATGTTTTCAGCAAGAGGCAGATGGGAATGAATGTACCATGCATGACTGCAGTTGGTGTGGATGGCTTGTTTGGGGATTGTGATCATGTCTGATCAGAGTAGAACAGACCATCAGGCTCAGCTGCTTCTGCAGTGGGGAAAGCTGTGCTGTGCCCACTGCCGCCGTGCTGGGGAGGTTTTCCCAGGGCCACATTCCAATCCCCTGGGTCATGGCAGCTTGCTTGGACGTTGTTTTGATAAAACTCCCAAGAGGATCTCTGACAAAGTGCAGCCTGAAAAGAGCAAGTGAAGACCTCAGTCCTTTGATGCCAGTGGGATTTCTGTCTCAGAGTGCAGTGAGGACAAAGACTTCTCCCAGCCTTTCCCCACTCCATCTTTGGCTGTGCCACCAGCAGGCACAGAGCAATGCTAGCTGTTGGGGCTCCATTACAGCAGGGAGCGTAATATCCATAGAGTAACTGCATGCAGCCTTCACCAAATAGCCTTCTGAGATCAAGAAGGTCACAATGGATTGAGCTGCAGAACCAGAGAATGCTTGGGTGCAACTGTCAGAGCAGAATGATTGAGTAATGGAAAGGTTCCCATGGCTGTCAAAGAAGCAAGTCCAGAATGACACATGGAGTTCAGCCCAGCTGAGCAGAGAATCACAGCCCCAGTTTGGAAGGTGGCTTCAATTTCTGTTGATGGTTATTCCTCCACAGATTTCCACGGGACTTTTTGTGATCAGAGCAAAGGAGCAGCCCTTCATTGACCACAGATCACTCCAGAATAAAATAACAGCCATAGGACCCAAGCACCACCTGCCTGTTCAGTCATGAGCTGGCCCATATGGCCAGCTCTCCGTACCAAGTGCAGCGTGGTATCATCTGCAGAGCTGAAATGGTCACCTTGTTTTTTTCCTCATTTTCCCCAAGTTAGTAAATAATGTTTTTCACCTAATTCTTGGGTGGAAAGTCTTCTCCTGATGTGCAGAGTGAGACGTCACTTCCACAATACCTCCTTTCTTTAGTAGGAAATATCTCCCTGTCTCAGACTCTCCTTAGCTGAGTGATCATTTATCTTTGTGTTTCCACTGGTTTCATGTTTCCTGTTTTCTTCTTCCAGATTGTGATCCCTAGCTGTAGATATTTTACAGCTCTGCTTTGCTTTCCACATATCTCTGCAGAGATAATCTCTGAGCAGACAGTTTCTTTTTCCTTCATAGTTATTGGGAAAAAAAAAAAGTAACTGTGCTATCAAAACAAGAGAGTGCATTTGAAAGCAAAAAAGTTCCTCTTGACCGTGTACCCTGCGGGTCGCAGTGTGTTGCCCAATAACTGGGACCTCTGTACTTCCCCAGCTTTTGCTTTCTGTCTCCTTCTCCTTTAAGTTCCCACAAGCGTGCTGGCAGTGCAGGCAGAGCTGATGCCGTCTTACCACAGAATGCCTTGTACTTGGGTTTGTTGATTCCTTTAATCTAAACTAAGTCATTCACCCAGAAGAGTCAGGGCTCTGGAAAAGTAACACTTTGGGCCCCATCCTAGGTGAATGCTCCCATGCCCTGCCAGTTCCCAGAAGTGTAATGACTTTCTCGCTCTCTGCATGTCCAGCACCACTGGAGTCAACTGTTATAAACCTGCCAGAAGGGATGAGGGCTCATGAAAGAAAAAAGAGTCTCTTTATTGTCTGTCTGCTTGCTTTCCTTTGGTGCTGCTTCCCATCACAGCACTTATCTCAATTCTTCCACGTAAGATGTAGAGCAGCAGCAAAACCACGTGTGCACAGAAATATTCTTACAGAAACTGAACCTGACCTGGGGAGATCTTGCCCCATCTCAGAACCCATTTCAACTCCGAGGTCCTTTCCAGTCCCACCACAGTGCCCATATAGCCCTCAAGGGCCCTTCCCAGAGGCTTATTTGCTTTCCCTCTGCTTTCTCAGAAATAAATGCTGACGAGTTTTCCAGACTGTCATTTCAGAAGGAGACGCGACAAGCAGACCTGCAGTCCATGCACTGAGGGAAAGCATTTGGTGACATTTGGTGACGTTTTTCCAGAAGATGAACTCAGTTGCTGTGATATTGAGGTCTTTCCGTGCTCTGTTATTCACTGTTTTTCCATCTATTGCAGCAGAAATCATTTCTGAGTAGGAGGTTTATTTGGATTTTCAGTTTTAATTCAGAAAGTATCAGGGTGAGAGGAAGGTAACCGATATCAGACTGGCTTTACAAAGAAGAAAGCACTTTTTGCCTGAGATACCACTGCTCCAAACCTGACTCCTAATTTTTACTTCTCTGCTGTCACATACAGAGCACCAGGATACTGGTGTTGAAAGCAAGCTCAGTTGACTCTAGAGGCAAAGGCAAAAGGTGCTGGACTCACATTTTCAGAGAGTTTAGGGACCTTCATGTGAGGTTACAAGACAGCTTGTGGCTTTTTGCTGAAAGCACACTAGGAGGTTTTGCAGACCGGAACACTGTTTCAACTGCCTTCTGTGGATACCAGGGCTGGAGTGCAGTCTTTGCTCCCACTGCCTCAAGAAACATCACTCTTTTCAGAAGGCATGGAGACCCCAAATGCTGATGGATGTGCTGACAGCCAGGAAACTTCCTCTTGTTCAGCCTGAGCTGTCTTCCAGGTTGTTTACAGTCACACTCCTCTTCCCACTGAGCCTACTGAGAGTTAATGATACTTCTTGTTGGACTCAAAGCTTTGATGTATAAAGAGTTTTTAAGCAGTTTGGGAGAATAGAGCTGATAATTGGGAAGAGTTGGGAAGAGAGGCTGTGCCCATGTGTGTGGGGGATGTGTGTGTGTCTGTAGCATCAGTAACACGCTCATCCAAACTCCCATTGAGAATAGTTTTCATGTCTGTCAGTCATGTCGTGCCTTGCATTTCTCCTTGCTGCAAACAAGCATATTTTACCAGTTGATTTAAAAGCTCCACCTTCAGAGAGCAGCCTTGCCAGCAAGATCTAAAAGCACTGCCATTGGCCACCTCTCTTTGGCACCCTCACACCCTGCAGAGCAGCCCCAGGGATGGTGTCAGTGTGTTTTGAGGGGTGGAGGGTGGGGAATAAAAATTTTGTATTCAGCTTAGCCATCACCTTCATGAGTCTGTAAAGCCTGATGCCTCCTGCCTCAGTCTTCTTTCCACAGCCTGCAGCAGCTTCATCCATTCTTCATTCTCATCACTGCTCCCAAGATTTTTATAAACCACACTCAACCACACACTTCCAGATGACCAAGTTTTATATAGCAGCAGAATGCCACCTTCTTTCTTGTTCTCCATATTGTTGGAAATGCCTCAGCCTGTAGCCTGAGTTGTGGAAGTCCCATCAGCATGCCAGCCCACCATGTGCAGAACCTGGAGTGGGACATCTCTGAGCTCTGAAGGCTCTCTGTGGTGGCACTAATGCCAATATGCCACCTGCCCACATGCTGTCTGACTGTTTCCATGCAGTAGCTGTCGCAGGCAGTTGCTGGGACCAGCATACCCCAGCACCTCCCAGACTTGTGCCAGACCATGTAACAACCTGTGTTAACCAGCTGTCCGGCCGCGTGGAGGAGCTGGGGGGGGCAGAGGCACAGGCAGCTGTCTGCACAGTAACACAGGTCCTGCATGACAGCTGCTCTGAATCCAGCAGAGTGGAGTGATGCCCCCAAGACCCTTCCTCCTGCTCTGCAGCATGCAGCTAGTTGACCACTGCTCTGCAGCAGGGCCAGGAGCACCGTTGGAGCACAGCCCTGTGCTGAGGCACAGGTCTGGCAGAGGGCACAGTGCACCAGCACGGCGCATGCGTCTCTCCGGAGCAGAGCCCTGAATTCTTGGCAGGGCTGGCTTACACCTCCTACATGATTATAGCCTGCACTGCAGAACTGGAGCTGAAATTTCCACACATGGTACTTGTCGACTCGTTCTTCATCGGCTTTGGGGAGCCGTTTCTGCCGCTTGTCACGTAACTGTTTGTCTGGAGGAATGTGCTGGTGTTTCTTTCAGGGGATTACTGGGTCTTTCCTGTCCTGTTTTTCCTTGGAAAAGCCCTTTCTGTCTGCAGGGCCCAAGCAGTATCTCTGGGCAGTGTAAAGCTTTGCACCACACTGCGAACGCACGGCTCTTGCCTGCTGCCCGTACATCTGTGTCAGCAGAGACTGACACGTGAGGCTCTGGAGATGAGCAACCACCATGCTGTCACAGGCTGCTGACACACTGTGCGGGCTGCTCCAGGGACAGTTCGTCCCAATAGGCCACCTGTGTGATACAGAGCAGCACGTGGTGGCCAGCAGCAGGTGCCCACAGAAGCCCAGCTGGTTGTTGTCTGTGCTCTGAGCTCCTCAGAGCCTGAGAGATGAGGCACAGCCACAGGACTGCGTTGGCAGGCAGCTTCCTGAAACCCGCCTGTGCCCTCCAGGAGATGTGAGGAGGAACCCTTCCTTCCTCCAGGAACCCACCAGCAAAATCAGTTTGACTCAGTGGTTGAATTGGACACCATCCATCATGGGATGAAACCACAGTCTGTATGTTGAGATCCCTGGTGGCTGGGAATCTGCACCTGGCAGAGGAAATTCAGAGTTTGGCCATCATGCGGTGGATTTGGAGAGTTGAGATGGCCTGGTGGTGATACTACCAGCAGAGCAACCCTGCAGGGAAGGCTTTGCAGTATGGGGATGAGCAGCCAGTACTGGGACTGCTCCGTATTCCTCCGTGCAGTGTAGATTGAACCTCAGCTTGAGTCTTCTGCAAACACCAGTGGCTCTCAGGGTCGGTGGCATTTCAGACAGCCGCTGTTAATCTAGCAAGACCACTTGTCCAGGCACTATTTGGAGACTCTAAACCAGGCATCCAGCTGGAGAGGTGAGTGTGCTGAGGTGCAGAGACCCCATAGGCCTGCAGGGCTGAGGCGGCTGCCCAACCCAACAAGGCTGGGTGTCACCATGCAGCCTGGCTGGGGATGTCTCTTATGGTTCTGTTTCTGCACATCTGAATTTTGCAGCTGTTCTTCCAGCTTTGTATGCTTCAGGCTTTTGGATGAAACCAAAGCTGGCTCCTATTGCCTCTTCTACTGTACTTAGTTTTCAATCTGCTGACTCCTGAAAGGTCCTTCCAGCGGCTCTTTCACAGGATCCCAAGAAGAAAGGTCTTTCTTACAAAGCAGTGGTAAGATAGTCAAAAAAATCTCTCCTGCCTTCTGTGTGAGTACAGAGATGGAGTCAGCATTAGCTTGGATGGTATCAATTCTGAATCACAGCAGATATCAGTGGAGCAAAGGAATTCTATTTGCAACATCAAAGGTGGAGATGAAAACCTTAACTATTTTGCCACTCAAAGGAAACCCGAATCGTAGATTTTCTAGGGGTACTGCCACCCTTGAGTCCACTATAGGCCATCCATTGTCTACTTAAGAGCCCTCAATCCCTCTCCCTGGTCCTCCAGTCAATACATGAAATGCTTCTGGAGTGATTTGAGGATGTTGCTCAGACCTGCTGCTTCCTCTGCTCTGCTTTCTTCAGGCACAGACTCACCACAGCTGATGTGTCCTCATGCTGTGTGCATTGGAGCGGGCAGGAAACGTGCAAGTGTACAAGTCTGTGTTTTGCAGACACATCCTAGAGCAAGTGAGATCATGCACAGGGAGCAGGCTCCACCTGGGACACTGCAGGGTGCTGCTGTAGCCCAGAAGGACTGAGAAGCACAAATACATTCTGAAGCAGCTTTTCCCTTCATTGACTCTTCCCAAAAAACAACCTCTCTCTGTAAAAGCAGCTCTCGAGGGACAGCTGCTATCTCTCCATCTATTCAGGCTGCTCACAACCAGCATACTCGTAAGTGGAATGATTTCTCACAGAGGCAGAACTCTTCTCCCTCAAAAGCCCTGCATGTGGACAGACTGCAGGATAACAGTTCTGGCAGGAGCAAAGACTTTCACTGAAGAGGTTAAAGAGTTACCTTGAGCTGGGATCTGTATTTTGTTAAATTATTTGAAAGAATAGCATTTCTGCTGTTTCCTTCTCCAACATGTAGAAGAAAAATGACTGTATTATGGTTGTGTCTAGTGTAGTCTCTGGCACAAAGCCAGTGGGATTTACAATGGCAGGGTGAAAAGTCTAGAGGGAAGGCAGTTCGTTTTGCTGTGGACAGTACTTACAGGGTCTGCAAGGACCAATCTCATAACAGCAGAGGGGCCCATTGAAGCTCCAGAAGGGAAACCTGCCAGCAGAAAGCTGCTGGAGAAGCCATTTGTTCTGTCCGTGAAACATGAGGTCAGCAGGACCCACCACCTCCTGCCAAAAATGATAAGAAAGGGAAGGCAACAGAGACAGGCTCTGTCTATTGAGGATGAAAGATCAATTTTATTGCAGCTTTTTAGCATACAGATTTTTCATGCTCCACTTTTCTGTCTGGAGAAATTATCCTCTGATTCAGAACTATTTTCAGAAAGAAGCACCTGATCTCACTGGCTGGAGGGGAGGAAGTAGCTGAATATTGATTTCTAATACTCTGTATTAAATTCACACACATTCCTGAGTCAGATGTTACTTTAGAGGCAAGTGTAGCTGCCAGGCTGGGCAGGTCTCTGTTCCGCTCTGGTTCCCATCACAGCAGGCACACCAGGCACTGAGCATCTTCTTGCTCTGCTTGAGCACTGTGACCTGCCTCTCTCTGTGCATTCTTTGTCTTCACCAAAGGGAGAAGTTCAGGCAGTGACGAGTCTTGTCCTGAGCAGGATCTCATTTTGGAGTGTGCATGAGGGTCATGGCACTGTGTAGGCTTGTGTCTTGCTTGCGAGACATGGCTGCTGGAGGGATGCCGCAGACTCCGCACTCTGTGGGGATAAGACCTACTGCTTCCACAGAGAGGAGGTTCACACAACTGTGGGTCGCACTTTCCCATTCCATGCAGAACTGAAGGCAGTGCTGCAGTTTCGCTGCACCAAGCTGTGAACGTGTGTGGAGGAGGGAGAAATCTGAAACCTTAATGCAGCTATAAAGGTAACGCATGGAAGATGGGGTTGATGTCTCCGTGCAAGGACTTCATGTTGCTGCGTCGTTTCTTCTAAACCAAGGATTCCCACATGACAAAGGCTCTGTGTCCACACACATGGCATGGCAGAAGCCCAGCAAAGGTCTGCAAGAAGCACTGGATTTGGGTGCTCAGGAACCCACCAGAACTCCTAAACCACCAGGGGGTTTGTGAACCTCCTCCGAGGCCTAGCCCTGCCTGTGAACCTGTCTGTCCTCCACCAAGACAAGTTGAAGTGTCTTTTCACTCCAGCTCTGTGACAAGCACGTTTGTGCAGCATCTTACTATTGCCAGCAGTCCTTAGTGCTTCACTTCATGGTTGCATGTCATACTGAGTGGAACTGGAGACACACTGTTTTCAAAAATACTAAGGCCTAATCTGGAGGTGGAAGAGTTTTCCTTGTTCATTTGTTTTCTTTGGTCAGGTCTGACAGTGAGCAGAGCTGGAAGGAACTAGTGTGTCCAGGTGGGACTCAGACCATCCAGGGACAGGTGAATGCCTTCTCTGAGAAGGCCCTGGCTTTTGGATCAGGATTGTCTCTGAGTGCTTTTAGCCTTAGTTGAGCATCTGGTGACCATTGGCAAACACTGCAGACATAATTACCATTCTTAAACAAGAAAGCAGTATGTCAGTCTTCACAGACACAGTTCAGCACAGTGAGGTGCCCTGTGCTGTGAATGGTGCTACTGTACCAGGGGACATGGGTAGGAAACTGCCCTGGACTGACTGCATTATCTCTTGATCAGATTGATACAGATGCCTGTATCTCCAGTTGAACTAGCCAATCCATCCCTAAGGTCTATTAAACCTATGCCAAAATCTTTCCCTCTGTGGGGCTAAAATGTCCAGCAGGACACATGGTTGGCTAGGATACACCTGCCCTAAGTCCCATACACCACACTGCTCATGCAGGAGCATCACTGGCCTCACTTTACAGCCTGGGTCAGGTGTCACTCGGGAGGCAAACTGGGCTCCCTTCCTCAGGGTGGGAAGTAGCAGGACCCAACCCCAACAGACCTGACAGACAGCAGACTCTTGGTTTCCTGTGGTAAGATCGATTTACTAGAGACGAGTCCCCGTGAAGTGAGTGACACTGGGAACACAATGTCTAAAGTGAGTAGGAAGCAGAGGATTGATTGTCCTCCTCTACGCTGCTCTTGTGAGGCGCCATCTGGAGTACTGTGTCCAGGCCTGGAGTCCCCAGTGCAAGAAAGACAGGGAGCTGTTGGAGAGGGTCCAGAGGAGAGCCACGAAGATGAAGAGGGTGCTGGAGCACCTCCTCTATGAGGACAGGCTGAGGGAGCTGGGCTTGTTCAGCATGGAGAAGAGAAGGCTGCGGGGTGAGCTCATTGCAGCCTTCAGTACCTAAAGGGAGCCTACAGACAGGAGGGGAGTCAACTCTTTGAAAGGGTAGATAACAGCAGAACAAGGGGAAATGTCTTTTAATTGAGGGAGGGAAGATTTTCGTTGGATGTCAGGGGGGAGTTCTTTACTATGAGAGTGTGTGGCAGGGGGGTTGGAGATTCGTGATGGACGAGGTCCCTGCCAACCCTGGCCATTCTGTGATTCTATGAGGATGCACAGCCTGCTGCTTGCTGCTCCCCCCTGTAGGGCATTATCAGAAGAGCTGTTAAAAGCATCTAATTTTTCCTTGTATGCTGGTTACATCCTGGCTGGTATGTGAACCTCGCACCTGCAATATTAATTAACCATCCCCGATACCAGCTTTCCAGTAAAACCTGCTATTGATTACTCCAAAGCCAACTGAGTCTCATCCCAGCCGGCCAGAAAGGATGGTTGTCTCCCAGTCACCACAGCCCCATGGGCTGGTGAGCACTGTTGGTCTGTGCAGTCAAGGATACAGGACCTGGCTCTGCAAATGGAGATGTCCTTGTCCCTATAGGTCTTTCCTTCACTGATACTCCCAATTCCTGAATGCAAGTGCAAGTGGAGGGAACGGGTCAAAGCCAGCTCTGGTGGGGCTTAGCAGGCATCAGGGCTGAGCTCTGTTGGTGAATGTTTGCCTGAGCATTCAGCTGCCTAAATCCCAGAGATTACTCACAGCAACCTCAGCACAAGAGTTACTGCTCAAGGGAAAACTTCAATGTCAAGAGCATGAGTAATAACCAAGCTGGCACTTAACGGTTCAAACAGAAGATAAGAGCTAAGGCTGGATCCTTAGAGGGCTCGTTTTATCTCTCTTATGTATGTTACAACTGAAGAAATGAAGAATATAAAAGTTATTTATTAGCGTTTTGTTCTTGCAGTACTTTAATCATGTCAAGTGTACACTGACCCCATGGTACCACAGAACTGGAGAAGGGATTAATGGATTAAGGGAATCCTCTATCTTGCTAGGACCAGATTTGGGGGTGATCTTCATCCCCTGACCCCTTTTACAGCTCTTTCCCGTTGGCTTGTGAAGCTGTGTTGCTGCTCCTGCTCAGCTCTGTGCCTTTCCCCCTGGGTGAAGAAGCCATTTTCACCCTGCAGGTTGATTCTTTGGGCAGGATCATCTGGCTGCAGGCAGATGGTCTGGCTGCAGGTCATCTCTGATTGTCGGAGAGGTGAACAACCCAGGCTGTGCATTCCTCTCTCCTGCAGCATCAACTGGAGCATCCTGCAGCTGTACCTGAGTGGCTGTGCTGCAAACACAGGTTGCAACAGTCTGGTATTAGTGGTGGAGGCACAGAAAGGTGAGAGGATGGTTAGGCAATGGAACAGTGAGATTCAGGAAAATGTAAGATATCACCTCAGGAAACAGGTGGAAAGGAAAAGGGGAGGAAGGGAGAGAGGAAATGACAAACTAAAATGTATTAAGTGAAAAATAAGTCTTTGATTCTGTGATATCAATCACAGCACTGCTATGTGTAATATCTTCTGCTGAAAACTGACCTCCCCTTCAGTCACTTTGCCCTAGCTGAGAATCAGGTGGCTCAGAAGTGTCAGACCCTGTACACAGCTGCTGAGAATGACCAGGCTGAGCGCCGGCAGGTTGCTGCAGAGAGCAGCTCCTGGTGCACCGGGCACTGCGGCATCCAGAGCGCAGCATGGAAAGCCGAATTGTATTCAAACAAGTTTATATTGGGGCAGAAATGCAAACCATTTAGTGGCAGTTTGAAACATTGCATGTCTCACTGAGCTAAACAGCAATGAAAGGTGCAGTGTTCTCAGTCTACACAGACCATCAGGGTGTTTACGTGGTGTAGGCAGAGGGATTGCTCCTGGGGTTCAGGCACAGAAAAGGTCAATAATTAATTATTGAACAGATGTGACAATTTTGCCTGCATCTTCCTATTATTTGACTGCGAGCAGGTGGTGACTGTCTTGAATTTGTCTATGATATGCAATTAATCTCTGTCACTGAACAATTCTTGACCCTTGAAACGTTTGCATGCTGTATATGTACCAGAAATTCAAGCCTGTGCCCTTTGACGGTACTCCAGGTAGGTGCATACGCTCAGGTCCTGCCTCAGTCTGCTGCCATAGACAGTGAGGGAAACAAGGTATTTCTGGTCCCAGACAGGATGTATGCCATATCCTCTTGCAGGGGGGATTTTAAATATTAAAATCCCATCCACCAGCTGCAGTGTGGGCTATTAAAACATTCAAACTCAGAGATCACCTTCCTTAATTATTCTTGTTAGCAGCGTCCATGTGCTGGCTCAGTTGTGGAAACCAAAGCAGAAACAGGAGCACAGCAAGAGTGGATCTGTGTGAGCATCTCAGAGGGTATCAGAAAGTGCTTAGGAGAATCTGATGTGTGAAGAGGAACCAGGGTACTGTGGCGCTCCTGTGCAAAACGTGTGTTTGTCATTCTGTTTATCAGGCCCAGCTCCAGCTGGAAGATGAAAGAGTCTTCCAGGAACAAAACATCACTGCAGGATGGTCAAAGGACTGGCAAATACAATTACAAGTGAAGGCCTGTCTTGACTGATTTGGGCATGCCAAATGTAGTCTCATGCCACGTTAAAGAAATAGTGTTTTGGCAGCTTTAGTTCCTCCCATATCATCTTACACAGAATGTCCTGGATTTTGGCATCAGCGATGCCCTTTACAGAATGATTGGTACTTCTGAAGTAAACAGAATCTAAGTTCATGGCAAGTGAAGCTTAGATTTAAAATATAAGGATAAAGTGTGGCTTGTTGTTAATGATTAGCAGCGTGAGTAACAATCTTTGCCAGCTCAGGTCACTTCTCATCTCAAAGGTCTATCTTCATTTGTTAATAACCGATGAACACTCAGGGCCAGGATTCCTCATAACGTGCATCTGCACTGTGCTGAGTTTGTTTGAAACATGGCACTGAGATCCCCTAAGTTGCGTCAAAGAATGAGATCAGAGACAAAGAGATGATTTTGCCCATTTTCCTAGATTCATATGACTTTTATTTTGAGAAGCTCCAGCACATGCAAGCTATGGAACAGGACAAGACATTTGGCAGAGATGGTAGTGGTGTGTATGTCAAGATGTGCTTGTACTATCCTAGAGAAAAGATGCCCAAATTTGGGCACATTATAAACATTTGAAAAGTTCCAGTTCAGACAGTCTCGATAGAGACTAGCTAGAAACCCAGGAATCTGAGGGAAAAAGGTACTTAGATCAAGCTTTGAGACCTCTATCATAGCCAATTTTCTTTTTATAGGCATTGTATGAAAGTAGATGGGATATGCCTTCATCCAGTGTGCAACTTAAGCAGGGAACAAAGAGGGGTGAAGGAACACACCCAAGGGCACATGGCAGAGCAGTGGTGGACTTGGACATCTTTTTCTGTTACTACCCCACTGTTGTCCATAAAAGGTTCCCTCTTCCATGCACAGATCAACATGGTGGACATCTCCTGAACTGCAGGCTGGCTGAGGTTGGAAGGGACCTCTGGAGGCTGTTTGAAGTAGTCCCCTTGCTCAGGTAGATTGCCTAGGCCCATGTCCAAGCAGCTGTTGAAGATCTTCAAGGAAGGAGAATCTACAGTCTCTCTGGGCGTCTTGTTCAATGGCTCAGTCATCCTTGCAGCACAGAAGTGCTTCCTGGTATTTAGACAAAACCTCCTGTGTTCCATTTTGTGTTCTTTACTTCTTATCCTGTCACTGTGAACCACTGAAAAGAGCCTGACTCCATCTTCTTTGCACCTTCCCTTCAGGTCTTATAGACATTTATGAGATTCAAACTGAGCCTTCTCTTCTCCATGCTGAGTAGTCCCAGCTCTAAGCCATTCTTAATATGAGAGAGACTCTTCATCATCTTCATAACATTCTGTTGGACTCTTACCAGTATGTCCACGTGTCTCTTGAACTGGGGGCCCAGAACTGGCAGCACTCCAGGTGTGGACTCAGTATTGCTGAGCACAGGGAAAAGATCATCTCTTTCAACTTGCTGGCAATACTTTGACTAGTGCATCCCAGAATACCAACATTTCTTTGTAGTAAGGGCAGAATGCTGGTTTGTGTTCAACTTGGTGTCTGGGATCTGCAGGTCCTTTTCTGCAGAGCTCCTTCCCAGCTGGGTTGCCCCGTCGTATATTAGAACAGCAGGAGTTCTGGTGGGGTTCTAGATCTGTTGAGTCTACATTGCCCTGCTATGTCCTAAGAAAGAGAGTGACCTGGTGGTTGTTCTGCAAGATATGAATCCACTTCTTCAAGAAAGATAAAGTGGTCAGTTGGAGATTTTGTACTGATTGGCCTGGGACAAGTTCATTGCCTGAAGCAGCAGGGAAGAACCATTCAGAGTTACAAGATCTGTTACGGTGTGCAATTCCCCTTGGAAAGGAATGGACAAACACACACATCTCAGAGCAGGCCGCTCCTGGGCACTCAGTCCCTGCCTGGGCAAAGAGGTCTTGTTCCATCCCAGCTGATTTCATGGTGATAATTTGGGCAACTCAAAGTGGCATTCGTTTTTGGGTACCAGAGGCCAGACTATTTAGGTTACGAAGAAATAGCCTCAAGTTGTGTCAGGAGAGGTTTAGATTAGATACTAGGAACAATTTCTTCATGGAAAGGGTGGTTTAGGCATTGGAATGGGCTGCCCAGGGAAGTGATGGTGTCTGTCCCTCAAGATATTTTAAGAGAAGTGTGGATATGGTGCTTAGGCAGATGGTTTAATGGTGGACTTGGCACTAGATTGATGGCTGAACTTGATCTTAGGAGTCTTTTCCAACCTAAATGATTCTATGATTCTACCCCTAAAAAAGGTCTGTCTCTTGCTGTTGATCAGGAAGAAGTCTCAGTGTGGCAGCACTCCTAATTTTAGACACTAATTGACATGCTCAGTTTAAGCAGGGTAAATCTGAGTCTGTGCAAGAAGGAAATGGAGTACTCAGAAGTGCAACACTGGCCATCTGGACTTTTGTCCTTGCTAGCAGACGTTTAATCCTCTGTTAAGCACTTGAGGTAATTAGACAGTAGAGGTGCTGAAATAGTTTTTGTCCCATTCTTTTCCCCAGGGAACACAAGGCAGTGCACCACTGCCCAGTTGTCTGGTCAGGGAGAAGTTTCCTGCTGAGCCCTGTAGATGTAGCCAGTAGAAATCCATAGCTTTGGCTGCTCATACGTGTGCTTGGGTAACTGCAGACTTATTCCTAGCATCAGTGAGAGCCATTAGCAGACTGAAGGTCTGTTGGCTTTCCTCAACTACAGTAGGGTCTCCTCTGCACCCCAAAAGATGGAAGCGACCTCAAAAGCTGAAAATTCACATAAAAGTGAGAGCTTCCCATCAATGACTAGGAAGAGGCCAAAAGCCATAGATAAATACTGGAGCCTCAGTTTTTCCAGCCATCACCTAGACCTCACCTTGCACTTCCGTGTTCCAGAGCTACAGAGAAGGAGGCTGCTCTGGAAACTTGGAGTCTTCTAATACACTGCTTCTGAAAGACTGCTGCCAAGTCCCAGAGCAGCCCAGGCAGCAGCTGGAGACCTCCAAGTCAGGGCTCTGACATCCATGCCATGGCAGATTCACCATACTGTGCTCTCGGGTTTGTCTTCTGGGCTTGGAAGAGAAATGAAAAGGGCTACAATCTGTACATACTTTTGTCTGTTCACAGGAAGTAAGTTTCTAGTAGTGACTCTGTGCTGTCTCATCAGGATTACTTTTTCATTCTTTGAGAAACAAGGGACCAACCTGTCCATATTCCTTTAGCAGCTGCTAGGTGAAGAGGATTTAGTGATAAAAATCTCTTTGAAGTCAGAGGACTGTGGCTTCTGACCCACCACTGAAGTCATGAACCCTTCCAAGCTGATGCTCTTGAAAACATAAGTGGGCAGCAATTGGTGTGTGCGGCTCTGGGTCACCTCTCTGCAGACAAGAGAGGGAGTGCAGAAAGTCACCACCTCAGGTCTTGCATGGAGGTGTTATTCCTCAGAATGTGAGTGCCAAATCTGTGCTGAGCAGCAGATTGCCCTCAGAACATAGCTGGCCAGGCTGTGCTTTAGGAATGCACACGCCATGGGGTCTGGAAGTGCTCAACCTGGAGGACAGCTTCTGGCACAGCCAGATTCCTCCCAGCAGCCAGTGCAGCTGCCTCTGCAGCTAGCAGAATCTCTGCGTCACACAGAAGGACTAATTGCAAGTATGGCAGCTTCTGCCATGGTAGCCAACCTTTCAGGACTGTCAGAGAAAAAGAAGAGTGTTAGGTCTGGAGAGCAGGAACATGCCAAAATCTGCATCTGGAGACTGGAAGGGTCTGTTACACTGTGATTCTTGGTTGCAGCTTCATGCGAATGGGCAGCATGAGATGGGATGAACAGTGCATCTCCCAGGAGCAGTGCCCACACATTCACTCCAGGTGCACTTTCCAAATGATGGTGCTCTGTGGCAGTGGGGCTGAGCTGTCTGCAAAGAGCAACCACCAAAAGCTTACCAGTTTGCTTGCCCTCATGGCAGGGAAATGTCAAGACGACAGCCAGCATATGGCCACATGGATCTGGATATCCAAGTCAGGACAGACACAGCACAGAGACGAGAGGCTGACATTTGACTGCAAGAAGTTTGCTGTCTCTCTGGATAAGGACAGGAAGAATCATAAATCTTCTAGGAGGTGTGGACATCCCTTGAGCTCTCTAATGTACCATGAAATCATAGAATGGGTTATGTTGAAAGACCATTCAGACCATTCACTTCCAGACCTCTGCCATGGAGAGGGGCACCTCCCACCAGAGCAGATGCTCAAAAACCCATTCAGACTGGCCCCGAGTACTTCCAGAGATGAAGCAACCACAACCCTTGGCAGCCTATGCCAGGGCCAAACCGACCTCGTTGGGACAAGTTTCTTTCTTTTATCATCTGTTCAAAACTGTTACCCTTGTCCTGTCACTACACTCCCTGATAAAGGGTCCATTCCCAGC
This sequence comes from Lagopus muta, assembly GCF_023343835.1. Classification (NCBI taxonomy): domain Eukaryota; kingdom Metazoa; phylum Chordata; class Aves; order Galliformes; family Phasianidae; genus Lagopus; species Lagopus muta. Next base: position 978,860 of record NC_064450.1, on the reverse strand, counting down.
TTTCTTGTAGGTCCCTATTAAGCACTGGAAGGCTGCTGTAAAACATAAAAACTGCATTAGCAGATGTTTGTGTTTTGTTTCATTTTATATTTTCATTAAAATATTCTACAGGAAATCTAGTTAGGATGGTGCAGGCAGTAGCATTATTGCAGTGCTTAGTGATTATGAGCGAGGACTTCACAGAAGGCATGAGGCAGCCGTATTAGGGGTTCAGAATTATTCTCTGCCTAGAGCAGTCACGTTTCATCTTTCCTTCTTTATCATTCTTTCCAGTGTCCCAATCTTCCCCACTGGTTCCACATTCCCATTTGTCTTTTCCTCAGTGCTGTCACACTCAGCATTGCAGCCCTTCTCTGGGATGCCTCTTCCCAGAGCAGAACAGCTCTGTTGTGATGGAAATGCTGTGGAAATGAAACCATTACAGAGTTTCTTGCCTACCCAACATTCATCTAATACTGGGCCCAGAGTCTGCAGTCTGCAGTCCCATCCTCAGCATCCATCTCTGGTGGGTGACTTCAGATCCAAGCAGGCAGCAGATGCTCCTCATTTCTGTTACCTGTGAGGGATGGGGCAGGGATCAGGCAATCACGGGCTTCATAGAGGGGGAGCCCAGCTGTGCCGGTCCACACAGGTGTGATGGTGAGAGATGAGGGGAAAGCCTTGCCCTCCCAAAACCTGCACCACTCCTGGCACAGCATTTCCTGCTGGGTCACTGCAGGACATGTCCTGCAATATTCTGCAGTAGCCCTCCTCATTCTTCATGCAGGTGAGAAATCTCTCTGCACTCACACGTTCACAGCTGTAGCAGCCACAGGAAGCATGTTCTTGTAAGCAACGAAACTTGTGCCTAAGGATTTATGTCTGCTCTCCTGCAGCATGCAGGGGGCTGACAAACACAATCCTTCCTGCACGAAAGTTCTGTTGGTATCTCATCAATTCACAACCCCAGTACATGGTAAGGCTGCTGTCATCTCTACATCCTGACCCCATGTGTGATGGTGTTATACAACAGAAAGGGTACTAGACTAAACTATCCTACTCGTAAAGATAGTGCAATGCACAGTGTGAGCGTGCAGCCACCATGCCAGCACTCTGCAGGCAGGTTTGCTCTGCTAAGTGTTGTCTGACGGGATATGAGAGTTGGATTGTATTTATACTACCCGGATTGCTATATAATTACAGCTTGGAAGACTGGGAAAAGGAATAGTGGTAGGGGAGGGGAGGGAAAAAGCAAACCTGGAAGAGCTGCAGGCTTGGATTCTGGGAGTTTTTACAACTTTCAGCCCTCTGCAATCTGGTGAGGGTGGGTGGAGGCATAGGAGCAGCAGCCAGATCCTGGGTGGACGTGTGCTGGGTGGGAGGGAGTCTGTCCAGCACTATGGTCCACACTACCAACATCTACTGCATGCTATCAAGGCTTTCCCCATAGGAAAGTCACTGCATTTCTTCAGCAGGGTGCAAGGCTGCCCAGTTGCAGTTTCCTCCTGGGCTGATAGGAAAGTCTAAGAAGGTGAGTCTTCTGCTCAGGGCAAATGGAGAGATGACAACAGATGAAATTGTGGGGCTGAAGAGTTCAGTGCTTTCTTTGCTTCGGTTGTTGCTAGAGCGATTAACTTCAGTGAAGTGATTAATGCAATTAACTAGCTACAAAGAGGGGAAGATGTGGATAAAACAAGAAAAGAATCAGTGTAAGAGTGCTTAAATAATTGAAATCCACTCATTTTCATCTCAGCTAGGTCTGATAAAATTTTGCTATATTTATATAGGTCTTTGGAACTGGAGCCATCTGACAACTGCTGACTCTCCCTGAGAACATGGGAAGGGGCAAGAACATGTCCATCCTCAGGAGGGAGGAAGCAGGAGCCAGATAGGAGGAACAACCCACATAACACTTATCATTGAAGGAAATCAGGAACAATAATCTAATGAGCCATTTGCAGAGAGCTGGACTAGGATGTGAGAGGTGTTGCAACCAGCTGACATGTATTCGTCAAGAAAAAATATAATGTCTGAGCAATTCACTTCTTTTGTGCTCATATGTGTATTACAAGTAGAGAGAAGCAGGAACTGTCAAATAATATTGTAGATATTTTGCCATCACCAGTCATAATCATATACTCGTAGAGGGGAGATGGCTATGGTGTAATTGCTGACGGCTGACTGCAAAGCAAATTAGCAAGCATGATGGTTATTATGGTTGTTGTTATTTGGTGTCTGTCTGGAAGGCTGTAGTGACCTAGACAACCATGGCCTGTCTCAGGCGGGTACTCCTGAAGAATTCAGTGGATTAGCAGAATGATGGAGCAGAGGGGAGGGTTATTTACTGCTTTGGTGACTGGTCATTGACTGGGAAGAGCAGGAAGTTCACAGCAGGGCAGGAATAGATTTTAGACTGATACAAAGCCACTGTGGAGCAGCACGAAGGCAGTGAGGTAACATTCCTTAGAACACAGCTGAGGAGGGGTCAGCAATGATGCTTTAAGTACTGGGCTGGTGGTGAGCTAACCCAGGTAGATAGCAAGGTCAACCTGTTGTCCAGAGTCTGTCTGCCAAAAGGGACCTTTCTCTCAAGGTCACATCAGGATGGGGATTTCTCGATACTACTAATGTCGTACAAAACCCTCAGGTTGGTTCCTTCGGCCAGCTGCTGCCTCCTGCAGGACTGGCCAAGAGAAGGAGATGTGGTGGACTATCCCTGTGTTGAGTTCTCACATCACTGCCTGTAGTCAGACCATGGGACACAGAGCTCTGTGGAGAGCCATAAATTTTCCTTCAGATCTCTCTTCCAATGGAAAATTCTTTTACTAACTTAGTAGATTTTATTTGGCAATCTGAAATGCTGTCTGTCTGGCAGCTTTACATCTACTTGAAGGAAGAAAGCCCAGCTGGCATGAGGCTTTCAAACCAAGAGCCCCGGTCACCGAACACCCCAGCCACTTGTGCATCCCATGTGGGAGTTCTGAGGGAAGGCCATGTGGAGAGCTGAAGACAGAAGGCTCTGAAGCCATCAGCCTCTTGAATTGAAAGCTGAAACAGCAAGAGCCTTTGCTGATGGCAGAGGTCAGGCGCACCTGACCTGGGACCAGTAGGTATCCCAAAGAGGTTTAAAAGGGAAGTAGGCCAGAGCTGAAATCCTGCATGGCATTTCCTTCACTGGAGGTGTTCAGGACTCAGCTATACAAGGACATGGCTTGATTTCATGTTTATATTAGTCCTTCTTTGAGAAGTTTGGCGTAGGCATGTCTAGTGGTCACCAATACACCAGTTATATACAAGAGTGAGGAGAAGTCTTCATGGCTGTAGCTCCCACCACGTGTAATCCTCTCAGGTGTGAGTGCCCACTGCTTTGAAGGCATTCCATCATCCCTCTTTCCCTTCTATTCCATTTCCAGCCGGTGTTTAAACCTCAGGGAGCTAAAGTAGAGACAGAAGTTTCAGTATTGATACTCATAGGCTCTGAAAGAGCTGGGAGAGACAGGAGCTGGGAGCAGATACCTCTCCCTTCCAGCCTGCAGGATTCCCACATCCCACTGTTCTTTGCAGCAAAGAGCTTAGGAAAGCCCTGTCAGGGTCCTCGCTGCCTGCTCCCACTGCCAGCTCAGGAGGTGATAAAGTGCTGCAGGCACTTGGTTTGTCATTGTGAGCTTGGTCATTGTGGCTCTGTTGGCTGAAATTTCTGCTTTTCCTATCTGTATTTGTGAAAAATTGAATTGCATCTATCATACCTATGAAATGCACTGCTGGGAGACAGACCTTCAGGAGGCAGAGCTCAGAGAGCATTTCCCACCCTGGCCACAGTTCCACAAGCATAACCTCTTCACTGAAAGCATTGTAAGTATTTTCAGGCTGTATGACCTTCTCATGTCTTTTGTGAGTGCAGAGGTGCCCAGCCTCCTTGGGCATCCAGGCAGACGTATCACAGACAACAAGCTTGCAAAATACAGAACAAAAATCTGATCACTGCTGTTGAGGAGAACTAGGGTTGAGCGGTGATGGTGACTCCCTCCTTGGGTTTGTCTAGGAAGTTCCTCTTGCTGTTCCATCATCTATTCCTAGTAGGGTTGGTTACAATTAGCTTAAGGCTAATCTCCTCCAAAAATTATACATCCAGGACTGGTTAACAGAGGCTTGCCCTATCTATGAAGCCTCCACAGTTCCTGCAGAGTGTTGATCAATAATCTGGAATGAGACAGTGAAAAGCTCTTTTGCTTCACATGGCCTCGGACCCTTCTTCCATTGGGCACATACACGTGGGAGAACACCGCAGACAGGCAGATTCCACTTAATATTTCCCAGCAGCCAGGTGGATAGAGCAGTGGACCTGGTTGCCTGTCTCCTCACAGTGTGGCACAACCCACCTCTGTTTCAGCAAGATTTGGGGTGTCTGAATCTTTTTGACGCCTCCTATCAGCCAAAGACTGTGACAGGGGAGGCAGAGCCCTCTGCTTCTGGTCCATAGGATGCTGTAAATCTTGGGGAGCTGTTGCCATGAAGCCCTTCACAGCACCAAGCCTGCTGTCTATTGAGAAAAGCCAATACCCTTCTGTCTGTCAGATGGCACTTAACCGCTGCTGTTATTCTAGATGAGTGAACACTTGTGTTATATTTTCCAATAGCAAAAACTGGGGTCAGCAGGGTGTCTGCTGTTTTAGCCAAATCCAGATGGGGTTTTCCTATAAACAAGTGCACACAGAATATTTATACAGGCGATGGCACCTGACGCCTTAACACTTAGGCCATCCTATTGAGTAGCCACTCATACTATAAGTCACTTCAGTGCATTAAGTAAATATTTTAATATAGCCATGTCACTGTTTATTATATAATGGCGGGGGCCCAAATCTTGCCTAATGCTTGGTTAAAAAGTCAGTTTACACCATCCTTTACAGTGAATCAAAGAATGCATAAACGGGGCTCTTTTGTTACTCAGAGTTCTGTTTACTTTACTTTTCTGTAAACCTTTTGAAACACTTGCTTATAAGAGCTGATAGAACCCAGATTTTCCCCTGGGGCTGAGGTGTTCATGATGTCGGGAAGGTACGGCACCAAGTAATCAATGGAGTTTCCACTAGGCAGACTCAGCCTTGTCCCTCATTGTCTCTTCTCAGCTCGGGTCTGAAACCAGCCCAAGGTGGCATAGAAGCTGCCTGTGATGGAGAGGAGTTCCTGCCGCAGTGCAGGTAGCTCTGCCTTACAGAGACTGACCTGGCACTGGAAGCAGATGCTTCACTTACAAGGGAGCTGTAAGTGAAAGCTGCTTCTGCACGCTGTGATTTAGTGACCAGAACAATGTATTCATTCCTTCTTTTCTTCATTGTTTGCTTTCTTCACTCAGCTCTCCACCCCCCTAATGCAGCACCAGCACCGCAGCCTCTCCCAGCACGCTGCCTTTCCTCTGCTACACCCTACAGCACACTGGTGAGATCCTTGCGGTCAGCAGGGATGTGTGTATCTTGCCTAAGAACAGTGATCAAATTAGAGAAATCCACGATAAGGCAGAGCAGAGACTGGGGACTTCAAAGGTCTGCCTCAGGTTCTGGCTTAGAAGAATGTAGGATGTTGCAGAGGAGCACGCAGTGCTCTCAGTCCTGCGTGCAGCCTGCTGGTTGCCCCTCAGCTCTTGTATATATTCTGTGGCAGTGGCTCAGTACAGCAACCACAGCCTCTGTGGGCAGGTGGGGTGAGGCTAGGACCAGGGAAAGTCCATCCTAACCATGGCATGTTGTGACCGTGGATTGTCCTTGGGAAAGGAAAGTATGGACAGCAAGAAGTCAGGGCTGTTTGGGAAGGGGCTGTGCCTCCTGGTCCCTGAACCAGCAGCTTCCGAAGCACAAGGCAGAGCTCCTGGGTGAGCTGGTGCACAGCTAGTGTGGAATGGAGGACTATGCTGCAGGCAAGGGACTTCAGCTGGCTTGGGAGTTCAGCTGCGCAGGCTGCAGGATGAGCCAAGCATATGTGCCAGGCACAGATTGGCAGCGCAAGAAGTATGTGAAGCTGCTTTGCAGAGCTTTCCCAAGCAGGCAGACAGAATGGGTTGTGGAATATCATGCGTCCATTCTGCACGGGGAGCTCACAAGAGCACCAATGACAGCCATGCCAGGGGAGGAAAGGCCTGCAGAACACCTGTGTGGTGTTCTCTGTGCCTGGGAACTGAGAGATGGGAAAGGACAGGGCCCTGGCAGAGTCATTTAGGTAGCAAGAAAATCCTTCACAGGCTGGTTGTTTGCCTGTGCTGTGCTGCGCGCACCCACAGGGAGTCCTTACACTTCTTGCTGGCTGCGCGCTCCTTCCAGCATCTGCTTTCGGTTACTCTACCAAAACAACAAGCCTGTATGTAATTTTAAAGCATTGGTTCTGGAGCTGATACGAATCAGAAAATTACCCCTCAGTGGGTTTCTAAGGTAACCGACCTCTGTATCATCCCCGTGCATTAATGGTTGTAGCACTTAGCACCTCGGCTCCCTGGGAAGTAGAGGGGGTTTGGGCTGACCAGCTCAGCACCTGAGGCCACAGGTGGATCCTGGAGCGTTTTTGGAAGGAGAAAGGCTTTGTTCCTATTCTCAGGGCTCAGCTGCCCACCGACCTTGCTGCCTGCACTCAGTTTCAGAACAGCATCAAGGGATTCATGGTGGCAGGAGCCTGGAGGAAAATCTGTAGCACATGGAAACTTGTCCTTGGTGGGCAATTGATGAGCCTTGCCCCCGCACCTGTGGCACCCATAGCACAACGCTCAATGGGCCGCTTTGGCCGTCTCTGACACAGCTCCTGCAGGGGCTGGGCCCTCTGCTCAGGCTCCAGAGGGTGTCCTGCCCCAAGCCCGAGGCTCAGGGCCTTCAACCAGGGCACAGCTGTGTCAAACACAGCCATGCTGCTTCCAGGCCACGAGGCCCTGCCACCACGTTTAGGGAGATGTGTCACAGGAGAGTCTGCGCGTGAGAGACAGTTGTGTGTACATGGAAAAGCTGGAAAATGGTGGCTTAAGGGAACTCTGGAGTCAGAACACCATCTGGTCCATCACAGGAAGACCACACTTATTTTTCACCAAAGCCATGTGTTTGTAAGGCTAGTTTCTGGTTTCTGTGAGTCCAGCAAGGCGTGTAGGTATGGGACTGTAATATTCCTACATTCCCTGATGTACTTGTCTTTGAGGTGAGCCTCAGTCTCAAGGCACCTCTTCTGTAACAGAGAAAGCTGTGAGAGCAGGGACACTGGCAAGGCCAGAAGGTACCACCAGGGTAAAGAAATTGTAGAACAGAGCCACCAGAAACATATGTATTGAATAACTGAAATCCTGCAGAGCTGCTGCCGCATGCACACTGGGAGCAGGTCTCAGGGGAGACGTGCAGGTGCGGCCCTGTATGGACAGCATAGGAACCCTGTAGTTTTTTGCAGATGTCTTTAGATTTTGTAATTAATCTAGTGGTAATGGACGGCTGTGAGCTAGCATCTTTAAAGAGAAAAACTGCAAGAAACAGTTCACTGCATTAGTGAGGACCAGGAAACAAGCAAGCACACAGTGCCAAGAGCTGTTCAAGGATGCTTCTCAGCACACAAAGCAGTCTGGGTATGAGCATCACTCCTCTTCCAGTTCTAGAGATACCTCCTTCTGATTTAAAACCCATTTTTCTCACTGTGTGGCTTCTGTGGGCAGGAGGAGACCCAGGAGCAGCCCAGAGCATGTTCATGATGTGTGCATAGGACGCCAGCAGCATTTGTCACAGCGCCAGCGTGCTTCCTTCACTCTCTGTGTGCACCAGGACAGAGAGCACACTGCACTCACTTGTGCACGGAACAGAGGTGTCAGACAGAGCTGGAGAGCCACAGCACCTTGTGGCAAAGCACCTCACATTAGAACTCCCTGCTCTTGTGGCAGAGCACCTTGCAGCCAGCTGGCAGCCCTTAGCCCACCCCCAGCTTTCTCGTCAGAAGTTGCAAAGTCCTCTTCCTGGCTCATTCCCTGGTGTCCCACTGTCCACGTGCTGCTGGGGAAATGGACCTACCAGCAGGACCGCAGTTTGTATGAGATGGGCTCTCATCTGCTGCATCCTCCCCTGCTGTTTGTGGATTACAGCAGGATGAGTAGAGTGTAAATCCTTAATCTCCTGGGTCTCTGGCCCCCGTAATATATTGTTCTCCATTTCCCCCAGGGCAGCTTTGTTCCATTGGGTAATTGGAAAGTATTTATCTGTGTCATATTAAGAGCCATTTGGGATAATTGTGAAATTGGCAGCCCCAGCCCTCTTTTGTTTAGACCAGGGTATAATTTGGTTAATTTTAATGTTTTTTTTAACTTTGCCACAAGAAGGCGGAAATTTAGATTCCATTATTTAGCAAGTAGCTCTGAGGAATTTTGGCAGCAAGGGAGTTTGGCAGCCAGGGAATGTGGTGGGGCCAGAGATCTCCTCACAGCTTTGGAGCATTAGCTGTGCCTGGCGCATCGATCCCCATCCTGCCCTGCCAGGCCCCAAGAGCCCTGGCCACTTATCGACATCCTTGCCTGATCCGTGCGCGTTTCTCTTTCCTGCCTGTGTTCTGCTGTGCCATGAACTGGATTTGATGGGCAGTCATGGCAGCGCGTTTGTTTGTGGAAGACGTTGTCTGGGAGAATAAAAACGAATTGACTGTGGTCAGGAGATGGGTCAGTCTGTTCCCCAATGAAGCTAGAGGAGATTACTGAATACCTGGGGATCCTTCTTCCTGTGAACTGTTTTCTAATAATATGTTCCTCAGAGGCTTCTTGAACCAGGCCTAACACCTGCGTTTGATGTCCTGTGATGGAAGACATCAAATGCTGTGCAGTATCCTGCAGCAGAGAGTTTTCCTGTTTAACTATAAACTACATGAGCAAATCCTTCCCTTTCTTTTGCCTTTTTTAAAAACTGATGATTAAGAATGTCATTGATTCTTCATTCCATTGATTCTCCCTAGTTCCTGCAGCGTGAGAAAGAGTATTCAAAAAGGAATCTGGATTCAGCATGGAAGTACTGGTATTTATCCGTGTGCAGCTGTGGGATAATCATTTTTTCCTGGCATCAATTTTACTCATGATGAATGAGTCTGTACGTTCTGCACAGACTTGCTCTGTGTTTTCTGATTCTTTACCTCACAGCCAGAGAAATGAATTTTCAGGTGTTTCAGGGAGTTGTGGGTCATGGCCACTGAAATAAGAGGGATGAGTATAGGAGTGACAACTAGGCATGGAGCTCCAGTTAATGCCAAGCCTGGTCTCTTGCAACAACCTTACCTGAATTTACCTAAACATCATCCTTTTTGGTTACTGGCCTGGTGCTTTGAATCTGAGTGATTTTGAAAATAAATTTAGACTGGTGGATAGATTAAATTTTCTAGCTAATAAAAGAATAACATTCTTGAACAGCCTTCGAAACTGGAAAGTAGGGGCAAAAAGCCTACATTGTTTCTAGATGGAGCTTGATAAGTTAATGGAAGGGATTTTATGATATGACAGGAATGATGCTGGAGTGAAAAATTAAATCCAGAATATTTCAGTTGCTTGTATCCCCAGAAGAATGCTAAAAAGAGGTGATTATCCGCTCTTGATTCTCTCTATTGCTCTATAGTTTATCATCCTCATACGACAGAGCTTTAGTTAGTTGTCTGAATGAATCACCAGTTTTCTTTCCCCTTAGTGTAGCTTTGGCTTCTGGAATGCAGCAAGGAGGTTGGTTGGTTTTTTCCCTATAGCGTCCTGTTTTGGCTAGAGATAGGATGCGGAATCCAGTACACTGCGTCTCCTGTGTCGCAGCACTCCTGTGTGCCTGGCTGAGGTGTGTTGCTCATGCATTTGCAGTGACATGTTCATAGACTTGGAGCCACACACCATTTTGTCCTTAGTTGGACTGCCAGCTTCTTATGCACTTTTTTTTAATTTGCTTTAAGGGATACAGTGTGTGTTAGCTGGGATTCACTTAGGAATTTCACTTTTAGAAGTTCTGTAAGTGTGGAGAGAGCAGACAGATCCTGGAATCATAGAATCATAGAATCGTTTGAATTGGAAGGGACCCTTAAAATCATCTAGTTCAACTCCCCTGCAGTGAGCAGGGACACCCACAGCTCCATCAGATCCTCAAAGCCTCGTCCAGCCCAATCTCTAATGTCTTCAGGGATGTGACATCCACTAACTCTCTGGGCAACCTGTTCCAGTGCCTCACCACCTTTATTGTAAAAAAATTCTTCCTGATATCCAATCTAAATCTCCCCTTCTTTAGTTTGAAACCATTCCCCCTTGCCCTATCACAAGCGACCCTGCTGTCCCCTTTCTTATAGCCCCTCTCTAGATATTGACAGGCCACTTTCAGGTCTCCCCAGACCTTCTTTAGATTGAACAGCCTCAGCTTTCTCAGCCTTTCCTCATTGGGGAGGTGCTCCATCCCTGGAACCATTTTTGCAGCTCTCCTCTGGATGCACTCCAACAGGTCCATGTCTCTCCTATGCTGAGGACTGCCCATCTGGATGCGGTTCTCCAGGTGAGGTCTCACAGCACAGAGCAGAGGGGCAGGACCACTGCTTTCACCTTATTGGACACGCTTCTTTTGATGCAGCCCAAGATATGGCTGGCTTTCTGGGCTGAGAGACCTTCTTTGTTCACTGAGGTTATTGCTGAGGATCAGAGCCAAAGAATGGTGATGATTCCCTACTCCTGTGTCCCTCTTCAATATCTAACAGTCTGTCCTGAAGCTACTTGGATCTCCGTCAGAGCTTGGATGTGTGACCTTTCTTCAGCCCACGAAGGTTTTCTGGAATTGCTCACTCCCATGGACACTGCCACCATGGAGCAGTGAATGAGTGACCCTCCTCTTTCACTCAAAATGGGCAGCTGTGTGTCCTGCAGCATGGTGCAAAATCATGGGATATTTCTTTTGCCTCAAGATGGTTCCCATTTGTAACAAAAAGTTACCAATCCAAACAGGGATTGAGAGGGCCTGTCTCCTTGGCAATCCTAGTTTGGTTATGATGACATGGACTGCACCTTTTGGTCCATACGACCAAAGCAAGTCCTTGAGAATTAAGGTCATCCCAGCTACATTAAATCTGGCAGCTACTTGTGACCCAGGGCATAAGGGGTGCTTAAAACCAATAGAGGGAACAACTGAAACAGTCTTTCACACAAGTCCTAAAGCCTTTTCCAATTGTGTCAGCTCCAGCCATGTTCCGTTCTTGGTTTCCAGTCACAGTGTATGTGATACGAAGTTGTAGAAACAAATTTTCAGAAAAATGAGCCCTGGAGATCTCTGCAGGGCTCAGCGTTGATGCACAGCTGTGTCTGTGGAGTACAGAACTCTGGAGAGATGGCACTCACAGAATGGTCCTAGCTAGAGCCACCGGCCACCAGGCACTGCCCAAGTTGTGCTCTGCAGTCAGAATCATTCTAGCCCAACACTGTGGGCCTCCAGGACATCCTGAGAGCTATTCTATCCCAGCCACGACCACAGAAGATGTCCACGTGCTGTTTCACTCATGACTGATGGAGAGTGTGCTGGCTCTAGAATGAGGTTGCAGAGTGCAGTGGAAGCCTAAAGGCTGAATAGCAAAAGTTGGATGTGACCTCTGTCACTGGCCATGTCCACTGCTCAGACCCACAACCACCGGGTTACAGAGGCAGGGCCACAGGGCCCATCTGGGCCCGACCCACCCAACAAGCACTGTGTGCTCAGGCTCAGGCCAGTGCCCGCTGCAGTGGGAACATATCGCCTGGGTATGGGGCCTCTGCCAGAAGGCTGGGATCTTTCCCAAAGCCCTGCTAGGTCATTCTGTGGCCTTTCCCACTCACTGAATGCTCCCTGTGCCAACTGCGGCTGGCAGGGCCCCCACACCGGACCAAGGGGCATCCCAGACACATGAGCTGCCTCTGCTTCCAGTTGCACCTCTGCCTTCATCACTTTATTAATAGTGATTGTCGTTGTGGGTCTGGTTTCTTCCCCTCCTTCTGGCATCTAATAGAGAGGCATGGGCCCACTTTGCACTCATTTTCCATTTCAAATCTTGCCATGTTTTCAGTCATTTTAAAGATTTTATTACATTTCTAAAATGCAACAAAATAGGAGATGGAAATCAGACAAAAACTGCAAACGCCACAAAATTAGGAGACGACTAAATGGTGCAACAGTAGCCAAAGACATTCAAATGACAGAAGCTGCTCTACGTTGGACTATGTGGACTGAGGGACCTCAGCTGGTGTTTCAGTTTGTTGCTTCAGGGTCCTTCATAGACAAAGCAGCCTGACAAGAACCATCACCAGCTTTCTGAGACAGTTTTGGAGGACTGCAAGTATCTGAGTCCAGGATTGTTCTTTTCAGTGTTTTCTTTTCTGAATTCAAGGCTTAGCTATGTGAAAACATAGCCTAGATTTTGAGCATTTGTACCCACAAAACTCAAAATAGGATGGGTAAGCCTGCTGTAAGGGCTGACCTCAGTAACTTTCCATACTTCATTGAAATATGAAACATACTCATTTTGTGACCATCAGAGCTGCGAGTTGGCAATAGGAGCTTTAGCAGTGCCAGGATTGACAGTAACAGTGATGCTGGCAGTGTTAAATACCAGGGGGCACTTCCAGAGACCGCCTTCAACAAGACCTAGTTTTGGGTCCTGCACTATGGCCACAACAACCCCAGGCAATGCTACAGATCTAGGGCAGGGTGGCTGGAAGGAAGGAGGTGGAGGAAACGTGGAAGAAGAGGACCTGGAGCTGTTGGTTGATGCTTGGCTGAACATGAGGTGGCCAAGAAGGCCAATGGCATCCTGTCTTTTGTGAGCAATAGTGCAGCCAGCAGAGCAGGAGCTTATCTTCTCCCTATTCCAGCACAAGTGCTCAAGTGCTGTGTTCAATGCTGGGCCCCTCACTAGAAGAAAGACATTAAGGTCCTGGAGCATGTCCAGAGAAGGGCAGTGGGGCTGTGAGGGGTCCGGAGCACAAATCTTATGGGTAATGGCTGAGGGAACTGGGATGGGTCAGCCTGGAGAAGTTGGAGGCTCACAGGAGAACTCATGGCTCTCTACAACCCCCTGAAAAGAGGCTGTGTCAAGGTGGGGCTCAGCTTCTGCTCCCAGATAATAGTGATAGGACAAGAAGTGGTGGCCTTAAGATGAATGAAGGGAGGTTCAGGTTGGAATTAGCAAAAATTTGTTCTCAGGAGTGGTGAGGCATTAGAACAGGTTGCCCAGGGAGGTGGTTGAGTCACCATTCCTGGAGGCAGTCAAGGTTGATGGTCTAACTAGGTGATCTTAGTGGTCTTTCCAACCTTAATGCTTCTATGATTCTATGAAAACAAAATCGTCTCAGATAGTAGTTTAGAAATAAGAGCTTGTATCACAAATCTCATCCTCTCTGTCTCCTCAGCCAATCGAGGTGTGCAGGTCCCTGTACCCAGTGTTTTGGTGTCAACCAGTGTGATCCCAACATCATCATCCACAGCATACAGGACTTGTGACTCAGGCCTGGACAATTAATGAGATTGACCTAAAAGCACTTTTACAAACAGAACAAGCAGCAAAAACAGATTTGAGGTTGATATCTGCTTTTTAGCATACTTGGAATATAATTGCTTATTTTAAGATTTTTAAGTTTATTTCAAGATTGCTTTGAAAACTATAAGCACGGTCCAGATTAATAAGGAGGAGTTTTCTCTAACTCAGAACGATGTGCATGTGTTGTGCAGAAATACAGTAGTATTTCCAGAAGACTGTTTTGATGGGAAGTAGCTCCGGGTACATCAACAGTGCTAAGAACTGGTGGTAACTGCCAGGTAACTGCAGTCCGTAAGTACTTCTAACCTCCAGACAGGGGCAGAAGTACAGCAGACATGCAATGAGGGCTGGTAACTCCTGTGCCTTGCCCAGAGCTCCCTGTGGTCAAGGCAAAGGCTGTGGCTGACTGTGATCACTTTTATTGTGTCTCAGCTCTCAGCACAACTTCTCCATTCATCACACTGCACTTCTGGGAACTACTGGAGCTGTGTTGTAGCTTTGGCCAAAGAACCAGCCCTGGAACCCATGCCTTGTCAATGGTATTGCCATGGCCAGACCTGAGTAAGGTCTGTAAAAGAGCAGGAGCTGAGGAGCTGAGACATGTGGAGTGTTCAGCTGTGTCAATATGAACACATGTTCTATGTCCTTGACATCCAGAAATGAAATTTTACAGCTCCTCAAAACTCCTCCAAATACCCAGCTCTCCTGTGCAGTGTCATCAACAAGTGCTCAGGTTTTCATTCCCAACCACATCAGGAGGGCAATGTGCCAGATCCGGTGTAGTGAGTGATGCAGGGAGAATTTGTGCACTGGGTGTGAATGCCCAGGGCTGTGACAAATGCCATTTGGAGCAAAGGAAGACTTTTTTCCAAACTGCTGTGAATCTAGAGACTCAGAGACCTTGGGATGTCCTGCTGATAGTCAGAGCCCCAATGGGGTTGCCTTCAGAGAGATACCTGTTGCCAAAATGTCACACTGTGGCTACATCATTGGCAGCCTCACTTCCTTCTAACAGTCACCACGTCACGCTATGTCAAGCCACTGTCATTCAGTCTCGTTTTTAAGGTTCTCGTTTTCTCTTTGCTACACATGGTGTACCCTCATTGAATGAATAGGTCACTGTGGATGCTACTGCAATTTAGTAAATTGCTTTATATGGGGAGTCTCCACCCTAGGATGGGCTTTTGGGTTCCAGAAATGTCCTATGAAAATGGATGCACAATCAGGGAACTAGTTCTGAATGAATTAGCACCAATGGATCTGTTCACTCTTCATACTGCCTTGAAGAAGTGTTTAATTTTTTCTGATTTTGTCCCAGATATTCTCAGCCTGTTTACATGGCTGATGGAGACGTGGGTCCTGAGAGGATCTGGATTAATGACCTGTTTCCTAATCACCGCTTCCTCTGTCATTTTTCACCACTTAAAGCTCCATTCAATGAAAAATGAAGGAGAAATCACTCCTTTTGAAAATAGCTTGAGGGGATGGGACTGAGGGCAGAGCTGAGATGTTCTCCTGAGAACAGCCCATATCTATCATCATCCTCCACAGGCTGAAGGCCAGGAGATGTCTTGAACAAAGACAGCTGCCATTTTCCATCACAGGACTCGCTGCTGACGTCTCTGGCCCCGTAGCCTTTGGGCATCTTGTAGCAGATATCAACACTGGGAATGTAGAGGCTGGGAAGGAGATACTACCCTAAAATCCCTGAGGGTGTGAAGAGTTGGCAGAGTTTGCTACGCGTGGGGATCAGAATGTGACCAAACACTAGGAGAATTTGCCTTGAGTGAAGATTTTATGGCATCGTGTTTGCACGGCTTTGCTCATGGAGTCTTGGCACTTAGTTCCATGCAAGACGTGCACAAAAAGCAGCATAAAACAGCTCATTGGTGGAGGGGGGGTCTCCAGGCTGGTGGCAGGTTTCCTTGGTTTGTTTTCCATTTGCTGAGGAAGTCTCCTGGCTGCCTTTCCAGGCAGTCCTCCTGAGCAGAGCTCCTTGTGCAGAGGACGGAATGGTGAGCAGGTCACTGCTCCGGGACACGGGAGGAATGCACAGATCTGTGGGAAAGAGCCTGTGGGCTCTGCACAGTGCCACTGCACTCTGCTCCATTACAGGATGGGGCTTTCTGCATCCTCAGCAGGCATGAGGGAGTTCAGTGAGGGGAATCATGCAAAGAAGACATCATCTGCAAGGAAAACAGCAAACTCATGGTTCTGGTAAATTCCCTTTCAGCCCCGGGCTGGTCTCAGAGGAGCAAAGGTCTCTTGTTGTTCTGAGTGGGGGGTGAGCACTCAGAGTTCTCATCTGCCTTGCCAGATATGACATGGCTCGAAGGAAGACCAGGCAGGGTCCTGCTGGGACTTGTATGTAGCAGGGTTTGATCAGCATCCGCAGCACAACAGGCAAATGTCCATGGGACTTCTGTTTTCAGGAATCCAGGACTGCTCTTACTGTCTGAGCACTGTAAACATCAGCTAGAACACACAGTGTCCGTGTTTAGCGAGATGGTTTTATCAGCAACATTCCTGCAAGCAGAAGCCCAGGAATACAAACACACCACAACAAACACGTGAAGAATTTGATAAGGCTGAACTGCATCTCTGAACATCTCTCTCCTGGTTTTTCTCTTTGGGTATTTAAGGTTTTATGGTGGGCCAGGATTGCCTAAGAAGCACTGCACGTGCATTAGAGAGAAATGTATTTACTTCCACTTCAACAGCTGACAGAGCAAACAAGAAAGCGGGGGAGGATTCAGATGGATCCAGTATCTGAGGAAATGTAAGCTCTGCTTATTCCTGTCTTGGTCCATGCAGAAGGTGGCACAGGGGAAAATATGAGAAGATGGAAAGTGAACAAGATTAAGCATAGAGGTCCGTCTTGAGCAGAGAGTAAGCAGAGAGCAAAACCATCAGTGTTGCATCACAGCAACATAAGGAAGGGTCTGGCCTTCTAGCAGCACCGTTCATTGGCCATTTCTGGTGGCAAGAAGCAATGTTTGTTCCAGGTGTTGTGCCTCAGCCTGTGCAAGCTACAGGCAGGAGCCCAGTGTCCAAACATGGGTCTCATGCCTATGCAGATGCTACCAGTCCAGCTAACATAGCATCTGTGCCCTGTAGGGTCTGCACCCTGACTGTCAGTGAGGCAGAAGTATCCCAGATTGTTCTGCTCAGCAGTGATCACACCTGGAGTGCTGCGTGGTTAGTGTGACAGATGCTACTCTAAGGAGACTCATTCTTTTCTTCCTCTTTTTCTTTCTTTTTTTTGCCCCACTTATTAAGACCAGTTTTAATCTTACTGGTTTTGTTAATTTTTACTAAGAAGAGGTTAAAAATTTTTAAAGATTAAAATATTCTAAAATTATACTGTGAAAATTCATGACTGACCCGCTACCCCTTTTTTTTCTCTTTCTTTTTTTTTTTTTTCCTCATGTTTATTTTATCCCCATTTGGGATAAGGAAAAATTATAAAAATCACGGAAAGTTTTGCAGTGTGGGAAAACAGCTCCTTTCCAACTCTAACAAACCCAGAGCAGTGTGCAGAGCCTGAGGCTACATGTATAGGTGGGTGGGGGCTTGGGCTCTTCCTCCAGCTAATGCTGGGTGAATTCAAACAGCACTTGTTGATGGGAATTGCACCATCTGGGGAGATGGGGGAACAGGTGAGCACCCTGGCTGGGTGTGTTACTGCATTATCTCCTGCTGCAAGAGTTGGAGGAAGGCTGTGCTCAAGGCTGCCACAGCCACCATGCAAGTTACTGATCCAGGGACAGACAGGTATCCAAGGGATGCAGGGCTTGGGCTCCAGTTCAGCATCCATCTCCAGCTTTGGAGATGCCATGGTTGGTATGTTTTCTCTCTCTTCTCCATTGGTGTTGGAGGGTGGTGTTCCCATGCCCTCAGCTTTGGCAGAAAGAGCACTAGGAAGTGGCAGTGAGATGCATATATTGCATCTGATGGGGAGTCTGTGGGCTTTCCTGAAAAGCCGTGCATGAGACGAACTGCCTGGCCATTGCAGACCTGCCTGATCTACCCCAGGAAAAGATCTGGCCAGCAGGATGTGCTCATGGTGTTCCTTCCAGACCAACAAGGGTAGCTCTCAGCAGACACTAGATTTAAGTGCCAAAGTCCTTGGGAAAGGGACACAACCTGAACCTCATCTGAGCCTTTATTTCTGGGCACACATAGAATCATAGAACTGTAAAACCATTGAGGTTAGAAAAGACCTCTAAGATCATCTAGTCTGACCATCAGCCCATCCCCACCATGCCTACCAAACCATGTCCCTCACTGCCAATCTCCATGTTCCTTGAACACCTCCAGGAATGGTGACTCAACCATCTCCCTGGGCAGCCCATTCCAATGCCTCACCGCTCTTCCTGACAATGATTTTTTCCTAATATCCAATTTGAACCTCCCTTAGTGCAACTCGAGGCCACCACTTTTCCTCCCACTGTTACCTGAGAGAAGAGGCCAACCCCCATCTTGCCACAACCTCCTGTCAGGAGGCACAGAGTTCTCCCCTGAGCCTCCTCTTCTCCAGACTGACCCATCCCAGTTTCCTCAGCTGCTCCCCATAAGATTTGTGCTCCAGATCTCTTAAAACTTGAGGCCATCACCTCTTGTCCTGTCGCTGTTACCTGGCAGAAGATGCCAATCCCCACCTCCCCACAACCTCCTTTCAAGCAGTTGTGGAAAGCAATAATGTCTCCCCTAAACCTCCTCCAGACCGAACAGTTCTAGTTCCCTCAGCTGCTCTTTTTGTATCATCAGACTTGTCCATCTACAGGGAAGCAGAACTGATCCTTGTGAACCAAGCCTCAGCTCCAGAGGGCAGCCAGTGTTGTGGAAGTAAGCACCCACGAGCTACCATGGTAGTCCAGCTTTATGAATTTGGTATTTACAGGCAGAAAGAGATGGGTTACAGTCTGTACTGTGTACGGCCTTGCAATTTATGTGTTGGCACTAGTGGTTGATGGGAGATGTGCTCTGAGGCTCAAAAGTGTGCTTAAGCTTTATAAATACAATCAGTTCAGGCTGAAGTGAGTGAACAGTGTGGAATGTTTTGAGGCCAAATTTGACTTCAGAAAAAAAAAAAAAAACACCATTGAACCAGTGGTACTTGAGTGTGTTGTGAAAGCATGCATGGCCGGGGCCGCAGCGTGACCTCCTGGCTCAGACAGAAAGGACTTCGGTACAATCACTGCAAATTAAAATGTTGCATATGCTCTGAGTGCAAAAAGATCGTACACAGTGCCTGGAAGAAGCCTTCCTGAAAGATCCTTGCCTCTGCTGGTGGTCTTGCAGCTTCAGCACTGGATGTCTGGCTCACACTCTCTATTTTTCAAAAACATTAATAATAATAATCCATATAAAACTGTCATATTGGTTCAACATGTACGTCACCAAAGCCCCGACTAATTTATCAAAGATTTAGTGTTCAGTTGAACAAAGTCTCATTTTTGTAAGCAGATGCAGTTTGCTGGATTGTCCTGTCATCACCCACTATTCCACTGGAAAGATGCATTATATCAGCAACTTCTAAAAGTTAAAAAATGTACATTTTAAAGTAGTAATGTAAACACTCATTGCATGCTCCACGTTAGTCATTAATTGAATGGAAAACTTTGGAGATAACGCTGCCAAAGTGGGTCTACAACCCTACAGCCGCCGGTGATGGGTGTACAGCAATGGGGATGGGGCAGTACAGCAATCGACCACTAGGGAGGAGAACATGAGCTGCCCAAAAGAGCTAAAAAACGCTCCCTTGGACTTGGAAACAGAGAACATCAGTTTTCAAAGATTTGGGGTGCAACAAAGCCCTGGCCCGTCTGGGTGCCTGCAGGGCTGTTTCCAGGGCATGGCCATGTGTAGTATGTAGCATAACAGGCTTTTGTGGAAATTATTGTGCATAGGAGATGGGGAAAGGGCTGCAAAGACCAGTGGGATAGGCAGCGGTGGGAAGCACAAGGAAGAAAGGAGGGACTGGTGAGGGGTTTTGCCCAGGTAAGGACTGAAATCTGATTGAGCATGTCTGCATTTTATTTCAGACCCAGCCACCAGGGCTGGGTAAGGACACAGTCAGTCCCAGGGGCTGCACATGGGGACAGCTTATGTCCCATCTGCAAAGCAATAAAGAGATACAGGCACACCTAGGACTTCCTCTCTGCACACTGCATGGGCACTGGATGAGCCCACAGAATCATAGAATCATTTGAGTTGGAAGGGACCCCTAAATGTCATCTAGTGCAACCCCTTGCAAGGGACAGTGACATCCACAAGTCCATCAGGTGCTCAGAGCCCCAGCCTGACCTTGAGTGCCTTCAAGGACATGGCACCCACTACCTCTCCGGACAATCTCACTGGCAATGAAGTGCAGCGCAAAGCAGGACAGAGGGCGGGCAGAGAGGTGGATGGAAGGAGAAAGCAGATGGCAAAATCTGAGTGGTGCTGAGTAGGAAGAGGGGTGTGAGAAAGTCCTGGCATACATAGCGTGGAGAAGATGGTATCGTATACAACACACTATTCTTGCTTCCTTATACAGTAAATTGGTAAGTTTTTTTGTATTAAATCAGATTTTATCACTGAATCAATCTTGCACTTTTCTATTCTTGTTCTCTGCAAATGACCTTTTTTAGCTCTCCTCAGCTCTTTCCTGATGGGACTCATTAGGAGCTGGTGCTGATTTTTACAGGCATTCACTTTCACTTAGCATCTGGATGGGCTTTTTTTTTTCACAGAACAGTTTATTGAAATGATTCTTGCAGCTCTGTGCTGCTGCACTTAGTGTCAGCAGCTCCTCCCAGGTCATGTGCATGCACCCCACAAAGACTTCTGGTGTGAGCTGGATCCTTCCCTTCCCTCCAGTGAGGTATGAGTGCCACCAAGGGAAGCTCGTTCCTTCCCTAAATGTTTTGTGGAAGTGTAATGTGAATACACAGAATTTCCTGGGAGTTTTCCTGAAGCATTTTGACAAACCCTGCTTAAAACTCATAGCAGAACAACGTAGTAAACAAACAAACCTCCTCGTCTGTCAAGAACTCTCGAAAACTGTTACCCAATCTGGTGAAATTCTTCATAAAGGCTTTAACTCCACTATGTATGTTGATCAAAGAATAATTTTGCATGCATATTTTACTTTGCAGGATGTTGGTATATGTTCTGACATAAAGGCTAGCTGCTCTTTGCTATTCCTCTCTTACTGCCTGTACCATGCAATTAGCAGCCTCTTCTGAGCTGTGTGCACTAATTCCACCACCCAGTTTGCTCAGCTAACCAGAGCCTTACATAAAGGAAGGTTGTTCTCCATTTATAGATCTGTTCTGCATTTCGAACAGTTCAAGTGCTCTCTTAGGCGGATTCCCCATGACTGTGTTTTTTCACAACACCCCTGGCTTTCTGCAGATATCTGGTGCTTATGGTTGGAAGTTCGTCCAGCAGAGCAGCCAGTGATGCAGACCCAGCCGGCACGGTGGACAGAATCAAGCAGGCAGTAACAAATCCTGAAGCCTCCCTCTGAAATGTTGCTAATGCGTATCTGTGGTCTGATTGCTTTACAAACACCAGTCTTCATTCACGATCCCAAGGGCTGATTGGGCGTTTCATTCTTACCTGCTCTTCTTCTCTTCCAGAGGTCACTTTGGTGTCTGGTTCTCCATTTGAGCATCCAAAGTGGAGCAGTCAGAATCCGGACCGGACCCTACAGGCACGGTGATGAATGGTGTGATCAAACAGGACCGCTCGGACCACAAAAGTGCACCAGGTGGAAATGAGGAAGAGAAGGCACCCAAAGAAAAGGCTGCGGGTGAAGTGAGGGATGGCACCAAGCTCCAGCCACCCCCCTTTGCAGAGCGGAAGAATGGTGAGTGCCTCTCAGTGGCAGCAAGAGGGGGAAAGTGAGTGTGACAACTGGATCAGTGCTGAGCAGCATCTTCTGTGTGTGCTGGGTTCTGGCTCATCGTTATTCTTTTCTGTGGTGCTTTTGGTGGTATTTCTGGTGGCAACATTTTAAGATTTAATGGAAGTGGCTCCTCAGCTCAATATTTCTTGTCGTGCTTAAGTACTGCTGTCAGCCATGAGGTAGTTGTTATGCTCTTTGCATCCAAGTGCTTGCTATAATTTGGGGCTGAAATGTAGCATTTCAAGGTCTTAAGAAGAGAGTGGTGTTCTGATGATAATAATGGAATTTGTTGGGGAGTAAGTGTGGTGTGAGGTTGGTCAGTAGAGCAGGATTTTGGTTGCAAACATTCTGATAGACTTGTTCTGCTCTCAAAGAGTGCTGGATGCTTCAAGTAATCTCATGTTCAGTAAATTTGCTTCAGATCAGTGAACTTGGCCTGGGCCTTGGCAAGGATCCTTTTTGTTTCCTTGGCCATGTGTCCAGAAACTAGTCATGTTGGCAGATGTTGATCCAGGTTTCAGGGGAGATCTATTGGAAGAAGGCTGATAGAAAAAGAAAAACAACCATTCACCATTCAGCTTCTGCAGAGGATATCCAGGCTGAGGAGCTGTTTGCCATTTCTTTCAGGCAACTGTATAAGAAATGAAGAAAATTCCTCTTTGTGCACTCTAAGGCTTTCAATATTAAGAGTTCAAAATATCATGCAATGTGAAAGTGCAGCTTGAAGGCACTATTTTTGCTTTGTGTCTCTGATTGTTTGCATTATTGTACAGGACCCAATTTTTCTCAATCACTATAAATCAGAAATAATCCAAATGATGTCATCATGGCAATGTACTGGTGTCAGCCTGGAATAACACAGCAGAGAATCAGGCCCAAACTCTGCCCAAAGTCAGATTAAGTCACACCAATGAGTGCACTTTTTTTTCTACAGTCTCAGATATCGAAGTATTCTTAAGATAGCATGATACCAAAGGCAACAATGATGTGGACCGGTGAAATGACGAAGTTAAGACTGCCTGGTGATGCATAACATTCATATTTCCTCTATAGCTCTCCAATTTATGTTTCTTGGAGACTCGTGCCCTGCATGGCCATCAGCTTGGTGGTCCGTCAGGACATGGCTGCACTCCTGCATGGGTTGTTTGTACAGGCTGGGCATCCCTCCAGCCCTTTGCTCTCCTCCTTTTGCTGTTTTTCCCTTTCTTTAGCACATTCAGATAATGTGAGGGTTTGGCTCTTCCTACTGACCCCACTCAGGAACAGCCATCTTCCTTCATCTCTCATCATCTAGGAGCAGGTGGGCCTGCCAAGAATCACACATCTGCGTGATGCCCAGCCTGCCTTTGATGTCATGGTCCCTGCTGGGACAGCTCCTGCTGGGCTTGTGGAGCTGCCTGATGAGCATTTAGCAGGGAAATGAGGAAGGGAGGCATCTCCAGCTCTGCAGTGATCCTCTGCAGTGGTACACAGCAGTCACCTGCCTTTGCCCTGTAAGCCACCATGTTCTGAAGCAGATTTGTACCCTTGAGGCAGAGTCTCCTTATCCAGCTTGATACCCTTCATTGGGTGGTCACAGGAGGGAATTTCCATCCTGCCCTCTGTTGTAGGAGGAAGGGTCAGTACCTGTGGGATTGCTGTGGGGAAAAAGAACAAATCACTCTCTGCTTGTTTCCCAGCCCCATTAAGGTTACCTGTGCAAGTGTATTTGCCATTTTCCTCCACCCCAAAAATGCATGGAGGAAAGCAGCAGGAGGGAGCAGGGATCCACCATCAGCTGGTGGTCTGTGGGGTTCAGTGCTCCTGGGCAGACACCCACCTCCAAGAGGCACTGCTCCTCAGAGCTCCTGCCTGAGTCTGAACTTTCAAATCGCAATCTTTATTTGACTTAACTTTGATTTAATGAAAACAGTCTAGCTAGAATATCTTTAAATAGGAAAATAGTCTTTTTAACTCTTGTATTATTCAGAAATGGCTAAGGAGATTTCATTTAAGTTTGTAAAAATAAATCACCTTTGAGAAAGGAGAAAGCCTATCCAGCAGGACCTACAAAAACCCAGGGCTGGATACATATGCTCAGAACAGAGGATATTGGTACGCAAACACTGAGCAGGAATCCTGATGCCTGCCTCCCCAGTCTCTGTTCCTTCTCTGCCTCTGGAAAGGTACATTGTCAGTCCTTCAGCCATGACATACTAAAACTGTGCCCAGTCCCATGGGCCATGGTGTTTAAATGCTCAATGACATCTTTTCCTCCTAAGTTCTGGGCCACACTGGCCTGAACTGAGCTGAGCTGTGAACAGCTGTTTTGGAAGAACCTAAGGAAAACATGGCTGTGGGCCTTTTGAAAGTCACTAATAATATTGGATTTAGAGATGAGCTCTACTAGGGCTCCCAGCATAGCCACTGTGCATGCACCTTGGCTGAGTACTACAAGCTGTTGCACTTTGCCTTGCCAAGAGAGGTCATTTTGAGCTCAACAAGGCAACTTCACCCTCAGCAAATGTTCCACTCAGCCTCAGTAATGAATTGAGTTGCCTGCTGGTGAGATAAGAGTTCCTGACAATACTTTAAGCAGCCTCATGATTCATAAGCTACTTTTCCCTTCCAGATCCACATAAAACCTTCTTGGGTCTTGACACTAGGGCCAGTGATAGCATTCTAAAGTATCAATGATCCCAGGGTCATTTTCTTCAGGATAATATCCTGCTTTCCATTCAATCTCATCTCTTCTCATCTCATCTCATTCCACCAGGCCGCACACCTCTTCTTTATCTGTGGCATCCATACCATGGTAACACCTGCACAACACTTTTCTCTCCTCATCTTCACTGGCTTGCATCAAAACTATCCTTACCCTGTCCACCTCCTGTGTGACTCTCTGCACACCTCTCTAGGGTAGTAACAATGCAAGCTCTATAAATCACTTTAGCCAAGCATCTCTGCCAGTGTCAATTTGGCCAGGTGGATTTCAGAAAGAATTTTGTGGTACCTCTTGTAATCACAAGTAAGGATGAGAGGATGTGAAGGATACTTGCTATCAAGCAGCTCCTCAAAAGCTGTTTCAGTGTGCGAAGTGTTGGGCATCTTCTGGTACACCAGATACAGCAAAGCCTTTGGTTCAGTGTTGTGATCTCTTGTTCCCAGCCTCTTGGACTCCAAGAGTGAGATGTATTTCAGTTAGAGAGTTACCTAAATATCTGGTCTGTTTGGTCTGATGAGGTTTCTCTGCCTTTGAAACACTGCTCAGAATGGACTCAGGCCCCTGGAGGTTTCCACTTCTCCAAACGACTCCAAACGACTTCCACTTCTCCAAACGACTGTTGGACTTTACGTGACCAGCTCTGGCTGAGGTGCTGGGGAAGAGTTTAGTTCTATCCATTTGTTTCTCCAAGTGTGTCAATGTGTGACCGTGTTTGAGTGTCAGAGCTTGGGCTGCAGGCCATGCAGGTCTGTAGGCGTGGGACAGAGGCCGCTAGCTGGAAAGCTGCGTGAGATGGGCCCTACCTCTGCTGTTTAGGCAGTTGCATTTAAGAGAACTGAAGAGTTCCCTTTGTGCCTACTCCAGTTCAGCAGCGTTTGCTAACTGCTCATAATGTTTCCACATAGGTTTCCCATTGCTGATTTTGGAAAACAATGTAGTTAAACTTTTCTGTTTATTTGTATAGTGAAGTAGACCCTCTGACCACCAGCTCCTTTGGCCCCTTGCAACTAAGGGGAGGATTTTCAAGTGCCCATCTGGTTTGCGTTTAATGTAATGTGCAGAAAGGTTGCACATTTTCAGGACCCATGTTCATAAGTAGTAGATTGTACAATAGTTTATTACACAAATGGAGCTTTTTATTGCAGGGCTTTGTTGAGCTGCCAGTTGGGATAAAAAAAAAAAGTAACGTGCTTCATAGTCGCTATCAAGGAAAATTAAAGCATTAAATTCTGCTCAAACTATCAGCCATTGGTGAGCTGGTAATCAAATCCAGAAAGGCTAGTGGGAGGTCAAGACTTTTTTGCTCTTGGTGTTCCTGAATCAACAATTATTATGAAAGACATGTAAGTGAAGCAAAAATAAAGAAGAGAGAGATATCTGACCCAGAAGTCATCACAACATCAGAGTGCACAGACCAGAAGAGGAAAGGTATCTGCAGGTTTTGGGGAGAAAACCCTAAACAGTCTTCTCAGCTCTTGTGGTGAGCATGTGTTTTAGTTTAATTCTATATTGGAAAGGTTATTAAATTACTATCTAGTCCCAAACAAAATCCAGCCCTTGTTCCACATAGCCAGGTACGAGGTGTATCTACATGAAGATTTCCCAAATTACCTTTGGATCCAAATCAAATAAATATTGCAAACATTGTATTGAACCCAGGTGATATCTAATCCACAGTGAAATATCAGCTTGCAGCCTTGAACCACACAGCCCAGCTTTAATGCCACTTAAATCAGAATGTAAGAACTGAAAGAATTCCAGGAATCCAATGATATAAACTGTATTTTTAGAGCTGTGAGTGACTTGTGAAACATTGCAGTGACTAAAGATAGCACAAGCAAGGTTTTCCACGATTTATCACAAGAACGCTCACAGTAAGTTGAAGTCATCAAATGTTGTGATAGCAGCACCTACATGTTGGCATGGTTTCAGGACGAGTCATTCATAGCACATTTGTCACAGAGCACAGCTTCCATAGCAGAGTTCAGAGCTGCATCTCACTTGCACAAGCACCACACACATCACTCTTCTGTTGAGCCCTGAGAGGTTCATTTGTCTCTAGAATCTGTTTTCTTTCTTTAACACAGGCAGGTGGGACCCCACCCGCTGGCACACCTCAGAAGTCCCCAGGTTCTCAGTCTAGATGAGCGACTGAAGCAGCAGCAGGCGAGGGCCCTGCCGTGGACCCGGTCACTGTCCTGCACTGTTTCCTGTCGGCCATCTGGAATTTAGGTGTTACTTAAACAGGAGTTCACTCAGGGACCCATCACTCCTCCTTGGGGGTCCATGTTGCTCTGTGCTCCACAGAGGCTGGGTTGGACCTTCTTTTGTTGAGCAAAATATCTACAGGGGGTCATTTTAAGGATAAAGTCGTGGCAAACATTTCCTGACACCTCATGATCAGCTTTGCTCTTGGCTCCTGGCCCTTGCTAGCTGCAGTCAGCAAGGGTAAAGGAACTGGCTGGGGGAGAGCAAGCTCTGCTGCAGAACTGTTTTCTCCCAGCTTCTAACACATGGGGATGCTTGCAGACATGGCCAACCCTGCAAAGCGCTCCCTGCAAGGCAGGTGTACCTCTGTATCCTGCAGTCATGTGTCTGATAGACTGAGAATCATCTCGACTCTTCTTTTCTCATGTGTGAAGTCCCACATTCATCTTCCAGCCCTGAAACCCACTGGACACAGAGGAGTCCTGGTCATGCTCCCCAGGCAGGGGTCCTTTCTCTGCAGGGTTACGAGGCTGGCAGGGAGACTGCAGTCAGTTCCCCTCTCCCTCAGCCAGTGCTCTTTGTTGCACCCAGCTGCCCAGTCTCTACCCAAAAACAAGGCTACGCCCAGCTCTCTGTGACCATCTTTACCCCCCTCACTTCTCCCATTTCTGGGTTTCTTTTTCAGAAACACCTGTGAGGTGTTTCTCAGAAGGATTTTCATCAAAATGTGCCAAAGCTACGGCTTTGTTTCCTCCTTCAGAAACCAAACAGAAATGGATAGTCATTTTTTCATGGTCCTTTTCACTGCATCTCCATTGACCTGCTCACCGTGGATGTGTGCTGAACCAGATCTGGAGAAGCTTCCTTGGGTTGCCCCATTTTGTTGGTTATCACAGCCTCAGTACTGCGAAGCAGCATGGCACTGAGGCCCATCAGGTCCTCCATTATTTTCATTGGGACCATTTTTGGGGTGAGGCTGCAGTCTGCCTGTGTGTCCCCCTGGCCAGGACCATTGCTCAGCACCCAGCAGGACTGCATTAGGTTGTCTGGGAGTTGGAACTTGATGGTCACTGGAATCCCTTCCAACCCAAGCCATTCTATGATTCCATGATTCTGTGACTGAGTCCCTGGCGTCCTGGGTCTCCTGACACCACCATCAGAACAGCATTCGGTATCCATGCTCAGCCTGTTATCCTCCCTGGTAGCCATGCCTGTGATAAAACAGTGCCAGTAATTATAAGATTTCGTTTCCCTGCTGCACTGGGGCAAGAGCACTCATGTCTCCATGCTGAGCTTCCATTTTTTCTGTTTCACATCATTTACAGTTGTGGTTTTTCCTGTGTTGCTTTCTTGATTTGTGAGTATTTCTGGAGGCACTGAGATATTTACAGTGATGATGAACAAGCATGTGCATAACCAAGTATGAAATCTATGTATTGGGAATGATAGGAAAAGGCATCTTCTGGTTGGTTATTCTCTCATTGTCCACTTCCTTCTTTCTCTCCTACAGGGTACTTGCTGCACATATATTGGATACGTGAAATATGTTTGTGGTCTTGCAGGTACTGAATTGCACACAGTCAGCAAATCCTTTGAAAACAATTAAATGTAGATTCTATCTCTGACTCAGGAACTCTCTAACTACAGACACCTTTTTGTCCAGTATTACTCTCTTCCTTTGGTCACTGTTAAGACATGGACAGCTGCGGCCATTTTCAGATTCTCACCCAGAAATCATCTCTGATACTGTCTCTGTCTGGATCTGTTGGCTGAAAACAGAAGTGGGGTGCATTTTGGCTAAGAAATGAGGCCTAAATATTTCTTCAGGGTGATTTGTCCGTTCGACTAGCTTACCTATGGACTTACTGTAAGCTGCAGCACCTGAACTCTTTCAGCTCAAATTAGCGGGTTCCTTCCAAAAGGTCTATTTCTATGTAAAAAGAAATCACAAATTTAGGAAAAAAACTCACAGAAACTTTCTCTGGTGCTTGCTTCATATTTGGTTTCCCAGTGCTCTCATTTGGAGCAGGAATCCCAAAGGAGTCACAGAAGGCTGTCATAGGAAACAAGAAGTACTGTAGACTTCATTGCAACTAAAAAAAAGTCAGCCTTGCTCCACCTCAGCACATTTCATCAGATCCGTCTCTGTTGACACTCTTAGCCTTTCAACTAGTGCTTTCTTGGTACTGGAAGGAGAGGAAGAGATGGTGACTTGTCACAGTTTCTAGTGGGAGACCACCAAGTCATACAGATCTTGCAGATGACACGAAGCTGTGGGGTGCAGTCAACACACCAAAGGGATACGATGCCATCCAGAGAGGCTCAGAAAAGCTGAGCATTGGGCCCAGGGGAACCTCAGGAGGTTTGACAAATCCAAGTGCAAGGTCTGCACCAGGGTCATGGCAACCCCAACTACCAATACAAAGTGGGGGATGAAAGGATTGAGTGTAGCTCTGCCAAAAAGGACTTGGAGGCACCAGTGGATGGCAAGCTGGGCATGAGCTAGCAATGTGCCCTCACAGCCCAGAAAGAAGAGGAGATTTAGAATACAGTTGTGAAGCACTGGCACAGGTTGCCCAGAGAGGTCATGGATGCCCCATCCCTGGAGACACCCAAGATCAGGCTGGACAGGGCTCTGAGCACCTCCAATTCAAATGTTCTATGATTCTATGATCAGGAATGCTGAAGAGAGGATCATAAATGGCACCTTCTGTCCTTGAAGAGAATGAATATACGAACATACTGGAACAAAAGATGTTTCCAGTTAATGCGCCATCTGTGTTAGATTTGTCCATTCACAAAGAGGAAACAGATATTTTCACTCTGAATGGGGTTTTAAATTAAGAGGCAACAAGGAAAGTAAGTGCGTAAGTCCTGCCTGCGTCTGTGTGCGCAAGTGTTTGTGAGCATGGACGTGCACGTGTGCGTGCAGAACCCTGCAGGCAGTTCAGCCCGAGCTGTCTGACCTCTGCACAATCCACCGAGGAACGGCACAGAAACCACACAGCACCACATCATCCTCACGACATTCTCTGTGGGGCAGGGCGAGCTGTTTTCTTTAACAAACTCAGTGGAAATTGTCGGCACCAGAAGCAGTACAGGATGAAGTGTAGGTGGCCCTGGTGCCTGCCCAAAGCCATGGAGCTCATGGATAGCTGGGGAGCACCAGGAAGAGAGGTGGGACAGACACAGAGCTTGCTCCCACAGCTCATCTCCAGCCAGGGAGTTCTCTAGGACTAGTTCCTGCCCGTGACGATCCTGTGGCAATGGCTCAGCGTGCCCTGGTCCCTCGTGTGCCCATCGTTCTGCTGGTAGACAAGCACGAGCTCCCAGGGGAGCAGACAGGCTGCCCTCGCAATCCGTTCCCATGTTTCTTGCTGTGGATCCGGCTTTCTCATGGCTGGTTTTGGATGGGTGTGGAGGGCACTTCCAGGAATCCATCTCCAGTCCCAGTGCTGCATCATCTTCTGGTTACATCTGGCACAATATGTCTATGCAGATGTTTAGCACTGTGGCTGCTTCCCAGTATTTTGCTGGGGTGGCGTTTGGAGAACAGCTCCATGGATGGGAAAAGAGCTGTGCAAACCAGCTTGTGTATTTTAAAATGAGAAGAGAGGAAACTCACATCTGTGTCTTTGTTATATATGCATTTAGGGCCAAATCAAGCCTCTGTTTCTGACTTGAATGTAGAGAACACTGCAGGGAGAAGGCTGCTCATTCTGAGGCTGTCGAGTGGCAGCAAAATCTCTCCATAGCTACAGCTGCAACCCTGCGGCTAGCAACAGACATTGCTTCTCCTGCACAGCAGCTCCCAGAAGGAACAGGAAATCTCTGCTGCCTGGTCTTTATTCTCTTGTCCTCCTAAATCCTGCTGCTCAGAGGCTGGAGGCTATGATGTGGGGACACAAGAGGTCAGTGTGGGTACTTCACTAGGCTTTTCTAGGGGCCGGGATAAGTCCTCTCCTTCCCTTACCGTATGGCTGCAGTTTTTGCTTTCTCACTTTTTTGATGCCACCTTCTGCCCTGTCTCCCTGTGCTCTGCTTTGGGACTGGGAACATTTTGGTAGTTGAGGTCTTGGCTTGCCATGGATTTCCTCATACCCAATTGTGCTGTGTTGCTGCTACTTTATTTCTCTGAATTTTGCTGCTTGTTTCTTTACAGTAAGGAAGGAAATCATCTCAGTGAGCTCTCTCTTAAGGCTTAGTAATTACAACACTTGACACCCATCACAGAGGAAGGATCAAAAATCAAATGAAGATCCTAGAGTTTCTGCAAATAAATCACCATCTGTGAGTAACTCTGAAGCACACTGCACCATGTTTGCAGAAATGGCAGCAGCTGTCTCAGTATCCACAATGTCATCTCTTGTAAGGCTGCAGGGAGGGACATACTTTAAGAACATGGGCCCTGTTGAGCTCTCCCAGTACCACTGCGCTCACCACCCTGCTTCCTGCTGCTGCTGGGTTGTCCGGTGCCCACAAAGACCTGCAGGAGGCACTGATGGAGCTACAGTGGCTGACACTGCATTTGCAGATGGCTTTCAGAGGTCCAGCACACGCTGCTGTTACCCGTGAATGCCCTACGCTGATGGGCTTGAGGTAACGAACTTTGATTTGTTCCTTTTATGGGTGCTTCTCCCAAAGCCACAGTCCCACAGTGCTCATACCAGATGTGAAGCACTCCTCTGGCCAGCGAGCAGCATGCAGGACAATAGACATTGTCCTCAGCGGTATGTCGTTTAGCCAAGGATGGCTGAACTGGTCAGGATGCAAGAGATTGTTTGGAAATGTAAAAGTAAACACTGAGCAGCACTGCTCGCACCAAGGCGTAGCTTCCAGCTACCCTGGGATGCTAAAGACAAGAGGAAAAGAAGGGGCCAGGACATATATAGGCACTGCTAATTATGAGATGGCATCAGAAGGCTGGCCAAACAGCGCATCCATAAAACCTGGCAACGAGCCCTTGTGTTTGCAAGGGGAATAGGAGCGAGAAGCGCTGCAGGACCACAGAGCAGCCTGGAACAGGCTTGAGGCTGTTCACAACTGGAGAAGCATTGCCCAAGCAGCAGGAGTACTGGGCTGCCAGGGCTGCTGTCGCCTGCAGCTATGAGCAGCCATGGTCTGCTGCACTGTGACAGGCATGGAGACCAAGGTGGCTGTGGATTTGTTACAGTATAGCTGTCCAAATCTGTTACAGGACTCATATGAAGCCAGCAGGAGAAGCACTGCACATTCTGTGCTCAGGGATGCATTTGCAAACCACTAAAGCAGAGCTCAGAAGGAACACGGTTACTAGCAGAGATGTTAGCAAAACAAGAAGAATCATAACGTTAACGTAAACATGACAGATCTCTTCCTGATGGATACATGTAGTCCATAAACATCATTGTCACAATGGAGATCTTGCCAGAGATTCCTGAAGGTGCTTTCAAGCATGCTGCAGTCTCGTCCTGTGGTTCTTGGGGTTTCAGAATTAGGACCAGCTGTTTGCAATTGA
Source organism: Lagopus muta (assembly GCF_023343835.1). Lineage (NCBI taxonomy): Eukaryota > Metazoa > Chordata > Aves > Galliformes > Phasianidae > Lagopus > Lagopus muta. Next base: position 947,069 of record NC_064450.1, on the reverse strand, counting down.
GGCCCATTTGGAAGCAGAGGATAGTGCTGCCAAGAGACTTCTTTCGGACTAAGTATGTCTTCAGTGCTGATGAGAAGTTTTCACAGGCAGGTACAGCTCAGAATGGTTCTGCATCACCCCAAGATGCCACGGTCAAGCTACCGTGCTGTGATGGGCATGGTAAGGGCAGGGACAAGCGTGTGTGACTGCGATGATCACTTCAGCTTTTCGAGGTGTAAGGCCCAGACCTGCCTGTTGCACTAGCACAGTAATTGCTCTAAATAGCAACTTCCAAGACTGAGTGTGACCGTTGGCTTCCAGATAAGACTTGGCAGCCGATTTTGACTTTTACTTTGCAGTATCTGCTGGACAGATGAGAATAATTTGAGGGAGCTGTGTAGATTACCTGAGCTTCATACAGACCCTAAGTCTCTGTGTGTCATGTAAAGATAATGGGCATTACCTGTGCTGGCATTGCCGTGAGAGGTCTCTGCCACCTTGGTGAGCTCTGCACAAATACCAACGATGAGAGGAGGATACAGGCACTTTCCAGCAGGGAGCAGAATCGAAATGGAACGGTTATCCTGAGAAGGTGTGAGATTTCCCCATTCTCCGATGCTTCTGTTGAAACCACAGAAGGGATAACACAATCTCCTGATCTGCATTTTGTGTTTTCTCCAAGCTTTGGCTGCTGTCATCCAAATATGCACCCTGGAAGCTCTAAAGCATCCCACTTATCTCCCTGATGGACACCTGCTGCCCTGAGCTCTCTGCAGCCTCGGACTCTCAATGGGAAATATTAGCAGCTTTGCTCTAGAGGCCCTGAAGGAGGCTGCCTTTGTCAGGCACTGAACCAGAGTTTGAAACTTGGTTTTAAATGTCCTTCTGCCTCGAATGCCTCGGGCAGCCCCTGACACGTGTGCTGTGATCCTGCTCACTCAGCAGAGCAATGTGCTCCACTGAAAATGAGCCTGAAAGTTGATAAGAGCCCCTCGTTAGGACTGAAATAGCCCCATGCAGTGTGGGACCGTCTGAAATAGGTATCATGTGAAGAGGAGCAGTCACAGCATAGCAGAAAGGAAACTGAGATCATGCCTGTGCTTTGCTCCAACCAAAGGTGCACAGTCTGCTTGGAAGTGTTGCTTTGCTCATTTGTACGTCATTAAGGACAGCAACGTTTTGTGTTCCTCGCTCCTGGTACAGGATTGCAGCACCAAAAGTATATGTGTATATATATATATATATATAAAGGAAGTGGAGAGACATGGAAGAGAGAAGAAAGTAGAGTGAGAATTGCACTGGAAGAGGTGCAGTATGTGTCGTCTGGAAATTGGGCAAGGGACGGGATTCCAACTTTTATGAGAGCCACAGGAAAAGGGCAGAGGTTTTCCTTCAGTTCCCTTTAGTCAGGCGAGATGCAGCACTCCTGGTGTGAAAGCACAGCAGCAGTGGTTCATCCTGATGTCTTGGGAGAAGGAAGAGGAACCATCCCTTCTTTCTGACCTCCCCAGGTACCTGAGGGCAGCACAACTGAGGAGTGGTAACCAGGATGTCCTTCTGCCAGGGTTTTCTCAGCACTAGCCATAGAGCTGCTCTCTCCTTGGGCACTTCGTGTGGATCACTCACGCACACTTCAGTGTCAATCAAATCTGTCTGAAGTATATTTCTCTGCTATAGAGCATAATATTATCCTCTGGCGTCTCTCCATGAGAATATTAAAAATAGCTTACTGAGTTACTCTGCGAAAATCACTCGTATAATGAGACTTTTGAGTCTTATTTCATTAATGAAGGAGATCCAATGCCGTGCTTTAATGTGATACTGCTGTAAATCAACAAAGAATATTTTTAGAAAAAATATCCTATTATTCAGAGATATTTCTGTACGGTGAAGTTAGAAAAGAACACTAACTGCTGTCCAACTCAATAAGCTCTTTGCATCTGAAACCTCCAGTGCTTAGATAGCAGCACACTGCTGTGCATCTGCTTTGCTAGTTTGTCATACCACTGTTTGCCCAGCACAGGCGAGAATCTGTTTGGCAAAACAGCACTCAGAGCTAAATGCTGTCCTGGTCCTTTGCAGCAGAAACCATGAGCAGAAACCAGGGAGGGGCCAGGGCTCCCAGCTCCTCCTGAACCACAGCACGAAGCACAGAGCCCAGGACGTGGCCGGGCTGAGGCACAGCACTCCCATCCCCACAGTGACCCACCGGCTCCGTGGGCACCTCAGGCAGATGTGCACGCAGGGCTGGTCCCACCAGCTGGGGCTGCTTCCTCCGGCCAGAGAAACGTGGAAAAACAGAGCGGTGCTCCGCCGTTCCCTCAACCAGCGCTCGGTGATGCAGGGCTTTCCTCAACCAGGAGCAGGACGCGATGTTTAATGGCCTCAGTGGGTATTTCTTCCTTGGATTTGTCTAATTGCCTTTTGAGCCTGTGTGAAGGAGGTGATTTGCTACTTCCGCCGCGGCCTACCGCCAGGCGTAAATCACGGCGCTGCTGCCATAACAAGCGCAGCAGGCCGCATTCCTTGGCGCTGCCGTGCGCTGCGCTCCCCAGAGAAACAGAGGGAGCTCTCGTTCGGAGCTGTTTAGAAAGGCTGCAGTGCTTTGAGGCAAGAAAGAGGGTTCTTGGAACGCCTGAGTCCCCAAGGTGCATCTGGGCTCTCTGCAGGGATTCACCGCTGCTTTCTTCAAGGATCTCTGCGGGATGAAGGATGGCTCGTGCAGCAGGAGCACAGATGGGCTGAGTGAAAGAGGTTCTCTTAGACGAGAAACAGCGTTCAGCTGGTGAAGCTGTCTGGGAGGCAGTGATATAAAACACTGCAGCATTGTCGTAGGCCTGGAACTGAGCACTACCCCCCACGAATCCATACAACCATGGGCATGCGAGGTACGTCTGGAAGAAAGCTGAAAACATTCTCCTGCCCAAAGCCAAGGCCAGCTTTCCTTCAGTCATTCCTGGCATAAGTCAGTCCATCCTCCTCTTAGTGAATTTCTTTCACGGAGATTCCAACTCTGAACAACTGTCCATTCAGCTCCTTCCTGCAGTGCAAGCCTGCAACTCCTAGACTTACCCAACAGAGAAACAAAGAGCAAAATGCTCAGTTTCTTTACAATAGGGGCAGTGAAGCAATGAAAAGGTTGCCCAGGGGTGTGCTGGATGCCCCAACCCTGGAGTCTTTAAAGGTCAGGCTGGATTAGGCTCCGGGCACCTGATGAAGCTGTGTACATCCCTGTTCAAGATGATCTTTAAAGGTTCCTTCCAACTCTAAGGATTATATGATTCTATGATTCTATTGCCTATGATTCCATGATTCTATTGCTCTATATGATTCTATGATTCTACAGCTAAAAACGTACTAGGGTTCCCTTCAGCCCTATTTTCCTCAGACTGACCTCCAGTTTCACAGCGTTCCCTGGGAGACCTGAATTTCTGCATGGCTTGCCTTCCCTTCAGACCCTTGGGCTCTTTTCAGCAGACTTACACCTCCCTCCATGTGACATACTGCAGAACGTGGAGCCCAAGCATAGGGCCTGCCCAGCAGAGCAGAGCAGGAGGCCTCAGCAATGTGCACAGCCTGCACCATGCCTGCCCAGTGCCAATCCCTTTCACACCCGGGTTGCACCACCAATGAACTTGACCCGCTGTGATCCTGTTCTGCTTTGGCAGAGCAGCTGCACAGCATTTTGCCATATATGTCGTGTAGGTCATTCTTAAGTTAATCTGACTGTATTTATTTCTGTAAGCATCCTCACATCCTAAGCATTTCTTAGAAGTCATTTCTAATTGTAATCCTGCTCTATCCCTGTGCTTCCCTTCGAATTGCCTTCTTATTAATCCACTCCCCTTTGTAGGAGAAAACAGCACATGGGACTTCATGGGATGTAGTGATGTGGTGAGATCCTCCTTCTGGGTGTGCCTTCCTAAGCATTTTGCACCACCTTGGGCTGTTTTATACAGATAATGTTTTCTCAAAAAGCTTTGGAGAGCGTCACGTCCGTGTCAGCAGCCTTGTTAAAGAGAAGATGGATGACATGTGCTGCTTCTTTCCTATCCACAAGTGTCACAGAAGGACTGGATCTGACACATTCTCACTGAATATTTTTATTTCTTCTCCTTGATTTGTTTCAGTACAGGTTTGTGGGCTTGATTAGTAGTCCCAGCACCTTTCTGGAGATGGAAGTTACACTGGCTGATCTATAAGTCCTCTTGTTCAAAAATAGAAATCCTCTTTACCGCTTTTTAAAGCAATAGAGTTACCTCTCTGCTCCAGCCGTGTGTCTTTAAACATCTGTTCAAGTTGCCAGGACCTAATAATAGGTATATAAATCAAAGCATCTTAGGCAAGAGAAAGGAAAGATACAATTTCACATCCCCAGGCTATGCCAGGCCCTGCTGCCCCATCACAGAAGACCGGGTAGCACCTGATCTGCTGATACTCCCCAAGGAAAGAGGGAACCCAGGAACATCTTTGCCTCCATCTGACCCAAGAACATGGGGCTGATTTCTCCTTCTTCCCGGATGAGCATCATCTTCTCACTTGGTGCTGACACAGCTTTCAGGCCCTGCCTTGGGTATACTACGGTCTTTGGGATAGATGAAGAGCAGAGAAAAGCAGAGTTCATGCTGTTCCTTGCTGGCTGCCAACACATGGGCAGTGCCAGGCTCACCCAGACCCCTCTCAGGCTGTGAGCAGAAGCACAGCAGCACACAGCCGTTCTGCCTCATCTGCTTTCCTTCAGTGCCAGCCCCGTGCAGCCACCAGCAGCCATCCCTTTGCTGAGAACAGGCAAAATCCATACGACAGTACAAGCACTATCAGCTGGAGTGCTCACACCTGCCTCAACTCCCAACACCCAGCATGAGACATAATCCCATTTTGATTGCATCAACAAGCCTGCCCTGTTACAATAATAGAGCATTATGGAAGCAGTGGGCGCAGGTCAGTTTGTTAGCCATATATAGCATAACCCACTACAGCTGACTGAGAACGTTTTAATAACTTTGCGTTTATTTCCATAAAAAACTGGAGAAATCTGCAGTTTAATCTGTAATTCACTCAGAAGAAAAAAAAAAAAAAAGAAAGAAAAAAAAAAAAAACCCACGTTTTCTTCTTTGTGCCTTTCCAGAGCTTCACAGTGCATCATGTGCAATGTCTGACATGCAAAACAAATGGGAATGTTACCTTGCTCAGACCAAACCTTATTTTCAGGTCTCAACTTCTTTCTTTCTTTGTTTTGCTTTAATAAGCTTTCCTGTCCCATAAATTGAGGAATGCTGTCTTGGCAGAAATCTCTCTCTGCCTCTGCTTCTCACAGATGCTGTTCAGACCCTTCTCTCTCTTTAGTTCTCCACCACTACCTATGAGCTGCCCACAGCTCCCCCAGCTTTGCCCACACTGCAGCTCCGGTCAGTGCAGTCAGCTACAGCTCTTCCAGCTTCCCGTGTCTGTGCGATGGTCTGGAGGAGCAAACTCTGCATGGCTCAGCTGTGCCGAGCAGTGGGGGCTGTGGGGAGGGAAGAAGAGAGAGGAGAGGAGGTCAGAATGAGTGAAGCTTTGCGGAGCTCTGAGATCTGGCAGAGAGGTAAACAGCCTTTATCTTAATGATCTTGGAGATCTATTCCTCTTTGGTTTTCATCAGAGAAGCCTTTTCTGCACTTTTCACCTGTTCCAGGCATTTTGACTTTCACTTGTTCTGGACTGCTGTGACTCTCTCTGCCGTGTTTTGTTTTCAGAATAATATGGTCTGTTTCTCTTTTACAGGAAAGCAGCAACATTAGGTGAGCCCCAGAGAAATGTAGCTGCATTTCAATGATTCATAGTAGTGCTCCTCCTCCCACATCCTTCAGCTGGAGAGCAAAGGGACCAGGAGCCAGTCATCCTTGGGTGCTGGTGTAATGTTGTCTGGAAGAATTAGGGCTGGAAAAATGATTTTTGCTTTCCTCTTTGGCACAATTGTTCACACAGAGGCAGCCAGTGTGGTTCAGCTTACGGCTATGGAGGGCGCAGAACCAAGAAGCACTGTCAGTAAGGACCAAGCTGTGGCCCTGAGTGCCCTCTCAGCCCCATGGGAGTGTGTGCCAGCCCTGGTTTCACCACTTCTGCTCTGCTTGTTTTCCTCAGTTCACAGACATTTCCCACAATCAGCCCATGGGGTTGCTGTCTCTCTCCATCCAGCAACCATCCCTGGGACATCCTGACAGTTATGGCATACAGCAGCTGCAGCACCTCGCTAAATATCTGCATCAGCTTCTCTATGCCATCCATTCACTCCTCCTCCCACAGAAAGGTCACCCCGTGTTTTGTGTGAAAGGAAGGGCAGGGAACGTAGGCATTTGATTTCTGCGCTATGTCACACTGGTTGTACTGCAGAATCACAGCATGGTTTAGATTGGAAGGGACCCTGGGAGGCCGTGTGGTGCAACCACTGCTCCAGCAGGGCCACCTGGAGCAGGTTGCTCAGGACCATGTCCAAGCAGCTTTTCAAGTTCTTCATGGAGAGCCTCTACAACTTCTCTGGGTACTTGTTCCAGTGCTCCATCATACACACTGTTAAGAATTGCTTCCTGATGTTTAAGCAGAATCTCTTATATTCCAGTTTGTGCACATTGCCTCTTGTCCTGGCACTGGGTACTGATGCAAAGAGCCTGGTCTCATCTTCTTTGCATCCTCCCTTCAGGTGTTTATAGATATTGTGGAGATCCCTCTGAGCTTTCTCTTATCCAGACTGATCAGTCCCATCTCTCTCAGCCTCTCAAAGCAGCAATGCTCCAGTCCTTTTTTTTCATCTTGGTAACCCTCCATTAGACTCTCTCCAGTATGTCTGGGAACCCAGAACCGGACTTAGCACTACAGATACAGCCTCACCAATTCTGAATAGAGGGGAAGGATCACCTTGCCTTACTGGGGACATTTTGCCTAATGCAGCCAAGAATATAATTAACCTTCTAAGCAGCAAAGGCACACTGCTGACTTGTGTTCAGCCTTGTGTCCACCAGGATGGAAAGAAAGGAGAGGAGGGGAGAGGAGAGGGGAGGGGAGGAAGGGAGAGGAGAGGGGAGGAGGGGAGAGGAGAGGAGAGGAGAGGAGAGGAGAGGAGAGGAGAGGAGAGGAGAGGAGAGGAGAGGAGAGGAGAGGAGAGGAGAGGAGAGGAGAGGAGAGGAGAGGAGAGGAGAGGAGAGGAGAGGAGAGGAGAGGAGAGGAGAGGAGAGGAGAGGAGAGGAGAGGAGAGGAGAGGAGAGGAGAGGATCTTCTACCCATGTGGAGAAGGCCTACCAAGGAACCTGAGAAGATGTATTTCTGGATAACCTTTGTTCATAAGCGGACCAGTCCCAGCTGGCCTTAAGAAAAGGCAGTGGGCTCGGTGGTTGTGTCTGTGACTCACTAAAGTCACAAATTCATGGTGTTTGTGAGCAGACCAGGAGGCATGGAGGCAGGTTGTGGGTAGAGAGGTTGGGAAAGGCTGAGGGGTGCAGGAGAGCCCCTGCCCAGAAAAGCCCTGAGGTGACAAAAGCTGTTTGTCCAGCATGAGAATTCTGTGCCAGGGACCTTGGATTATTGCCATTGTGGAAAAAAATATTTCCATCCATATTTCTATAAAGAATCCAGACAGTTTGTCCTGCTTTCTGAGGAGAAAGGGTGGGACTGCCGACAGTCCCTGAGCACACAGTGGCCCCAGGGCTTTTGCAAATGGAGCACCAAGAACTGACAGCCAATCTCCCACCGAGGTTTAAGGGCTGTCAGGAGCCAGACCTGAGCAAGGCTATCAGAGGCCTTTGCAGAGCTCGGGGTCTAAGCAGCCTAAAGGACACAGCTGTCCTGCAAGCAGACACTGGGAGCCATGGGATACCCTGGCAGCCTACCAGTCACTAGTGCATCAAAATAATGTCTGGGTTTCCTTGTAAATTAATAAAAACTTGTGCATTTCCATGAAACATTTTGATGTCTATGAATCAGCATTTTCCAATAAAATTGTTCCGTCAGAAAATTCCCAGCGCGATCCAGGCCTGATAAGGCCCAGAGCGTTGGCTGCAGCCCAAAACTGAGCCTCAGCAGTGGGGCAGTTGTGGAGAGCAATCCCTTCGGGCAGTGACGGTTGTGCCTGACCTTTCCTACGGCGTGACTGTGTGGCCTGGGCATCTGAAGTGTTATTTATAGACAGGAGCAGCAAGCAATGTGGAGTCGTCTCCAGCAGGCCTGCTGGGGTGCGAGCTGCAGCTGGACCTGCAAGGGCTGCCCGGTGGAAAAGCCACTTTGCAGCAACATGAATAGAAACCAACTCCTTTTCTGAGATAAAACATTCCTGTGGGGGCTTTGTTCTGCATATGTACTTCTGTATGGCCAGAGCAGTGCTATGAGGTTACTTGTAGTGCTGATAGGTGGTTTGATCTCCTTCTCATGTTCCTTTCCCCTGTCCGTCGCCAGAAGAAGATCCGTTATGGTATGAAGAGGCTCTGATTTCATTATGTCTGCAACTCTGTGTATGGATATTTTCTTATATCTCACACTATGAGGATTGCTGGGGGAAAATTGCTGTTACATGACAAAGGCCTGCAGTGCAAATAAATGTGTTGCTTTGATTTCCTGGGGAGCCCCAAAGAATGAAATAAAACAAAGCCTCCACAGATTTTCTCTGTGTTCCCCAGAGGCGATGCTGCCTGTATTGGCCCAACGTCCAGCAGTTGCCAGCAGGAGCCTGCCGGGCTGAGGGCAGAACAGGCTGTGTCATTGGCACACTGCTGCTTTTCTTTTGCTTCCAAAAAAATGAACCCCAATCTTCCTAAACAGAGCATTCAAGGTTCATTCACAGTGGGAAGTCAGGGGTGCTGTTCCCAGATCTTCCATTGGACGTCTGCAGCATAGCGAAGTCATTTTTTGTCTCTGTCCCTGACCTCATATCTGTCATTACAATTCCCCCTGCCGATACAAGCTGCTGACACAAACGCTGGATATCCCTCATGTGTAAAATACAATGAAGAAGTGAAACCAATATATAGTTTCCATTCAAGTCACTTCAGGCACCTGTTCTGAAGGACTCCTCTGTGGACTTCGGTGGAGTCATCGTCCCTGGAAGTGTTCAAGACACATTTAGATGTTGTACTGGAGTACACAGTTCAGTGGGAAATATTGGTGGTTGGTGGATGGCTAAACTGGATGATCTTAGAGGTCTTTTCCAGTCTTGGAGATTCTGTGATTCTACCGTGGGCCAACAGACAGGCTTTATTCCAAGCTAACACACCATGTGGCATAAGCCATAAACCCACTGATGTGCTGCCACTATGAGTAACGATGTGGCAATGAACCCAGCCAGAGAAGAAGAGACTTTTCTAGTTCTTGTCTATCTGAGCAAGCAATCCAGAAAGATGAAGATGTCTCTCTGGAAAGAAGAACCTCCTCAGAGTATGCCTTAGTATATCCTTACCACAGAGCAACCACAATGTCTGGCAGGTCTTGTAGGATGGGACCACCAGAAGAGATGCCCAAAGAAGCACCCTCTCTGGGCCAAGGAATAGCTCACTGCAGAGGGCTGTGGTGCACATTCTCTCGGATCCAGTGAATCAGCTATTCCTGAGGAGCCAAGGCATCTTTTTTATTACAGTGTCACTTGAGACCAAGAGAGAGATGGAGAAGGAGCAGTTGGCTGAGAGATTTCAGTTCCACGGTGAGGGGCTCCACTAGTCAACTGCTGCTCAAAAGCAGATCAGAAATCCCCTCGGGAAACAGGCTGAATTGATGATTGTTGAAATAAGCACTTCCTGGTACTTTTAATGCATAGACAAAAGTATCATAATATCTTCACTCTCTTTTGACCTTTCCTGGCAAACAGAAAAACAGCTATGGGCAATTGGTAGACAAAGGTTTGTAGAGTATGAATTGGTGTTTTGGAATCCATAAAATATTGTATTCTTATTCAAAGCCACATCCCAGCTTTCATCAAACATGGAAGCTGAACATCATTATGTAAAGACTGTTATGTATAATTGCGACTCAGAAAATAATAGGGTGGGATTATGTGTCCTTATAAGAAAATTCTTAACAAACAGGGAACAAAGCCTTTATTCCATTTTTTAATGTCAGAGACAGTACAGAGAAAGATTTACATCAGTGTGGTTTGATGTAATGCTATGACAATATGTAGATTAAGGGATTTACTTCAGAGAGACGTTTGTTTGCATACGTGCACTCTGAGTCCCCTTTAGTAAAGAGAAATATTTATTCTGACAGCATATATTGTGTTTCCAAGACAGACTGATTCAAGTTTTCATTCAGCAATGGAGAGTCAGGGCAGATGATTAGTTTAAACAATACAGATAGACTTTCATTCTATAATTTGTACTTCTGCTCATGTAAGTCAGCAGTGAGAAGTTTAAAATAAATCAAAATTACGATTCCTTCAATTTAACAGTATTTTTGTTTGATACCTGGCAACCACTTTGAAATGCATGGCTATTGCAGCAGTGCCTTCTGACAGCTGTTTTCGGAAAGTTCAAGAATAAGAAGGTGGAAGGGGGTTCAAACCCATAGAATTTTCCCCAGATAAGCACCCCAAGCACTGAGCAAAACCTTCCAAGTAAGGAAGTGCACGCTGAAGAGAAATAGCTCCTGCTCTTCCCTACCTGCCCTTCCTAATCGTACTGTTAAGCATCCACGGCCACTGGGAACCTGCCATTTGTCCCCTGGGAGGTCAGAAGGAACAAACAGGGGCCACAGCGGAGCAGTTCTGCCTTTTTAGCTACAACTTCTGCTCATTTAACTACAACGGTGCAGGGATGGAAGGGAATTCAGTGGCCAGAGGCGGTCCAGGACCTCCAACTGATACCAAGCCCAGCAGCCCTACGACTGCACTCCTTGAGAAACTCAGCACAGCAGACACTCTCATCTTTTTCTTTCCCCTAATGCACATGAGTGGGAGACTGCACCCAAATGCCCCTGTGGTGCCTTGTAGAGGTGTTGGTCACTGCAACTGTACATTGCATTGAGACAATCCCGTACCTGAGCAGCAGCTCTAGGTCCTGCTGTGTGCGAGGAGAGGCAGGGAAACCAGTGCTCTGGCAGTTGCTTTTCCCTGCATGGCCAGTTCAGATCCTTCAGTCTCTCCTTAGCAACAGCAATGCTGCAGAACTGCAAGCTGCTCTTGGTGCAACTTATAGTATAATAATTTGTCATGAAGAATAGCATTTAGCACTTTTGAAGGAAAGGATTGGTTATAACTGAGCTAACGTGGCCGATGTCTATTAGCGCTCCGTGTGCTGGAAGGCATCTTCCTTGACCAAGATCCAAAAGATCCTGTAGCCAATGATATAGGCAAAGGAGACTGTGGGAAATACTACTGGAATTGATAACTTCCACTCATTCTTCTTCAAGTTTCTTTAAAAGCTGTGCAGTGCCTCTGGCTTTTGTTATGGTCTGTGGCCATTTTGCTGCTGTTTCTTACTCACCTCTTTCTACCCAAATTTATTATTTAAGAAGGAAACATAACTTCCTCATACTCAAGCTCATAGGCTCCATAATTTCAGAAATATTACCCTCTGCAGTGTACTTTCTCCACCCCCCTGGAGTCAGTGATGGGCCCTAGCTATCTGATTCTAGCAAAACAAAACAAATATGCTAGCCCAATGATATTCTGACCATATATAGGCCTAAATAGCCTTTTGGAAAATATGGTTGATATCTGTGATCAGCACAGAGCAATTAGAAACCATAGCCATTATGAAACAACTGCCTTACCAGTAATTTATTGGTCAGATAAAGTGTCTTCTGAGTGGGGATGTCAGCTTCAAGACCACCTTCTGCTTAGAAGATGCAGTGGGTTCAGTCTTACAGAAGATGTGAAAAGGAGGATGCAGAGCTTAGAGCAGTAATGTGAGACTGCTGAGAAATGCAGTGTCCTGAAGGACAGGGAGCCACTGAGTATGTATTGCTGCTTTCTGAGAATGCTTTGAGTAATATTCATTTTCCAGTTGCCTCAGGAGTTTTCTATTACCCGATAAACAAGCGATGCTACAAACTGCACTTGCCTGGTTTGCAGTGGTACAACCATACCTGGGGGTAGTTGGGGTAACTAACTAACTGGGGTGGATGACAGGGCTGCTATGCCAGAACACACCACTTGGCTCCTGAGAACTCAGTGTCAGGCTCCTGCTGCCTTTATTTTTGGAGAAGCTGTATCTCCTTTAGCCGCTTTGGCCCATGGGAGAGCACAGACCCAGCAGCAGGCAACAGCTCATGGACCATTCACCGCCCTTTGCACCCACAGTCCAGTTCGGCTGGATTTGCCAAGATGTGATTTTCTTAAATCTCATGGTCATGGATGTAAAGGAAAGAGACAGAAAGAGAACTTCCAGGATCAAAGAAGCTCAACTTTAAGGTCTCACTGTCATTTTGCTGTAGCCCCTATGCTATGCTATGTGTCATTTTGTATGTAAAGGGCAGAGCAAAGTGAGTGGCTGACAATGGCAGCTGGGGTGGAAAGGGGCTGGAGCAGAGGCTGGAGGCCAGGTATGGTGGGAGCAGTGCGGGCAATAAAAGCAAAGGCTGAGCTGCAGACCTGCCTTTTCTTTGTAAATTCACTTGTTGCTAAGAATAACCTGCCTGGACAATGTCCTGCAGTGTGCTCCAACGTACAGGGCATTTTGGTCTGACAAATGAAAACGAGTAGAGCGAAGTTATTACCACATGAGCATGTGGATTGAAAACATGTGTTGAGTGATTAAAAGCGAAGGCCTGATGACAGGCCCATACGGAGACGGTGCATCTCGGGGGGAGACTCACTGCTTGGGAAATGCCATATTTTACCATTGAGTTCATTAGTATTTGCCATAAGGAAAACAACAAAGGTTGACTCCAGCAAAAACTCCAGCTCCGATCCTATCGCTGCCTACAAGATGTTTGCTTTGGAAACACCTCGCTGGGGTTTCTGTAAGTCTGGTGCTCTGCATATGCTGTCTCACGGACAGTTTAGGATTTCGCTCCGCCTGGATTTGGACGGCGTCCCGGGAGTGCGCTCGCTATCAGGAATCCAGGCTGGAAAAAGTGTGCCTTGTGCAAGATCAGCCACTGCACGATGTTTCTGCAGTGCCTGCACGCCGGGCAGCTCAGCCCTGTGCTGCACAAGCTGTGCTGCAGCACTGAGTGAAGGCTGCAGGTACTGCTGCTGTCAGCAGTTCTGCAGACAGAGGGGAGAGCAGTGCGGAAGGTTTGGTTCAATGTATGTTTATGATAAATCACTTTCTGCTTGTCTGTTTGCAACGCTGTCTAACCTGAATGTTTGTAAGGTAATAACATATTTTAACCTGACCACAGAATTTTTCTGTGAAAAAAATAATTACACATCCTTGTTGTTCATATTTTTGGATGAGATGTTAACCAGAACTACGGGCCCAAACTCCTCATCCCAAACACTGCAAGCTGAAGGACAAGAGCAGATCAGTCATGGTGCAGAAAGTCTGCTGATCTTTGTGACAGTGACCAGTGTATCTGTGACTTACTGCAAAGTATCTGCATCAGATCTGCATCTGACAGTCCTTAACCGTCACGGTCTGTGCCAGCATTCCATCAATATATTCCATCAGGAGCTGGTACTTAAAGCCCAGCTGAATTAAATATTTCAGTCCCTGAACACCACTCTGGGTGAGAGCAGGAGCACACAGCTGGATTACACTGAGCACAGGGGAACCCCAGCTGCAGTACAACCCTGAGCAACACACGGGGCAGCAGAAGAGTTTGCAGAAGCACTGACACCATTCAGTTCTCAAAAGGTTGTGCTGACTTGAAGCATTCTGTAGGAAGGCTTTCAGCACCTGTAAATTCCCATTTTGCTGCGGATTTGCCCATGCCATGGTGCTGCTGTCATTCTGCTACTGCTGTGCTGCCAGTTGCGTGCAGGGGTTGTCAGGTGCACTCTTGTCACGCTTGCACTGCAAGAAGTTCTAATTGCTAGGTAAGAAGGGCTCATCAGAGCTGTGCTTGGGTGTACAGATTCCTTCTTGGCAATGAATCAATTGCTGTTAATACAGTGGGATCTGAGAAATCCTGTCTCTGTCTGTTAAGTATTATCTCAATTCACTTTTAAATGTTTTTGTGTTGTTTTTTTCTTTTAATTAAAGTTTAATTGCTCAAAGTTTCATAAGTGCAAGGACCGCTGAACACTGTTGGACTGAGTTAATTTTCAGGTTTCAAAGCCATCATGTTACAATTTCTATCAGCCCTGTATTTTTACACGGAGCTTGGAACACACACACACACACACATAAACATTTTTTTTTATTATTTCTGGCAAGCATTATTAACCTGCACCCTTTCCTTGACCTCTGTTTTTCTGTCTAAGCAGCTGTGCTAGCAGATGGGAGAGGCGGGCTCAGGGCCCAGGAATGACCTACCTGAGGGGGAAGAACAAGACAAGTGATTGGAAGAGCAGAGGACGAAGGGCCCTTCCTGCTTCTTGAGTTCACATCTTGATCTTACAAGCAGCCCATTTGGTTCAGGACATTTACAAAGTCCTTTTGGTTTCCTTTCTCCAACTTTGAGGCCTAAGGACACAGCCCAGTGTGGGTCACTTTTGATGAGTGTCAGTTTTTCACAGTCCCTGTGATCCTGTGACATTTCCAATGAGTTTCCAGCTGTCTCCTACTGGGCTGCAGCAGACAGCCCTGCTGCAAGCTGGGCAGACACTGGTGTGCATGGCCACACAGCCATGGTGCAAATATACATTCTAGTTTCGTGTTGTCTGCACTGTGTAGCAGTAGAAATACAAAAAACTGAGACATTTCTTGAGCCTCTCAGTTTAGTAAGGGCTGTGTGCTCTGTACAGCCTTCTCCAACAGATAGGAAACCAACCGGATGTTGTTCTGCAGACACAGCTGCCCATGCACCTCCTCTGCTCTTCCCTCTCCCAAGATCCAGATAAAAATCTACAAATTAAAACTGCATGTTAATGGCAGCTGAGGCTCTGGAGGGCTAGGAAATGGCAGAAATGGGGTCAGAGACAGACAGATGCAAAAACAGGGACAAACTTGCCCTGCCCTTCTCAGAAGGGCACAGAGCAGGGGGTGGCTGTGGAGAAAAGAGCTCTGCCAGAGCACACTACGTATGTCCCCAGCAAGCAGGCATGGATGTACACAGGGCAGGCAGCAGCTTCAGGGGCTGGGCAGCTGCCTAGGCAGTCCACGCTACTCGTTGCAAGAGGAGGGGATGCTGCCCAGCCTCAGGGTGGCTGCTGCAGGGGGTCTCCAGGCCAGATCTCAAGTCGCTGCTCTGCAGCCACCTAGTCTGACACCTGCTGAAGAAGGAAGACCCATTTCCAGACAGCTTTTGGTGATCCTCATGTAGGGAGACTCCACAGCCACTCTCGGCAACCTGTGCTCATTCACCTGCAGTGGCTGCATGCAGCCCTGTCACCTGCTCCACGGGGACACCAAGCTGTCACCTCTGCTACAGCTGGAGTCCATGTGGATCAGTAGGTTGTACAGTGTGGCAACAGCATACACGCTGCCCCCTGAAGCAGAATCTCTTTGTCCAGTGCTTTGGAAGCAGCACTGTGTCTGTTTCAGCATCACATCCCCTTCCTCCTCTGCTTGACCTGCAGAAAGGCTGGCAGATCCCACAGGCACACACAGGCAGCAGCAAGCTAAGCTTCTCTTCCCATCACAGGCATTTCAGCAGGCATGCCTGCCTTCACATGCACCCATCCTGGCTTAAACATGTGAAACTCTCTGCCTGTCTGTTGGAATATATAAAACTGCTTTCAGTCTCATGGTATTAATAATCCCTTGGATGTCTTTGTTTAAAGTATTGCAGTGGGAAGTGCTATTTTAAGGCTCCATTGAGTCAGGCGGAATGTGAAACCTCCTCCCCGCTGGACACTTCACTCTTGGTGCTTATCTGCATGCACGCTGGTATTTTGTCTAATACAATGTAGAGATTAGCTCTCCTCGTAATTTCACTTTCACGATTTACATTTCACGTGTTTGCAGCAGCCACAACAGTCTGTATGAGATCGTGTCCGTACGTTCCTGGTGTGTTGTACAGGTTTAGTGTAGGTCTGTGCGCTGGGAGCACCAAGGGTCCGGTCCCGCGGGGTGCTGGCTGGGCAAGCCTCTCCTGGAGCCACCAAGAAAGTTCAGCTTGCTAACAATTCATCAAGTAGCTATGAACAACGTTTGGCTCTTTAGCTGGCGATAACACTCAGCTGACTCGCTGCTCGTTCAGAAAGCATTTCTGTTTTGGAAGCACCCCGAAGCTGCTCTCGCTCTGCAAGTTGGCCAAATCACTGCAGGAGAGGTCCTGCTGCAAGCACTGCAGCTCTAGGATTGCCATGTGTGCCAGCGATCAGAGCTGGACACAGCCGAGACCGGCATGGGGAGTGGTTTTCCTTACTTTGTCTGTCATGTCTTATTGTGATTGTGGTCTGAAGCTCATGTCAGAAACCCAAGGAATTGGAAACCCGTTAGCTAGGAAAATCAGAAAGGTGTGAAAGTCATTGCTGGAAAAGGAAACATTTCTTTTAAGATTGCAGCAGAAGCCCAGAATAAAACTCTTGCCGAGAATGGTCCTGGCTTTTCTTGGCTAGATCCTCGTGGGCCGAACAGCAGGGGAAGAAAGGTGGGCTATCAGAAAAAGTGCTTTTTGAACTGCAAAATTATTTGCATAATATGAACAGAACATGAACATCAATAAAAGCTGTTCTTAATATGAAGGAAGGAAAAATATTGGAAGTCTAACAAAATAACAGCAGAAGGGCATGGTTCTGGAAATATCTAGAACTGGCTTTGCAGGGGTTATAGCAACAGTGTAGTTTGACCAGCTCAGGCTTTGCCTGGTGGCAGCCAGGACCAAGGCTGACAAGGACATGGAAGTTTCAGCTCTGGTGGATTTTTCTCTGATTTGAGGGAAAGCTCATTTCACCACAGCCCATCTCCTGGTACACATCTAGATCCAGATCTGAGGTGCTTACCAATCTAGTACAGGGACAAGCAGATTCCTCTTCCCTTCTGTTTGTCTGTTTTTTTCCCCATTTATCAAAACTCTTCTAGCAGGTGAGTGCCCCACAGTCGCATATTGACTGACACCTGCAGCCAGAAGCTGGGACAATCCTCCTCCTTCTCTTGAAACACCAGGCATGCAGGGCGAGTGGGCACATGTACAATTCTCCACTCTGCTTGGCTCCTTGAGACCCTGGCTTGTGGGTATTGCAGTGACAGATGCCCAGGAGCAATCCCAGAAGAGAGGTGGTAGGAGTCGCAACCATAAGGCAGAAGCATCAGATTGGGTGCCATGAGGCTGGGCCCAACCAGGCATGCAGCATGGCCTTGTATCCTGCAGCCCAGGTCCCTTCCTTACTTTGCATTCACACTAGATTGGTGGGCTGGGATGAATTTTTTTGGATGGGGCAATTGTCCCAGCAGGTCCAGACCTCCATAAGGTTTGGGAAAGGGACTTTGTTCAAGGCAAGCCCAGGCATTATGAGTAAGATTCGCTGGATTGTTGTCACTCACACATTTCCTGATTTGCATAAAACATTTCATGTGGTTTCCAATATATCCTCTCCCTCCGTGAGTCCAATTGCAGTGAAGCATAAAGTGTGCCCAAGTCAGAGTCAGGAGCTCCCAGCCACAGCCCGTGCCTCCAGGTCCCAGAGGCGGATGCGGACATGTCCTGGTCCAGGTGTCAGCCCTGTTCTCCAGTCCCATCTGCCGCAGCAGCACAGGGATACCCTGGGAAGGGAGCCCAGCGATCCCCGCTGCAGAGGGCATCTGCGGCTCTGCAAAGGGGCGGCCTGCTGGGAGCGTCCTGCAAAGGAAAATAAGCGTGTTTTGGAGAGGGAAGTTTGCTGAGCATCGGCTTGTAGGGCTTAGCAGTACATGTTACTGCTGGATATCAACAAAACATGTTATTGCTTTATCCTTTGTAACCTTGTTTATAAATAGCGCGATCTCTGTTTTACCCTTAACTCTGAAAGGATGAAGTTGATTTATTATTGTTCTTTCAGCTGCGGCTAATAATAACGTGTGAACTCCATGCAGAGCTGATCTCTGTACCACGGACTCTGCTGTAGTGAAATCAGTGAATCCAAATACAGGGGAAGTGGGAATACGCCAGAGGTGTTGTCAAGACGTTTTGCACACCATTGCGAGGGCTAACGGAGGGCCAGGAACATCTTTGTTTAAAGGTCTCCTCTGGCAGGTAGCAGCTGGTACCTCTCTTCTCTTAAGTGGCACAGGGAGCTCGAAATGATTTACAAGGCAGAAACAAGAACATGCCAGCAACACTTTTGAAACACATTTTTTTCCTCTAAATCATTTTCAAGTATTTTTCTGTAGAAGCCAGAGCCCTGCTGAGGAGCACTGGCTCAGTCCTGCGCTTCTCCCGTTTATGGTACCCCACACGCAGCAGTAAATGTTCGTTGGCCCCGTAGCTCCCTTGCCATCACATGGCTGCCTTTGGAGAGGTCTGATCCCTGCTTCTGGCCTGGCAGGGCTTCCGAACTTGCAGGGTTTCACATCCTGCCCCTCAGCCATCACACTCTTGTTGCAAACAAGTGCTTTCAGTTCTTGCCTGGAAGCTTCTTAATTCTGACCCTGCTGGAAAACTCAGCAAGAAGGGGAGGACTGTGCTAAAATGGGGGAAACAACAATCAACTCCTCCAAGCAAGACATGGAAGGAAAATTAATATTTAAAATGCATATATGATGTAATGGGACTTAAAATAGTCTGTATCCTGGAAAAAAGTGATTAACTGCTTAAGACAAACTAATGAAAAGGTCGCTTGGACAATACTTGCAAAGCACTCCCTGTACTGCATCATGGACTTATCGGTTCTGTTTGACGGGGACTCACACATGATCCCAGGCACTTATCTCTGTTTTATACTTTATGAAAAATTGATTGACTCCTTTTGCCCGAGAATTTGCATTAAATAAGAAATAAAACATTGTTTATGGACAACTTTGTCTTCCCATAATCAGCAGAGGCCAGTTTTATAAGAACAGGGCATCAGCTCTTAATACTGCAAAGTACCTGCATATTTGACATGGCAAAGTGAACTCTTCTGTTATTATCTCAGCTGGATCAGGTCCTAAAGTTAAACAGAAACAGCAGCGAACATTTTCCATTCTTTCTGCCCATAACCAGCTTCCCACGTTGTCTGGTACAGCTCGTATCCCGCCTACTAGCCCCAGTGCTCCCAGTATGCAGACCACAGTGGGTGGACAGAGATCCCCACCGCTCACCACCCCCAGGTGCACTGAGATAGCTGAGCTTCTGTGCAGAGGGGGTCTGTAGCAGGCTGTGGGGTGCCACACTGCCCCTGTGTGTGCCCCTACACGCTTACTGTACAACACCATACAAGACAGACCTGGTGCTCCCATGATAATCGCTGACATGCACTGAAGGAGTTGAGGATCATGATCCAGGAAGGTGTCCTTTTGTGCTTGCTCTGCTCTCATCTCCTTCCATCTGCTATTGGCCATTGCCACACACTGGATCCTTAGCTAGATGGGCTGTGGTCATACAGACATGCTGCTCTTGTGTTTCCCTTCTGATGGCCGTGTCTGGGGTTAAAGGCTCTGCCGTTTTCCAGAGTAGGCACGATGCAGAGACTCTTCCTAGGCTGGCTGCCTGCTGCACCAAGAGCCCATGGAAATGAAGCTCCATCCTGAGCAGGTCTTTCTCTGTTGTGCTGTCCTTTACCTTGACTTCCTTCTGCCTGGGATAATAACGGGTGTGCTGAGCAGCCCCGATGAAAGGACCGGGGATGCTGTGGAGGATACCAGAATGAATAAAGCCCAGTGGCACACCCTCATTACAGACAAGGCAAACAGACAACACTTACTGTCTCTGCTCATCAGTAGTGAGATCACAAACCAGGAGGACTGTGTTCTCTGCTGGGTACCTGATGTGGCAGTGTGTATGTGAGAAAGAGGAGACAGTGCAGAGAAAAGCTGGAGCAGATGGCCTGTGCAGCAAGGTGGAAAGAGCTAGTCTTGTTTCATCTGGCAATAAGAAGGCTCGAGGAATCTAACCGAGGTCAGCAGCCATTTCAAGGGTGGCTACAAAGGTGACTGTGTCAAACTTCTCACAGTAGCGAGAGACAGCACAGCAGGTGCCAAAACCATTCGTGGTGGGAAGTTCGGAGAGGACTTCAGTAAAATATCCAACAAGAAGAAATTGCAGCACTAGAACAGTTCACCCTGAGAGGCTGAGGGATCTCTGTCCCTGGAAGTCCTGAAGACCCAGCTAGACAAGCCGTGGCCTCAGCTGGCTTTGCTGCAATGTGGGACAAGTTTGGGTGGCAGGCACTGAAAGTCCCTTCCTACTGCACTGTTCTGTGCTTCTTCTCTCCATTATAGCTCAGGAGTGCTGTTGCAACAGCCATATGGAGAGGACACAATACAAGGGATGCTCCATTTTTAAACATTTCTCATTTCATAAAGGAAGGACTTTACAGTAAGTAAAACTTCCTACCAGACCGTACCCACTTCTCTCCACTGGAGCGAAGCATTCATGTGATCTCCTCGATGATTTCATTGCTTTCCAGCAATCCCTCATAGCTACAGGGTGGAAATGCTTCTTGACCTCCTTGGGAGGAAAGTGTGTGCTCTGCCCCGGGGAGATGGATTCTATTTAACTTATCTCAAAACAAGACATATATTCCCTGAGTGCTGAGAAAACAACCTCTGAAAGGGATGTTACACAGTCCCTCTTCCTAAAGAAGGTTTTATTTTTCTAAATAAAATGTGATAAAGCCTTCAAAAATTTTGCAATATAACTCAAATGCTATGTGATGCTGCAGCCAGTGCCAGGCAGAAAGAAGTGTTAGATCTCACAGTTCTAGAAGCTGCAGCTTATAAACTCAGGCAGCATTTTCAGAGATCTATGTTTCTAGCTGGGAGGTATGAAAAACGAAGTTGGTTCTTCAGGTACTTACATGGGAGCAACACCAAGAATCATCCAAAACTTGGAGGCATTCCAAAGCTTTATCCCATCTTTCAAGTTAAAATGCTGCTAACATTTGTTCTGTGGTGTGCAGAGCAGTGACTGAGAGCCATATCATGCAGGTAGGTGAGCACCGTGTGGCTGTGGAGCAATAGGTGTGCAGCTGCACTGAGCTACCAGGTAGAAAAACATGCTCAGAAGGGGGGGTTCTCACCCACACGTACCAACATCACCGTGATCTGCATGGATGATCAGCTTGTGCAAAAGACCTCTTGTGTGCACGCACCCTGCAGAGCTGCAGCTCAGGAGAAGGAAACAGCTGAAAGCATTGGGAAACCAGCTCAACCAAGTGGTACCCAGAATCAACAACAGGTTAGGAATTCTGGGCACGAAGATCCAGTGGGACATCACACTTTGTGATAATTAGAGTGGGCAAAGGAAATGCGGCAGCAAAATGTCCCCCCATGAGCACTCTGGTAAGAAATTTCATGTTCCTAGAGTAGAAGACAGCCCTGCTTGCAGCTGTGCAGCCTTGATGGGGTAGAGAAACACTCAAGGCTGGGCTGAGCGTACCTCTTGCTTGCTGGGCTCTGCTGGCTGAGAGCAGCTCTGGAGCAAGAGGAGTTGTTCAGGTTGTGCCTGCTTCCATTGCTCTGCTCCTGCTTCTTGGGCCAACCCACCGGGGACTGCAGCTGCCCCCTGCCCGAGCTGGGGCTGTGTGTGCTCCCAGCAGCACCTGCCTCCTGGCTGCCTGTAGGACCCCATGCCACTCTGTCAGTTCTGCAGTACCTTTCATTAATGATAAATTCCTTCAGAAACAGAGAGAAAACGACCCAGAAATGCTGTTACATATAAACCCCTCAATTATATGAAATCCTGCAAACATCAGATAAGACCATAACAGAGAAAAGGTCACAGCAACACCATCTATGTCACGAATAGCAGCAACAAGTAGCAGCCAGCGCCTGAGTCAGGCTAAGGCTAGAAAGATGGAAAGATAGAAATGTTGTTGGCTTCAGTCCTTTTGTAGTGAGTTCCAGATAGCTGTCAACTGCTGAACGTTCGAACAACCAGGGCCTCCCAAAGGGAAATAACATCTTCGGAATGACCAGGCTGAAGAAAACACCATATCTTAGATGATGCATTGATGGGGAAAAATAAATTCAGAAGAGAATTTGGTGCTTTGCCGAGCAATGTCCCACAGATAAGCCTGTACCAGTTCTTCAGTCACGCACTAATGATCTTTGGTTCACTACGTGTTATAAATCACCCTGATGGATACAGAAAGGGTAATAAATGAATAAATAAATAACAAACACTCTATGGGTAGTGCTGGTCATAGAAAGATGAATTAATCATAAACATTGTTTTCAAAGGCTGTGACACGAATGAGCATTCCTTTGATATCAGCCGTGCTCCTCTTCCCACCAACTTGTTCTCAAATAAACATCCCAGTAAATATTTGTCTCCTTGCTCCAGACTTGCAAATGAAATGAGAAAGGCCACATCCTCTCCTGGCCTGCAGGCAGCCATTCCCTCAGGCTGCTGCTGGAGTTCCGTCTGATTCACCACACCTCCTCAGTGAGTGCTGGTTTGCCACCTCTGTGGGCACCTTTTGGAGCTGATGGGGTAAAAGAAGTGCTTGGAGATCGAGAGGTCTCAGACTGCTTTATACATCTGCCCAGGAGAGACTCTGCTGTCTGTAAGGATGATCTCAGGTGACTGTTTCTGCTGCAAAATGGTACTGGCAGCCTAATTGCTCTGCTGGCAACTTAATCTCCTCCATACTTTTGTCTTCTTTTGACAGCCCATATTTTTCTTCTTTCAGTTCCCCCATTTCTCCCAGCTTTACCCATAGGGCCACAGCACTGCAGGACGCTTGCTGCCTTCCAGCACTTAGGATCTCTTCTATCATTGCTTTACTGTGCTCTTCTCTCTAGAAAGTCTCCTATAAAGTTTTGATGCACAGTCTGCACTGGGGTCCTTTCTGATGAAATGCTTTCCACCCGCATGAACCCAGCATGTGTCACCGAGGTTCCCCTGCAGCTCAAGCCTTTGTTCTTCATGCCCCCTCATGCCTTCACACCACTGCAGCACACCAGAACTGAAACCATGGAACTCTGTATTGCATCCCCCACTCCTCTGAGGATGGTGATTCCAGGTCTGAGCACGATGTCGGCAGGGGAGGAGGTTACTCTGCCCTTCCTCGCCATGGCCCAGCCGCTCTCCTGCCCAGTGGCAGTGC
Source organism: Lagopus muta (assembly GCF_023343835.1). Taxonomy (NCBI): domain Eukaryota; kingdom Metazoa; phylum Chordata; class Aves; order Galliformes; family Phasianidae; genus Lagopus; species Lagopus muta. The sequence continues at coordinate 923,914 of NC_064450.1, read as the reverse complement.
CATCCCCCAGGGCTGCACAAAGCAGTGGTGAGCTATGCTGGGATGCAGGGATCCCTGCTGGCCTCCGTGCAAGGCTGTCTAACAGATTCATGGCTGATGCCAGAACCCTGTTTCCTCTTTCTGGTGCCATATGATTGCAAACTCCTATTTCATTCTCTGTCTGCTCTTCTTCCTAGGTGAAGCCCATTCATTATTTTTAACTGTATGCATAACTCTTCTTTATCTCCAAACCCTGCTGCTCCTCCTGCGCAGACCGATTACATGACTGCATGTACTCTGTCTCCTGCTAGCTTGCCTGAGCACAAACCAGCTTGCTACTCATCTCTCTGCTTCCATATGCAGTATCCAGAGCCCTGAGGCAGCATTTTTGGTGCATGGCTCTGCAACTGCTCTCCCATTTCTCAGGCTGTAGAGAGGCCGCCACTGGGGCAGCAGCCCGCCCTACATACACTCGTGTCAAAACATCTGCTTCCTGCAGCATGGCGTGACCTTGGCCATCGCTCTCATGTATTTGCTCTGTTTGGCCTCATGAATTCCCTGGTGGCTGCAGTGGCTGCTCTGCTGAGGCAGGATCCGTCTGCCCTCCGTAATCCCACACTTGGACGGGTACCTCACCTCAGACTCATCTTCAAGCTATTGCTTCCTGTTGGCTTCATCATTACCACATTTGAATTCTCGGTTCTCACATACCGAAGCCAACTGCTGTCTCCAAGTCCTCTGAGATTCTAGTCAGCTTTTTCCTGAAAGCAATGGGGTTTCAGGCAACTAGGAATGCTTTCTGCTGCTGTGGATAGTTGCTGCTCAGTTTGGGATCCTCTGTTCACCTGGGGCTGTGAAGTCCTACATGAGCAGTGTCTTCTACAGCAGCATGGAAACCGTGTGATGCTCTCTGGGATGATCAACTCTGGTACCTCCTTGCATGCAGCATTCCCTCTGTTTGTTCTCCATGTTAGCATTGCCCTGAGCTCACAGAGATGAAGAGCAGCTGATGAGAGATTTTACTGACTAATCTGAGGCACTCAGCAAGTCCTTAGCTTCCCCGGTTGCTCATTTTCCCTATACTGGAAATAAAACGTGTGTCAAAAGAGCTGGAAGATGTTTTTAAATGTGGTTCTGGCCTGCACAAGTGACTTTATAATGTGGCTGTTGCTGCGTATTGTTTCTTAATAGGCCCCTCAATTAGTTCTGCTGAGTACAGCACAGTGGGAGAACTGGTTTTATCTTCCTGCCTCCAGCCTCGGTTTCAGCTCAGCCAAAGAGGGCTGTCCACTGTTCTTTCCCCGCATGGGGCTTGAGGAAGCTTGAGGTAGAGAGAAGCCTGAGGTAAAATCAGCACAACTGCAGGAGGAAGGGATGGAGGAGCAGATCCTGCACTCAGCAGCTCAGCTGACAAACGCAGCCGTCTTCGCTAGCTGGCACCATAGCAGTCCAGGCTGCAGGAAACACGCTGGGCTCCTTCCAGATTAGATGCCACCATCAGTAACAACAGACGTGCAGGACTTTGTGATGCTTGGTTTAAATCCCAGCCTCAGAGACGCCTGCACAGCCCCCTGGCCTTGCTGTGACTTATGAGACGCCTGGGCCGGAGCACTCGGTGTGACAGAGCCGCATTTGTGGTGGGTGTGGAAGGAGTCGGCTGCTGCCAGTCGGTGAGGTTCTGCTCAGTGAATGCAGCAAAGCCTCCAGCCTGCAGGCAGAGCTTCGACCTGGGGCGCGGCTGGGTGGTGTGCAGGCAACCCAGCTTGTGCAGAGGGCAAAACTGTGCTCTGTGAAACTGCCGCAAGTGGGGTCTGCCCTCCTCAAAGCACTGTAACCGCAGCACCCTTTGCTCTGCCCACCCAGACCAGAGTTTCTACAAAACTGTGTGTGATGCTCTGGGTTCCAGACTAGATTCGTTCTATTTCCTGTCCCGGACGCTGAAGGAAGACAAGCCATCTCCTCTCTGTGACCCGCAGAGATTAAGCATGTGCCTCTTAGCTTTGCTGTACAGCTCTCTGAACATACACTCACAACACATAACGAAGCTTCTCTTCACTCATCATTTTAATTCTGCCTGCAAAACAAACAAGAGGAATAAAGGGGAGAGCCATAGAGATTAATATGAAGTAAGACATTAATGTTACTATGTTTTCACATGGTGAAGTGGGAACTGTTGCAGGTGTTGAAAGTTGTAGGTCTTCAGTCAAGATGGAAAGAACACAGCTGAGGTCAGTCTGACCAGTAAATTTTTGAGTGGGTACTGTGTTGCACACTCAAAGGAATTGCCTGTACTGAGTTCAAACAGAAGGTCAGTGCAAAGCTGTGATCAGAAGCAACCAAAAATGAGCTTCCTTGCAGTGCTGCTGAGACTACCCCCGTGTCCTCCCATGGGCTTGTAGCAGCTGGCACAATTTCACCTGGAGGGAGCAGCCTCTCCTCAGAGGGTGCTGTGAAGACAGGAATGGTGAAAACAAAAGCATGAGCAATGGAGAGGCGGGCGTCCTGCTTGAAGACCTGATGTTTGACACGAGGTGGTGTGCAGACACACAAAACCCACAGGACTGCAGAGAAATGTCGGAGCATGCTGAGGTTTCCCCTTCATTTTTTGCTGTCATCATTCAAAGATGAGCTCAGATGAGCTCAGTGAGCTTTAAAAGTAGCACATCAAAGGTGGAGGAGAATCTAGGTGCAAACTGCATGGATTCTGAGCATGTTATACATTTATGTGGGTAAGAAATCCCCTGCTCCAGAGACATTACCCAACACTGCTTTTCAAAAGCAAAGTAGGCACTTGAACAGTTAGCTTTTACTTTGGAAGTTTTGTGTTCTTTTTATCCAGCAAAGCCTGCATGAGGGGCAGGTGCAGATCGTGCATTCTGTGCATGGGAGGTGCAAGGAGGCTGAGCTTCTAAAGAGCCTTCTGTGTGTCATGGCTGGTGAGCACTTGGAAGAAGTGATGTAACAGGATGTCTGTATTTTGGGGATGATAGACAGTGATAACAGGAGATTTGGGAGCACTGAGTGTGTGTGTATGCACGAGGTGACTCTGGGTGGAATTTGGCTACCATGACTTGTGTCCTTGTTTCCGACCTCCTGGAAAGGCAGGGATCTGTCTGCAGACCTGTTGCTACAGGTTGGTGGATCTTGGAAGAAGTGGATTATCCCCAGAACATTTTGCTGCTGGCATGTTGCTGTTCTCATGGCTGGGCAAGTCAGGAGGAACATCTCATCTTCGGAGCTCTGCATCTGCTGCCTATTCTTCCTTCTACTCCTAGGTTTCCTTTTGGAAACCCTAATGTGCAAAAGGATCCTGGCCTGTGGCAGAGCATTGAATCATAGTGTTGCAGCCCTTAGTTGCAGTTAACTAAGAGTAAGAGTACCAGAGGGTTTCTGAGGTCCCCATCCAAAACCAGGATGGAGCGACCAGAGAGTGCGTTTTCCTTACCTTTGCATTCACCTCAGCTGTGAGCAGTTTGTCTGGCCTCCACCACTTTCCCAGATGCCCTCAAGTCTCTTGTGTCAGGTGGATGCACTCTCCTTGGCCCCGTTCTCTGGTGGTGGCCACTGGAACCCAAGAACTGCCAAGGGAAATATCTACGCTGGAATTTTGTCGCAACTCTTGGCCATTTCAGTCCATGCTCAGAGGCAAGAAGGTAAACATAATGGCACACCCGTCAGTGTGAATCCCATTCCAAATCAGCAGTTCAGGAGAGCGTAGCCCATCCTGCCACACCAGAGGTGGCTCTGCAGTACAGGAGGTGCTGCCAAGAGCTTTTTTTGACTGTTCAGTCAAAACTTCCCTTTGCCTATTTTTCCATTGCTCCTGGGCACAGTATGTGCCTTCTCGGAGCACCCCAAATAACCCTAACTCTCTACCATTGAGTTATTGTTTCATTTAAATGATATTGGAAGCTCCTTCGGCCCCAGCCAGGGAGAAAGGCTCTCCCTCCTTGCCAGGGGACTATGTAATGCACCGGCTGCTGCCAGCTCTGCTCTGCGGGGGCCAGGAGAGAAGCAGGAGGGACATAATGTGCTTTCCACGAGGGAAGCCCGTCCTATCAAGGTCTGCTGGGGCTTGCTCTGCTCCTGGCGTGGTTGCCTATCCCAAGCTGTACACAAATTGATAAAGTCAGACAGCTGGATGAAAGAGCATAAATACCCTAAACTTAAACATGCTATTGAGAAGCCGAAGGCAGGACATAAATAACTGCACTCTCACTTTCATGTTTATCATACAATTGCAACAGGACCATATTTGGAATAAATATTCCAATATTTGAATGCAACATGTGATTGGAGTTTATCTGTTGTTATGTTTTGAATAAATAGAAAACTCATTATTTCAGATATCCCCCTCTTCTCACTTTTCTCCAGACGAGGTGGAGCTCAGCAGTCTGGACACTGCTCGAGCTACATTTCATGTTTTCAAAAGCCTTGAGCCTTTCCCTGGCGCTGAGCTCATCACAGCCAGTTCTCAAGGCAGCCGGCAGGCAGGATCCGTGCCGGCAGCCCGTCCTGCTGCACACCAGCCCATCCCATCCTGCTGAGCTGCTGCTCCTCCTCTGCAGAGGCCTCGCTAGGTAGGTGCTGCGGGAGGGGAGAGTGTGGTTTTTCTTGTGGCAGTTGTGAGGGATCACAGCAAGGCTGTGGCAAGATAGGACTCTCCATCTGAAATGGGACAGGAACTCTGGGGTCATCTCTCAGAGCTCCCAGGGCTGGATTTTCTGCTGGAGTTGCTGTGGGACACAGGAGTGATGGATGAGAGCCTTTGAGAGGCCTTTGCTCAACTGTGTGCCTGGAAGGTGGGACAGGATCTCACTGCCCCTCCAGGCTTTCCATGACGATGGCAGCTATTCTCCTAGGATATGACTCTGTCTCTTAGCAGCAGTAGCATCATAGCTGAGCTCCACAGCACAGATCACACCAGTGACATCCATCCTGTTCTGGATCCTCCAGGTGCTCTCAAGGTCCCTGTCTTCTCCTGCAGAGCGTCTTGTACGTTTGGGTGGATATCCTTGCAATTGCTGCTGATGCATGTGCGGTCCTGCTACCCCCAAAGAGAGAGTTGTGCTGGAGCCATGACTCTGCACGAGCTTTGTACTAGAAGAGGCTGCCCCAAGCTGCAGGATCAGACTTGAGTGAAGGCTCCTTCAGGGCTCTGAAGCAAACTGACAATCTCATGACTGGAAACACCTTGGCCTGAGCTGTAGGACAGGCAGGTGTCTAAGCTGTCTTCTGTCAAGTTATTCATCTGGAATTAGCCAGATGGGAGCTGCCGTGGTGTGGAGTTACACAGGGTGAGCACTCAGGGGACCTCAGAATCCTGAGCAGAACGAGAGCTCAGTGCAGGAGCACTGATGTGTGTGTGTATAGCAGGGGTTTGTGCTCTGGGGATGGGTTCAGTGGAGATGGCACTCTTTTTTTCAGGCACTCTGCTACTGCTGTAGCGTTTAGCTTAGCCAATTACAACTTTCAAATGGTGAACAGCACATTAACTGCCCACAAGGACTGGCCAGAGCCCAGTGGCACTGGGACTCCACAGAGCCTTACCCAAATGCTGGTGTGGAAATTGTTTTACACTTTGTGTTTTAATACTGTCAAAACCAAGAGGCACAGCCAGCCACGGTCAAGTGGCTGACATAAAAAACGCCTTCAAAAGCATTAAGAATGATGTAACAAAAACAAAGGATGGAGTCCACTGTGAGGATATCTTTATCCCAAAATCAGTGTTGCTATCCAAAGTTACAATTACACACATTTGTATGAAATCCGAATCTGTGTAGAGGATGCATGGGCTGGTCTGTGCAAACACTATGAATATATGTACATGGGGAAAGACGGTGTTACCAGCACAGAGGTTGCTTGAAGACAGATATTCTCTGGTTAATAATTCTCTGGAACAGGCTGCCCAAGGAGGCTGTGGATGCCCCATCCCTGCAGGCATTCAAGGCCAGGCTGGATGTGGCTCTGGGCAGCCTGGGCTGCTGGTTGGCAACCTGCACACAGCAGGGGGTTGGAACTGGATGAGCACTGTGGTCCTTTGCAACCCAGGCTATTTTATGATTCTATGATTCTATGATTCTATGATAATACAGCTTACAGGCACTGTGGTAGCATGACTGACGGCCAATTAAAGTGCTAATGCAAAGCTTACCTATTGCTGGCCAGTGAAGAGGCTCAGGGCTCTCAGGATTCATGTGAGACATCTTGAAAGTCCTGCGTGATGATGCTCCTCAGGTTTGTTCCAGCCCTTTGCAAATGCAGCTGCTGAAAGCAGTGGCACCTTGTCATGACAATGTGGATTTGATCAGAGGCTGTACCCGAGGTTATCTTTGCTGGGGAAATGCAGTCTCACAAAGCAGCATTTCCCATGACATTCTCTCTATTTTCCCTTTCACTCTTATTCTTGCTAGATCAGATTTTGGCAGAAAACATTTCACTTAATTCCATTTACTTTTAAAAACGAGAGTTCTGCGATTAATTTTCTTCTTTGTATTGTCTCAGAAATGTTGGTCAACAGGGAGAATAATGAGCCTTCTGGACTAGATTTCCAACATACATTGGGGTTCTGTGCCGCATCGCGTTGCCAACTGACTCCCAGGCATGGGTTACATTTGAGAGGAAATGAAATCTAAGGGCATGACGTGTGGAAATTCGCAATAACTCTGTCGCACGTTTTCACGATAGCAAGCATACATGTGCTCTCACCACTGCCAGTGCATTCATGTGTGCATGCACGTGCACACGGGTGCCACCTCCTGCTGCTGCACACACACAGGGCAGGCGTGCTGCTCTTCTCCACTCTGCTGGCGCTGCATGCCCCAGCCCTCAGCACCTGCATATCAACGCAGCTCACTGTCACACGCCACTGCAGTGTTCCCTCCTGAACATTTTGGGCTTCGTACAGACGGGCCTTGGGGTTCTCTGCATTCCTGGGGCTTTTTCCCATCTTGGTTTCCCTACTTTTCCCTACTGGTTCCATAACTACACCTTTGTTTGCTTGGTGACTGGGAGCAGGGCAGGAACAAACTCCGTTTCCCCTTCTCCCGAGTGCCACTGTCCCACTGTCCAACAGCCGCCTCCTGCATGCTGAGGACGCATGCCAGAGGGTACTACTGGATCGAGGAGCGGTCCCCACTTAATCTCACTGTTGTTTTGCGTGCAGGCTGAGGCTCCTCTTCGCTGGGTTCACAGCAGCAGTCTGTTTGCAACCATTCGAAACATCCAGCTGCTCTTTTTACAACCCCCATTTTTACCTCTTAAGCAATATGAAGAGGTGCGTAGCCAGGGTGGACAGAAAGGAATCCATCACTGCTTGTGATCTCCTCTGCCCCAGGAATGGTGCTCAGGTACCGACCCTTCCTGAGTGTGACTCAGCCCTGCAGGTTCAGGCTGCTCCTAAACACAGCACTCCTTCGCTCAGTGCAGCTAACTCGGAACAGCGAGCTGAATTTGTTGACACATCTCAGAAAGATCTCACTGATTAATGTGCTGAATCTCAAACACGGGCTAAGAGCATGAAATCCCTAACAGGGGTTTAGATCAGAGATAACGTAATAATACACAGAACTCTTGGAAACATTTTCAAACCATGTAATGTCTATATTCTTAGTGTTCCTGACAGTGCTAATGGAACCAGCTAGTTGACAAGATCTCTTCTGTATTCAATTCCCTCATTGCTTTTAAAACCCTTTTCATGTAGCTGTGGGTCATCCACCACCATCTAAATCTTCCCTGCCTGCAGGATCTGGGGGTCTGGGCTGAAAAAGCCACAGTCACTGCTCTGTGATGGGATGTGTGATGCAGCTCAGAAGACAAGAGGCATATGTCCTTGCTAGTGGCAGGGGGGATCAATTTTATGGGAGGAGGGTGAGGGATATGGGCCAAAGGAAGATGCAGATGTTGCTTCTCAGCTGCGATGTCCATGCTCTGCTTCTCAGCAGTGTGAGGAGCAGTATGGAGAAATGCTGAATGTTCGAGGCAGGTTAGGGAATTCTTATCACTCTGCTTCATCCTGCAGGGAAAGGCTTACGGGAGAGCAGACTGTGCAGTGATTCATTAAATAGCTCTGCTCCCCCTGCCAGAGCCTTACATGGTGCACAGCTCACGCCTGGTGCCTTAATCCTTTGAAGATGCTGGGTCAGTTTTTCCTGTTCATCTGGCTCTGGCTGCACGCGCCTGCAACACACTGAGCAGCTGAGTTTTCCCCAGCTCCCCAGAGGGGGGTAAGGCAAGGTTTTAACTTCTGCTACTTATGTGCTCTGTGCCTCGTGCTGCGTTTGTAAAGTGAGCAGTGAAGGCGAAGATGGTGCCCCTGCCTCTTCCCACCACATATGCCCATGCCATCCTGTTTACACTCAAGGATTCACGGCAGGCAGCTCTGGGATTTCGTGCCAAAGTATTCAGGAATATTTTCCCTGGGTTGCGAGGCAGCAAGGGGGAAGGTTCCTGAGCCCCCCTCCGAGTTCTGGCACTGGTGCTGCTGAACAAGCTGGAAAAGGGCCCTTCCCAGCAAGAGCCAGGCATGCACACACAATGGCATGTGCTCTCAGGAGGGGATAGGTCCCCATCCAAGCCCCATGTGCAGCCAGCTCCACAGCCCATGTCATCTGCACCTGGCCCATCTATGGGTCTCCATGCTCACCAACTTCGTTTTCCCCTTTGGTTGCTCCCAGTCTTTTTCTGGTGACTGCTCTTGATGACAGAGGTCAGAGAGCTGTGTGCAATGTGGAAGCAGAGCAGGGCTGCTCAGGAGCTTCCACAGCCTGAGGAACGGCCTCCAGAGTTGGGCAGAATCTGCATCCTTGGCTCCAGCTGTGTCCTGGGCATGGACTCAGTGCCAAGGCACCTGTGAGCTGAGGGCAACTGAAAGGAAGGGCAGCTGTCACCTCCTCACACAGCACTCAGTGCCACCAGCCTGCGGGTGGTTGTGCCAGCCTGGCCTGGGGATGGGGCACACTGCCTCGGTCTCTATCCCTGGAGCATCGATAGAAGGAGAAGGGGAAAGCAGGATGGGGACTGGAAGATCTTCAGGGATACCCTGGGTACAGGTTGGGTCTGCCTGAAGCAGGCATCAAATTACATAGTTCTCCTGAGGCCAGCATAAAACCAGCAATTTCTAAACCCTGAGGCTGCCTATCAGCCCTCAGGTGGTGAGTTTCCTGCTCTTCTTTCAGAGAGCATAGTGTCTGAAGCTTTTTCCAGACTTGGGAAATGCTGGCAACTTCAGAGAATGAAAACTAATCTTGCTGAGCCCTACCAGACTGAACACATATAAAGCACATAAACAGCAGTTTTCCCACTCCGCATGTCATGGGTCTGGTGGTACACTGCAGTGTAACAGCACAGGAGCTGGATCTGATCCTGTTAGCTTCATCTTGCAGCTCTGAATGCCTTTCATGACACTGACACTGCCCCATGCAGTCAAAGGCTCCCTGTGCTTCACTGCATCTCCTGATGGCTCCTTGTCAGCAGGGCATGATTAGGGTTAGGGTTTGCTACTTGAGATTCTCCTGACAGGAAAGTCATTAAGAATAATTAATATAATTAACCAAATATGAGGCACTGCTGCTGCTGCTGCTGCTGTTGGTCTCATCCATAGCAGGAGAGAGATTTGTAAAAATAACACTTTTGGTAAAAGCAGAGTGATATTTGGAAGGCTTTAACTGTTCTTGGAGTACATATATTTGCTGCCTCTGTGCCAGCATTGACCATGGTGCCCTGGAGAAGTGGGCTTCTGCTCCAGTCAGCTGGAAGTCACAGGCAAGACTGGAGTGCGCCAGTTTGTCAAAGGACAAGCATGGCCTACAACTGTAATGTCAACATGGAAGACACAAAATCAGTGCCATGGTGCCCCAGGATGGTTCCTCCCAGAGAGCCCATGGGAGTCGATGTCTGGAGAGGTGCGTGCAGCTCTGGTTGCCTGGTCTGCTTCAGGAAAGACATGGCCACTGTTTTCTGTGCATACATCTGGGGTAGACAGCAGGAATTAGGAAGAGCTTTTCTTGTCTGTTTAAGCTACAGATCTTTGCTGGCAAGAGAACAAATGGGCATAAATAGATCACTATGAATTTTAATCTAGAAATGAGGAAATACAGTCTGAAGGTTGAGAGAGAGACAGAGGAACACCTTCCCTAGAAACAGTGGTGATCAACCCCATTGCTTTGAAATTGAGCTCTTTCACTGGAAGTCTGCAGGGTCAGGTTCAACAAGCTGCAGCTTGGTGGCTTCCTGTTTGGGCCACCTGCCCAGTGCAGGGACAGTCTGCCTTGCACACAGGGGACAGCTGGGCACAGAGGAGCTGAGGGCAGCTGAGGCAGAAGCTCTGGTTATCAGCCCTTCTTCTGGAAGTTTATAATCACTCCAAAGCGATCCGTTTGTCATCCTCCATGGCATGCTGAAGTCCTGGTTTTTCCTGGCTGGAGGTTTCTGGATGCTGGGACGGGGGGTCTCCTGCAGCGTGTGCACGCAGAGGGAGAGATTTTGCTAAATACTCACACTGCAGCTCTCTGTGCTTGAGAAATAACAAATGTTCTCTTGGGACTTATCACCAACCAAATCAGTCCTGCACCAGTCTGTTTTAGGGCAGACAGTGTGTGTCTGCCACATACAACTGCTGCAGCTGCTCATCCCGTAGGAGCCCAGCTGGGTACCAGCGCTGCGACGCAGCCCCAGCAACTCCTGGGTCTGATTCCAGGTAGGGGAAAAGGGACATTAAGAGGGGTCAGTTGGGTTGGGAGGGCAAAGCACAACCCACAGGGGAGCTGAGCAAATCTTTCCTGCCATGCACCCAGGGCAGGGAAGATGCAGGAGCCCGCTGAGCTGTGAGCTGAGGGAAACAAGGGTGTGTTTGTCACACATCAGTGCAGGGTAATGACAGCTCCTCACATACTGAGCAGCTTTTAACCCCCCTTTCCTGGTGAGACCCAGCAAGTCTCCTCACACAGGCACTTGGCAAGGCAGAGAGCAGAGACCCCACAGCCAGAGCTCAGCCTGCTCCCCAGGGCCCCACCAGCATGCCCCTATTCACAAGCAAGGAGTTTAAACAAAAATCATTCGACTTGGCTATTTGTTAGCATTCACATTGTGTGACTGATAGTTTAAATCATCTGCTATTGTTTCTGTTCCCTAACTGGATGGCTTTTAAAGAGGAGACCCAAAAATACATTCTGGTAAGGAATATCAGATGAATACTCACTTGGGATGAAATCTGCATGCCTCTGCCTTGCAAACACTTGCCCCAGCATGGAGCTGCTATGCACATGCTGACCAGGAACCCCAGCGTGCCCAGAAATCCCACGAGCTGGATGCCATGCTGCGCTGAGCACACTTGTTGGCAAAGCTCCTGTTGCTGCAGTGTTGCTGCCCCAGGGGGGTACTGAGCAACTGCACCAAGGGCTGGGCTTGGAGAGCATAGTGGGCAAGGTGCTCAGCAAAGCCTGGACTTTAATGTCTGTGAGCTCCGTGTTGTCTTCTGCACACCTTGCAGAAAGGGTCACTTAAGATCCTTGCTGGGAGCTGTACTGATTACAGAGTGTCCAGGTCCTGTGGCATCTTTTCCACCTCTTTCCTGCAGGTTGTGATGTAGAGACCATAGATGCAGCAGCACGCTCATGGTCATGGCTCTGTCTGGGCAAGTCACATCCCTGGCTGATAGCCATAAGCAACGCCTGGTGCGTGCCCTGTCTGTGCATGCACATCCAGCACTCCTGCAAGCCACCTTCGGTGGAGCACAGAGCAGGCAGCTGAGACAAACTGCCTCCCTACACTCTCGTTCTAATATCATCCGCAGCTGAGAAGCAACTTAGTACCCTTGTCCCTTCCACTCTGCCTAGCATCTGTAGGGAACAACAAGGGTGTGGAAGGACAGAGCAGACATGGGGCATCGACCTGCATCACAAAGCATGTTCCCTGCTCTTCTCACTCCCTGCCATCCCCATTTGAAAATGTTCTGATCCGTCTCTCCCCTCTGGAAACTGGAGGTGGTACCTGCTGCAGCTGCCTGAGTCCCTGTGGGGAAAGCTGGGAGCCAGATGCTGCTGTTTTATCTCAGATGGGCAATAAATGTTTACGTAGGATGGGGAGTTTGAGGCACTGCTGTGGTGGACACAGTGCAGAGCTGCCCACCATCTGATGCCAGGAGGAAGCTCTGAGCTGGGCTCAGGCACTGCAGTTTCCAAGGAAGAGCTGTGTGAGTTCCTGGGAACGAGTGGGAAGCCTCACTGAGACAGGGGCAGGGAGCCAGGGAGCACAGCGATGGGTCTGACTCTGCTGGCTGGAGAACCAGGGGCTGCTCCACCAGCATATATAAGGCAGGAAGCCTGTTACAAGGAGCTTTCTAGGTGAGGATGGGAATCCTGACTACACACGGCTGTTACTGGTGGGGATGTCTCCTAACTCAGAAGCACTTTGAGCCCAAGATGGAATCGAGCCAAAGAATCATCTCTGAGAAGTTGTGTGTGAGCAGGGCAGATAAGCACAGTCTGTGGATGAACTGCTTGGTGGTTCCTCCCCAGCTGCCATGGAAATGGCAATAATATTTCTGCAAGGAAGGTTTCAGATGCCTGTTTCCCAATAAGTAGCCTGGGTACTTCTGTGTCAAGAGCTTGGTTCTCATCAGCTTAGGGAAAGCTGGCTTGGCCAGTAGCCCCTTGGATACCTAAGTGCCACTTCTCTTCTCTGCTGGCCACACTGACCCCAGCTCCCTGCCACAGCAGGCACTCACACAGTCCCCATCTCAGGACTGGTGTCTGAAGCACTTTGAAGACATGCTGATGGGGTGGACCTCTCAGCAGAGCAGGCTGAGCATCCTGGCTTGGCCACAGACTGAAGAGACTGTAGCAGGGCAATGCCAGGAGGCAAGCACTGGGTGTTTACTGGGGACAGGGGTGGTTCAGTCCCACAAGTGACGTCACCTCCTCCTGCAACTGTGTCACTGGCCCCATATGATGGGGTGTCCTGTGCACCATTGCTTCTCACTGAGAGGAAGCCAGAAGGCCCCCAGACGAGAGCCTGGAGCTCAGCTAACTGGAAGAAAAGAGTCAGGACCTGTCCCTTGCCCCAGCATCTCCTGCTGTCAGTTTACATGGGTAAGACCATGATGTACAGATGGGCTTGGGGTGGTCCCACTCTGTGGGACTCCCCATCCCCTGCCTAGCACTGGTCCTCTAAGGGATGAGTGGGTACTCTGTGGTTCCCTCTGCTGCACAACGTCTCTGAACTGGCGATATGAGCAGATGGTGTTTGACAACATGACGTGGATCTAAGAAAATCAGGGAAATGCAAATATTTGTGATATTAGAAATAGTTACAAAAATATAGACAAATAAAAGTCATGATTAGGATTATAGTAAGAAACACATTCCAGAGCTGCCGCAGTGCTTTAGCTTGCTTGGGAAGCTGGCATCCTGACCTTCCTCTTCCAGGGCTGGTTTTCCCGAGGGCTGCTTCGACTGCATCTTTCTGTGTCTGTTGTCTGACATGTCCAGCCCTATTCCTGGACATAAAGGGCGGGACGAGAATGCAACAGAGACTTCCCAGTAACTGTGTCAACTTTCATCTGAGCTGAACATCCCTTCCTGTTTTCTTGAACTGCATAAAGTCTTTCTCCATCTTCATCTACTTCATCTACTGTAGGGAACCTGCTTTGGCAGGGGGGTTGGACTTGATGATCTCTGGAGGTCCCTTCCAACCCCTACAATTCTGTGATTCTGTGATTCATAGTACTGTAGTTGGGGATGAATGTTATTCCCTCCCTCCTCCCAGCAGAGCCTCTGGTACCTCATTTACTGTACATATCTGACCACAACAAGAAGCAACTGACCCACCTGTTGTTTGTGCACATGGCACAGCTTGTTGCGTTCCCTCAGAAGGCCAGTGGCAGCAGCAGGAAGGGAGGGTAATTGTTTGCCATGTCTTAAGGATCAGATCCCTACAGAGAGAGGATCCTGCACTGTCTGGAGAGAGAGAGAAGCCACACAGTAGGCTGGAACAGGGATGTGGGGGATATAGTAGAGAGGTCTTCTCCTGAGGATCCTGAGCACTTCACAGTGACAGACACCAATGTGTCATTTTAAAAGCAGAGTGCAGTGCTTATCATTGCTTTCTGGATGCAGTGACAAGCACTGTATACGCAAAGTGCTACAAATGCAGTTCTACTGTAAGGGTAAGGAGTGTGGTAGGAGTGTTTACCTCTTTCTTAGGCACCAGGCAGCACAGTGGCAGTGCCACGTGCTGGGAAATGACCATGCAGCAGCTAGATGGGCTGTGCTCTCTTTGTGCCCATTCCTACTGCAGTGAGGACATAGGTGAGCTGTGTTTTTAATGGTCTGCCTACAGTGGTTTGGAACAGAGGTGATGCAAATGTAATGAGATACATGTGTGCACAGCCTCACCTGCAGAGTGCTGTCCTGTAGCCGATGGTCCTTCGCCCAGGAGCCTGACTGCGTACCACCACAAGCTCATGGACATGGGGGACAGTGAGGCTTCGGGTAATGGTACATGCTGTGCAGAGTGGGTAATGTGTAATTTAGGTAGGCACTCAGTGCTGAGTGCCATTTGCTGTCCTTTTTGGGTAGATGTTAAAGTCCACTTTGCTCCTTTTCTCGGGGATATTTTCCAAAAAAGCTGGCATCTGCAAGAGCAGTTGGTTCTCCTTTCATACTTGCTGGTATTCACTGGGGAAAAAGCAAGCAGCACAATAACAGTGCAGACTTACCACCCCTTATGGGAAGCAGGTCAGTTTCCTTCTCTGCAATAGAAGCACAGCAGGAGATGACAGCGGCACATGACTGCAGGGCAAGTACCAGGTCAGATCTGACATTGTCTGTAAGGAGCAGTGACATCTATGTCACGCTGTTGTCCAGAACAGGAGAGGTTTCCGTTTGCAGGAGCTGGCTGATCTCAGACATCTGTTACTGTGCTAAAGACCTTGGAGATAACACTACTGCACTTCTGAGGAATGTGAAGCGTCATCTGCCATGGATCATGGTCCTTATGGTTCTCATAAGACCTTTCCATAAGATGTGAGATAACCAATGAAGTAAATATATATATATATTTATATATATATATATGTTAAGCCAGGGGCAAATGTTAAGTAAGGTAGGAAGAATGAATAGAAGAGGTTTCAGGTACTCAGTGCTAACCACAGCCATGAGGCAGTTGGTTCAGCTAACCAGGAAGTAGCAAAACTACACTATGGAAAAACCTTCTGGAGAACAACCTCCATCTGCAGAGTGCTGAGAGAATATTCCAACCACAGCATGCATAGAATGGGAGACTGTAGGGACTGAGATGTAGAAGGACGCAGCTGTCTTCTGGATCTTAAAGAAGGAAAGTGAACAGTGTTGGCTATGTAAGACACAGAGGTGGGAATGAGGTGGGCAGCCAGGGAGGGGAGGGGTGGTGGACATGCTTGCCATCTTGTACAGTGAGAATTTGATGCCGCCAGGTATACACATACGGGCTTTCCCATCATCTCTAATGTTTGTTCTTCTTACTACGGTAATGGTGAAAACCCTCCTGTAAGTCTGCACAGAAATACTGCTCTTTCCAAGCTGCAATGGCTTGTCCACACAGCCAGGCTGTCCTCCCTCTGGAGCTCAAATGTGCTTGCTCCTCAGTCTAGTTGAGGACAGTGTTATATAATCCTCTCAGTCCATAACTTTCCTCCAGAAAAAAAAAAAAAAAAAAAAAATTCCTTTCTGGAAAACACTGGAATTGCAGAAATTGAGCATATACTGTTGCAGTGAGGCCTGAGCAGCTTGCAGAGTGGAAGCAAGGTTTTGCTTGTGTGTCTGCTCACAGCACACAGCAGTGCAGCACAGCGATGAGACCCTGCCAGCTTCCCCTGCAGCAGCAGCCCCTGCTCCTTCGCCTCGTGCACCATTCACAAGCAGACCATGTTTCACTGGGTCAAGTATTTATCATCCAGTTTAAAAAACCGTCTCACTTTTCCTGATCCATATCCCAGCGATTCACTTATCACATTCTTTAAGTGACTTTCTTGTCACTTACTTGTACCTTTGAGCACGCGCACACACACACACACACACACAAATCAGAGCTAGTAATAAGTAAAACTATTCCTTCCAAAACAGAAATTCATTCTTGTCAAGATTCCCATCTATAAATATCTTTGAGAAGGACAGGAAAGTTTAGCTTGGCATAAAAAAGTGGGCACTGTGAGGAATGACAATTTTTAGTGCTACTAGAATGGGCCCCACAATGGATGCATACCATGGCTACGTACAGCCCACCCAGAATACGTGACTCTCCTATGCCTGACTGTGTACCATGACCGTAGATTGGGCATGACTAGTAGGCAAAACCCTGCGGAGAGCTTCAGGGTGCTTCAAGCAATCTGACTGGCTGGGCACCAGGGTGCAAATTCCTGAAAAAAACAACATCTACAGTGAAGTGACAAAAACACAAAGCATTAGATGAGAGCTGTACAGCCCCATGACAAGGGACACCCCTTATCCAGAGGCATTTATCATCTAAGTAAACCCTGTCTGGGGGGATGTGGGCCAAGCAGTGACTTGCTGGAGCGGAACTTCCCTGGGCTGCTGGGTGACAAGGTCAGGCTCCCTGAGCCTCAGTGCCAATCACTACTCCTAAACTTGTTTCTTTGACTTCTTGACTTGCACCTACCGCCCCCAGAGACAGGTGGCCCTACACCACCTGTAATCAGCTTGTTATGTTTTTGGCTCCTTCTCCATCTCCCCTTACGAAGTTCTTCCTTTCCTGATGGTCTGCACCACCAGGAGAACCAGCTGTGTATATACTGGCTCCTCTCTCCATTTCTTCCCACAGCCCCCGAACTGTGCTGTTCCCATACCTGCAGGAGGCTTCGGGGCAGGGCTGACCTTTGTGGCTGTGGCTGTGCGGTGGAAGCGGCTGTTTCTCTGGAGGCTGTGGCTTCCAGAGATGTGCACATAGATACCCCAGGTCAGGTGTCATTTCAGCTACACAAGCGCATCATTTCATCCACACTGCGGAGCTTTACTTCTCCAAAGGAATCACCACTTTCCTGAGCTGCCGCCTTAGGCACACATCAGGGAGCAGGGAGCAGAAAGCTGAGGATGCTTTTATTCCCTGCACACCAGGCGTTAAACCAGGGTCTGTGATGGGGAAGCAGCCCCTCTCAGTTATCACCAAGGCCCCTCTCACACAGGGCCCCATCTGGGGTGGATGCCGGGCCTGGCGATAGCGAGGTCCTTAGGTCAGACCATTCTTGAACAAAGCCTCCTATCTCAGCTCAAAATCCTTTCCCATTCTGTGTGTTTCAAACAATGCCTAAAGAGCCAAAGCACTCTGGAGACACATTTGGCTGCTCTGTCTGCGGCTGGTGCTAAAAGCGCCGCTGACACCTGTCAGGGTGATAGCAGAGCTGGCTTCCCAGAGGCCTTTCCATGAAACCCTCCGAGGTTCGGCAGGCAGGAGCCAGCCTCTCTCCGCCTTTATCTCCCAGCTGCTCTGAGAGGAACCTAAGGTGTGGGAAGGAGGCTTTATCTCTGTGAGTGACAAAATGGCTTGAGTAAATAAGCTACCGGCCCAGAGAAGGCCCCAGGCGTATTTCTGGGGCCAGTTTGAACACCCATAGCTCACAGGAGGAGCTGACTGAGGAGCACAAACCTGCCTCACATCCCACAGAGCACAGCAGGACTGCCTGCACACAGCGGCACACACCCGGCTCCCCTGCACAGCCCATGGCACAGAGCGGGTGCCGCTCACAGCACTGCCCCCAACCAGCACATCTGGAGCCGCGGTGAGGAGAGCAGTCAGAGGAGGTGCTCCCCCATCCCCGCCTAGGGCAGGGCACGGGGCTGGTATCACCCACACTTGGGCCCCTTGGGACTGTGAGCAATCCCAGAGATGTTTGTCACCGGAGGCGATGTGCCCACCTGCAAGATGAGCCAGGTTCCCCCATGCAAACCCCTCCACCACATCCACGCCGCGTTCACACAGCACCGTGCGGAGTGGGACAAGGAAACATCTCCCATATTTCCTTTCAGGCTCAAACCATCCATCTGCCTCTTTTTTCCCAAGTGTGAAACCAACCCCAAGTCCCATCTGAACAGAAACCGCTGTGCTGCATGCTGACGGATGGAGGCTTGGGCACATGCTGGCCTCCTTGTCATATTATCCACTCCAAGGGTGACAAATATCAGCCCACAGCACACAGCAGAGGACGGGCAGTGCCACAGCAGAGCAGCCATGTCCCTCCTTTAGCTCTCTCCCAGCTGTTTGCCTCCTCCTCCCATACGAGGGAAACTGGTGACCAGGGCCTGGGTCAGGGCAGCTCTCGGAGCAGCAGGCGGTCCTGCCGTGCTCTGATTATGTCATTGGAAGCCAGAAAGTAACCCAGGTTTTTCACATTTTTTCCCCAAATGTCATTTCCATTAGATCGTCTGTTTCAGCCAATTTAAGCTCTCAACAGAATTCCCACCAAATTTTATATCAACTATTTTAGGGAAGGGTTTAAAAAAGTGAAAGAGTTTGACTAATTTTAAACCCAGCTTTCCCAGAGGACACTTAACAAAACACACAATGTCTAAAAACCTTTGCCGTTTCGAAGAGTTCAAAATAACATTCCAGAAGGGATCTTTAGAAAAATATTCCTGCACCGGTCCTGCTCCCGCTGCTGGGCCAGCCGCTTTGCTGCAATGCACTTTTGTTATTCATTCAGCTATCAAACGGACATTCACATTGAAAGCTCAGAGTAAAGGAAGTCTAACTAACCTGCTACCTTCTGCTTTCAGAACATTTAGGGGATGCTGAAGGGGCAGAGCCGACGTTCACTGGGAGCGGGGCTGAGCTTCCCCTGCTGCTGGTTCTGCACTCTGTGCTATGCAGGGCAATGGGCTTTTGGATGTCTGCTCTCTCCCCTTCCCTAGTAGGAAATGGACGCGTTTAGAAATGGTTTTATTAAAAGAAAGTAGGAAGGAGGCATTTATGTCACTCTCAGTGTTTCTTGTAGATTATCAGCTGTTGGTCTGGGCTGCTCATCAGCTCGGTGGCACATTGCCTGCTTGGTGACCCCTGACGCTCAGGTGGAACTGCACGAGCGCTCTGAGCAGCCAGCCAGCTCCCATCCCCCCATCACTGTTCTCCCTTCTAGAAGAAAGTTCCCAGCATGCATTTTCTGGGTAGCAAATACAAAGTGCTGTCTCCAGACAAACCCAGTACTCAGGACTCAGAGACTGACACTTTTTTGCAACTGCATATTAGACAGCAATGACAAAGAAACGCCAGCCAGAGGAATTGGGTTTGTCCCATTGCATATTCTTCAGATGAGGCTGTCACCAGCACATGTACTGGTGATGGCAGGCATTTGAGGCATTTTGCATTTGCATTGATTTGCCTGGTGATGAGTGTTAGTGACAGTATTAGATGTTTTGGAAGGAAAATCTATTTTGTCTGTCTTATTGCTAGTTTTCATAGAGTGGATGCCCTTCAAACTAAAGCAACTAATTCTTAAATTTGTTGTTTTAAGAAAAAAAAAAAGAAGCAAAAACTAAGATTTAGTATATTTGAGTCGACATAAGCCCTGAAAGTAATTACTAAAATACTAATGATAGAAGTAACTCATTACTTTATTTTCATTAACAGCAGACAATATTTCTTTTTGTCAACAAAGATATTTCAGATTTATTGAAACATAGTGGGATACGTCTAGGTCTTAAACATACAAACAAACTATAAATAGTTAGAGAAGATAAGAAAAGTAACTTACATAAATAGCCTAAAATTAATACAGAACCCAGGGATCCTTCCTTGCTCCCTGGTACATTTCACATTTCCAGATGTGCCTGGATGACCAGTTGGGGATCAGAGGTCTGAGGCTGCATGACGAGAGGTTGCTCCTCAGACAGAACAAGTCATAATAAATGTCCCATGGCACATCCACTTTTCTATCGTATTCCCTGACCTGAGTCCTAGAGTCACAGAATCTTCATTGTTGGAAGAAACCTGCAAGGACTTCTAGTCCGGCCATCTGCTTACCACCCATATGAAAAAGTACATGACATTCCATGGAGGCATCTTCCATTTCATCTTTCATGAGCCTGTCCTACCTGCAGACCCTTGTCAGGCAGTTTCATTTTCTAAGTGTGGCTTCAGACAGTTGTTGCTTTTGCACATCTGATCCCGCTCCCATCAGCACTGCATTGGTGTAGATGTTATGGTGTACCAAGGACCTCACTGTCTTTGTTGACCTTCACATTATTTTCTTGGGAGTTTAGTCAAGAGAAAACGTCTTGTCTTACAATCTGTGATGTTTTCCTGTAGGAGCTCTCTGACCCTATCTGGTTGCACTGCACAGAGACTTGTCATACCTTGGATGTGAACAGCCTCAACACACATAGTTATTATTACCTCACATAAAGACCTCAAGACATCACCTGAGATCTTTGTCAGGAGATCTAGATTTATTAGGCTTAATGGCAGCACTTAGTACAAGACACTCCAGGTGAATTTTCTACTGGCTCAAGTCAGGTTACAATTCATCACAGCCTCACTGTCCCACTGCCATCTGGAATAGTTGCCAGGCTGATGAATGTGTGCTGGGCCCATGAGAGTGCATAGGAGAAGAAAGACATTCAAGACGCAGTTAGCCACTTTGGTTGAAGCCATACTGGCCTGTTTTCAATTACCAAGTTTATTTCCAGCAGTTTATATCTATTCACCAAGTTTATATCCACTTAAGCTTTCCCATTGCTGTATAATGACTGCCAATTTTGTTCTCACTGGAACAGATTGCCCAGGGAGATGTGGGTGCCCCATGCATGGAGGTGCCCAAGGCTGGATGGGGCCCTGGGCAGCCTGGTCTGGTGGGAGGTCACCAGCCCACAGCAGGGTAGTGGCTGGATGGGCTTTAAGGCCCCTTCCGACCCAAACCGTTCTGTGATTCTATGATTCCATGACAGTGTTGGGCCCACAGAAGGACTCTGCCATTAGCAGTCAACTTCACAGAATTTAGGCTGTAACTGTATGGTAAACATTAAACACTTCCCTCTGGCCGTGATAAGATCGGGCTGAAGCAATACCAGCATACCTCACACGGCCATAGGAAGATGATGACAGGCTGTCCCAGCTAATGGAGCACAAGCTGGCAGTACCTCCACATCTTAGTTCTGTTAAGTCTTAAGACTGACAAGCTTCGTGCTTTGTTCATAAACACCACAGCTCTTTTAATGTATCTACATGGCCAGCTGGAGTGGATTTTAGAAGAGGGCTGAAGAGAAGGTTAGGAGAAGGCAAGACAGGGCTTGCTGCACTGTTCATCCCAGCTGCTTGTTACGTTGGTTATAACATAAAAATACCAGGTTTTCCTGACCTTTTTCCTTTACGTGCTTTCTAACAGCACTACCCAGTACTGCTTGAAATCAGTTTCCACAACTTCATACCTGCTCATTTAGCAGGTATGCACTATATCACAGTACTGCCCTCGTTTCACCAGGAGTCTTTGGTCTTTATAACTTTCTCTACGCTCCTCTTCCCACACTGTATGGTGACCAACCTTCCCCTCTGTCCATTAGTCTCGGCCACTTCTGATGGGATTCTTCACTCGCATCCATTATCTGAAAGTTAGGATCTAGTCTTAGCTGTCATCTAGGCTTCCTCTCTGCTTGATGGAAGGAGAATGTTTCCTCCAAAGGCCCGTTGTCCCAGTCTGAGCTCAAGGTGCTAGATAAGCAAAGGGAATGGCCCTCTGCCGGCACATGCTTTTGTCCCTGCCTGTACAAAAGAGAAGCTGAACTCTGGACCTAATTTGGAGACAGACACATTGGGAAGGATGAGTATGGATCTCACAAAACAGCAGACCTCATACTTTGAGGAGAGCAGACCCTTCTTACAGTGATGCCCAGAGCCCTTCCTCATCCCTGGGCAGCCCCCTTCCACCAGCTTGAGGACAGAACGGCACAGGTCAGGTGTAGACTTCTCACAGAGCCTCTTCCTTCCTACTTGGAGATGGGAGGCTCCAAAACCGCCTACAGAACTTTCAAGGAAGAAGTGAAAACATTCATTTCTAAAAGCAGATTTGTAGAAAATAGGATATTGTAAAAACCAAGAACACGGACCTCCTCTTGGTTCATTTTCCCTCAAAAGAGACATGAAAATGCTTTTTAGCATCATGTGAATAATTATTTTCTTTCCAAGGGTTTGCTCTGCATCTGCGTTATTACATTAGGTCTGTGTTTACACAGTATTTCAGAGCCCTGTCCAAATAACTTTCCCTTTGTTTATGTGTCAACAGTAGGAAGCTCCCTGTTACCATCATTTTCCTGCTTTCTTACTGCAGAGGTATGGCTGCAAGGCCATGCAGCTAAGTGTTTTGAAGTGCCGTGCTGCTGCATCTCTAGCAGTGAGTCTATTCCTCATCACCCAGAGGAAAAAAAGCACCATACTTAAGTCTTCAAAGGATCTACCTAGCATTGCTTTCTGTTTTCATAATCTTTAAAGCAGTAGGTAAATCTGAGGATTACCTCAAACCTGCCCAGTTTGACTTTGTGTTTTTGGGGGTTTGATTATCTTGGAAGAAATTTTTTTGAAATCTCATGTCAAAGAGACCCTGAGGTGTTTTCCAGGGGGAGGATCAGATGGGGAGGAGTTTTTGGGGGGGAGGTGGGAAGCTCCACTGAGGCCAGCCCTGTCCCAGCAGCAGACACTGAGCAGCCGCTTGCTTGAGCACAGAGCTCCCTGCAGAGCCTGTGCTTGCAGCAGGCGAGCCAAGGTGCAAGACAGTAGCAGCCTGAAATCCTGTAAATAAACAACAGGAGCAGCTCGCAGCGCCCTGCTCTCACCACGGGCTGCTCAGCAGTGCTGGTCTGGCTGCTGCAAGGGACACAGTGCTCTGCATGGAGCACAGCAGCACCCGGCGCCCAGCGGCTCTGTACACTGTACCCTGACACATCTCAAAGTGCTCTGGAGGAGGCAGGGCCCTGCAGAAGCCTCTGTTTTTGAGCATCACCTGGGCACAGAGAGGTGGACAGGACTCGTGTGAGAGAGCTGGGGTAAAAGAAGACAGGGCCTTCTGGGACTTGGTTCTTGCAATGGTGAGGGAGCCCAGAGGGCTGGGAGTGGGGCTGGACACCACGGGCAAACACGTGCATCCATGGGCTCCTGTTCTGCCCTGAGCAGCCTCATGCACGCTCATAAATTCTTGCCAGAGACCCTGGGCTGAAGGGGCACTGAGGAATTTCTACACTGTGACTAGTCCAGGCTTGGGCATGAGGGGTGAGCAGCAGCAGAACAGGGAGCTGGCAGCATCTGTGACAGGGCCGGCAGCTCTGCGAGAGCAGGGACCCAGGGAAGCCAAAGGGAATCTCATCCTGAGCAGCTCAGGTGGGATCAGCATCTATGAGCCCCTGTGGCTGAGGAATGCCTCTGAGCCCAGAGGTCACCTGGGTGGGGACAGCTGGCAGTGCTGCCAGTGGGGTCCTCCAGGAATCTGACAATCAAAGTGAAATTTGGGATCCATCTGCACCCTCTTCCTTGGCCAAGGCAGACAAGCAATGGCACAAGCTTCAGAGAAATAATGCATCTAATCCGCCTGAGTAATGCTAATGCAAGCCTCTTGATTAGTGTTTAGAAACCAGGCAAACAATTGATTTAAAATAATTGGTAAATTATGATTAAATAAAAACATTTATACAAAAGAGTTTGTCATTGATATGGTTAAATAAATATTTGTAGAAGTAACTTATACTTGGCCCCGTGCCTGGGCGATGAGCTCTCTTGGGCTGGCTGTGGTTTCATTTTAATAAAGACCAGAAGGCATTCCAGAAATACATAATGCTCCCAACCCATCCGATGTATATCAGGGGCTTTAGCTCTGCTCACCCCGACCAGCTTTGCACCGCTGGGCAGAGCCTGACACAGTCCCTGCCTCAAAGCACACTTCTCACTTAGGGCTGGACTGCAGAGCTTGGCGGGCAGGAGTAGGGGATGTAGATGGAAATGCTCAATTCACCATCACTGCCCTCCCTCGATGCAGCAGAGGTAGGGCTGGGCAGGCTGCTTTGTAGTGAAACCTCAAGATTTAGAGCTGCTGCGGGACTTACAACAATACAGCCTTTATCTTACCCTTCTGGTGGGAGTTTTCCAAGTGCTTTGTGGAGGGGTTAGCCTCATTATCCATTGTTTAGAGATAAGGAAACAAAAAAGAGACTGTGACTTGCTCAGAGTCCCCCTGCAGAGGGAACAGCACCAGGCCACTCTGCTGGACGTGAATGCTCAGACACCTTTAGGTCTAAAGTCAGATGGTTTCTGCTATGCCTGGCCACAGAGACGCTCCCGCGGGCTAACAGGGCTTGTGCAGCCCCTGCAGACACCCATGTGCTGCCCAGCATCATTCTGCAGCATCTCAGCACTTGGAGGTCAGCAGAGGCAGTCAGCTGGGAGCTCCAGAGCTGACACTGCCTTTGCCATTGCTTTGCTCCCTTCCCATTTCCACTTAGCCAGCAAGCCACCAGAGCTCGGGGCAGGCGCATTAAGCACCTGCCTGCATCTTGAGCTCCAGCAATGCACTGCTCAACCTGACAGCATGTTCACAGCTCACAACAGCATGTTCCCGTCCCAGTGCCACCTGTCTGGTCACCTTTCTGGGCAAACTGGGCTTTGGGCCTTTTGCTCCCCACCACCTCTGTCCCACCGTGGCCCTGAGATGTGGGACGGAACCACTCCCCGCACACCCTGCTCTGTAAGCACAACAGGCAGAGTTTTACAATCAAATATTTACGCTAGTAGAAAACATTTTACATAATCTTTAAACAGCTATGTCATGTCCCTATTTTCATTCTCTGATCTTTCTGTTTTGAATTGGGATTGGAGAATTTAGAGCATTTGCAGAGAAGTAAATATTATGATGAAAACATCAGACAGCTTCATAGTAGCGTTAGTAAAGTGCAGAAGTATTTTTGTGTTCGTGTTGTCAATTGCATAACATCTACTGGACCTTCATAAATTAAGAGACCTTGCTTGGATGTTTGTAGCATTGTGATAAATAGTTCACAGCTTGAATTCAAGCTGTCAGAACTGGGAAGAGCTCATGACATCTCCACTCTGAATTCCTGCCCTCGGGCTCACTGAGGACACAGAGAGGTGAAGGACCAGCCACAATGACTGGCAGTGGCAGATCAGCCAATTTAAGATAGGCAGAAGGGAAGGAGTGGGCTGCGTGGGACCATCCATGCTCACAGCTCCCAGCTGAAAAAATCCTAAGCTCTGGGCCAAGCCCTCAGCTAAGACCAAGCTAGGAACATTCTGAGTCTTTCCCTAGAGGCCACCTCTGCTTCACAGTGACAGAGACACTGCGGCTTTGCTGGCTCACACTCAGAAAAGCACTGCCTGTCCCAGATCATAGACAGGAGTATCCTACTGCCATATGAGACCCATAGAACTTCTTCTGTTACTCTCAGGCATGCAGTAGACAGTCATTTGTTTGCAGGTTCCAGAAGGTCATGCCTAGAAGCACAGCTGGAACTCTGCTGGGGCAGTCTCAGAGGAGGATGTTCCAATCTGCCCTAACTTCAGTTGGCTGCATTGGTCAGGGTTTCCATCACTGGGACCTATTAACAGGAAGACCTGCCCCTCAGTCTCCCCATGGAGCTGTAGGGCATTAGAGAGAAGTGAAAGACAAACCACGCTCATGCTCCTGGAGAGAAGGGTGTGCACAGACATGGCAGGGCACCAGCTTTGTGGAAGAATCACCTGCATGGACAGTTGTAAAATGTCTGCAGGACCTTTTTACTTGGCATTGCATCTAACTCTATGCCCTGTGGTGAGTCTGGCTTGCTGAATTCAGGAGCTGCTGACACCACCACCAAGTGGCATCAACACCCACAGTAGCTGGGTTACACAAGCAAAATGGCAGGTGCAGGCGGTGCAGGCTGCAAGCTGCTTCTTGGGCACAGGGCTGGCTGGCTGGCTGGCTCTCCTGTCCAGTGCACCAGGCAGAATGGATCCCTTGCACAAAGGTGAAATGGCAGGAGGCAGAGCCCAGACTCATCTGGCAGCACAGCCCAGGCTGGGATCTAGGAGATATCACTGCTGTAGCTGCTGCTCTGCTGCTCTCAGACCTGCTGGACTCGTGCTGCCCGTGGCACAGGCACTGTGTCACACACTGATCCTCTGAGTCCCCTGGGGGATCATGCAGAAACATCAGCTCCTTTCAGTCTTTTTCCCACAGATGCAAATCTACATAGAAACAAACAATCTGCTTTAAAATAAATCAGTACCATAAACAATAGGGTGTGCTGGGAGATTAGAAGGGACTGCTTCCTGGTATCTGGTGAGCAACACAGAGCTGATATCCTTGTGGCTCTGGGGTGTGACTTCTCAGTTCAAAGGAATTCCCTACCGTGAGTAATTTATGCTGGTATTTAAGGCTCCTTCACTCCTTCACTCACTGAAGTCAGTAAGACTTCATTATAGCAAAGGTGCCTATGGAAGTGCTGGAAACAGGAGAATGGGGAGCAATGCTGGACTTAGTATTTGCGTACCTACAGGCTTGTTTCATCTGCCAGAGTGAAGTGGCAGCAGTGGCCGTGCCGGCTGTGCTCAGAGCCGAGCAGTGCCATGGGGCAGCACAGTGCCTGGTGGCAAATGGGCTCACACACACAGGGGATTGGGCAGCATGAGCTCTGGAAACACATGAACACGTGTGGAACGGTATATGCTCTGTTCCTACGCTATCAAAAGCAGATAACCTCTGGGCAAATGGCTCAGTATCTGTGTCTGATCTCAGTTTCTGTACACCCTCCTTGTCTCCGGTCTGAGATTTACTGGGGACAGCTTACCTCTGTTTCTTGAGGTTGTCAGGGATACATGCAGACAGGCTGACTCTCCCATAATGACCAGTGCAGGGGAACACCATCTCTGGACTATGAATTCAGCAGCTGAGTCAGCTGTGGAGACAGGTCCTCTCCTGGAGGTTGCACCATATTCTGAGAAATGTGGACAGTGACCAGAGACTTTGTGAGGTTTGGAGACAGGTTTTACTGCGCTGCTCCCCAGGGGTGGGGTGGTTGGGCAAGGATGGGAGGAGAGCACATTGGGCTTCAGCTAATTCTCTGAGAGGATGCCAGATGGACAGGTGGCTGTGGGCCACAGGTAGTTCAGAGCCATGTCTGATGGAGCGCATGAAGTGCCTTGCTTATCCCTAACATGTGTGCATCTTACCTGTCTTGTTTATCTTGCTGGGCAAGGGCAGAGCTCTGCTCTCATTTGGGATAAACAAATGGCAGACTATTTAAAGCATTCCAGGGAGAGAGGAACAGCCATTGCAAGCATCACCAGAAGAAATGAGGAAGGACAGGGAGCAGGGGCAACATCTCCAGGGATACCAGTATGCTGAGGACTGACTTTCCTAGCACTGTGTCTAAGGAGCTGTTGAAGTAGCATCAGAAGGGACTTCAGAAGAAATTTGCCATGAGTTAGCCAATGAGATCTCTGCTCAGACACCCCCAGCTCCAAATCTGTTTGTAGGAAGTGGAAGAGTCTTCCAGGTTTGAATGACTTCTAAGATATGGGAGTAAATGGTCATTTTTTAACACTAGAGTGTGGTGACTGTGGAGTGACAAAAGAATGTGTGTTTGGAGGGGACTGCTCAGCAGAAGCACCATTGAAGAGGGCTGATGATTCAAAAATGACCAAGCAGTCAGAAGTAAATCTTCCTCCAAAGACTTGCAGAAGACTCTCTTCGTGCTGAACACGTGAAAGATAACACCAGATGAAATTCAATGTCAATAAATGCAAATAATTCATACAGTGGGAAAAAGGATCAACCTCTGTGCATCCCCACACTCCTGAGGCCTGCACTGGCAGTTCCAGATCAGGAAAGAGGGTCACTTCAGACTTGAGAAATGTCGTCCCCATGTCCAGTGGCTACCAAAGTGAGTACTTCAATGCCCTTCTCAGGAGAGCACAGAGGGGACTCCACCAGGTGGCTCCAACACCTCCTGGTCGGGCATCTTTACGGAGAGCAGCACCAGGCACCAAGGTTATCTGGAAGAAACTATGGTTTAACTAGATTGTGACTTTCCAGGTGAAATCATATGCACCAGATGAAGCACCTTCATTAGATACTTCAGTCTTTGTGCTTTTGTCCTTTCTGTTTTTAGTGTCATTCAGCAGAGTGCCCCCACAAAGAATCTGGGGATCTGGGAATTTAAGGAAAGGACAATGATAGGCCAGCAGGCTTTAGCTGATATATATGTAGTTTTCAAAAAGGGGGGGAAAAAAAGAACCAATATAAGCTGTGACAGTCTTTTCCTTGATGAGCTTGAAATGCCCCAGAGGAGGGAAAAAAGCCGCAGCAGCAGCAATCAAGCACTGCTACTAGCCTTCAGGGCTGGCTTTCATATTTCTAATGAGCAATTGTGAGAATTAATCCAGTTGAACAATCTCTGTATATCTAACTAAAAAGCTTTATCCCAGATGGTATGGATACCACCTTATACACTTACCACTGCACACATTCAGAGTGACCCAGGCTCAAGGAACCTGTGCTTTTTGCATGACTCCATCTCTCAGGCTTCCGTACTTGGGAAGCTTGGAGGTTTTACCCTCCCTTCAGATCTGAAAGTAAAGAATTTACTTTCTCTCTCTCATGCTCCCCAGTTGGGTCAGGTAACACCCAAATCTCTTGAGCCTTCTGAGATTTGACTGAACAGTTTACTAGCTGAAACATTAATGAACATACTGTTCATCCTTTTTCCCAGTTGATCATTGCTCAACTTTTCTACTTGCTTTTCTTGAGCGTTCCAGACTGTCACTCATTATAATGCCTTGCTCTCTGCCTTGGAACAATTCTGAGTTTTCACCACACTCACACAAGAGACCAGGTGAAAAGTTTCCTGTAAGTCAAAAACTGAATATTCAGATTGGTTCTGTTTTATCCACTACTTCATATGCATCTCCAGACTGCTCTGAAAAGTTATGGTATCATCTCTCTACCCAATTTTATGTGTCCATGCTAGAAAACAGAAGTACTTTAATCACTGGGCGAGTCCAGCCAATGAAGGATGGAGAATCACAAGGAACCTGCAGGCACCAGAAGGAGTGTGGGTACCTGAGTGGGGCTTTCAATGGCAGGGAGAGTAAATCCTACAGGAATTTGCAGTGAATTTCCACTGCAAGAAACTGTAGCCTGAGGCTATGGGTGTTGATAAGCCCTGTCTTGTCCTTGGGCTGTTCGTGGTGTGGTTCTGTTAAATGGTGTCATTTGCTTCAGGATGAAGCACTATTCATCAGGAAATCTCCATCAGGCAGGACATTTCAAGTAGTGAAACAAGCATTAGGCAAGATTAGTAAGGAGTAAACTCCTGGCCAGATTGCTGGACAGTACAGCAGGGCTCTGTTTCCAGAGCTCTGTTTCAGATCTGTGCTTGGACATGAATTTGTTTCAGTGATTTTAATCCTCTCAGACATTAAGAAATATCAGAGGTACTATGGCAAGGAAGCCACAGGTCCAGCTCATTTTGGGAATCAGCTCAGAACATGGAATACATGATGGCCAGGAAACCCAGCACTACACAGTCATCAGTGCTGTGTGGAGGTAAGCAGGGCTGCTGGGGCTACGAGGTACCAAGGGTCTTTGGCAACATGAGCCTAGGGGTCTGCAAGCCTTGAAATTTGTATCACCAAACCAAAATGCATAACTGGACTAACAGAAACTGTAGAACAGTAGCCATGGAAGGAAGGGAGAAAGGAAAGGAGAAAAAAGAGAAGGAGAAAGAAAGAAAAAGATAAACACCCATCACATCTGAAGAAGTTTTCAGGTGGGATTTTATGCTCTACAAGGATAGCTTCCTGCCCAGGTGAGTCCCATGTGTCCTCAGCTTTTAAGACTTCTGTTTCTAGGGAAAATGTGCTGTCAGTTCCCTCTCTTACATTTACCTGAAGTGAACCAGACGTGGGCTTGGGAAGGGGAACCTCAAAGGATCTGCACCACTTTACTCAGCATGTCTTCTGAAAGGTTTTGTTCTGTGAGAGAATGTTTGGTAGGTGGAGATGCTTCCTGCCCTGCAGCTATGTCCAGCTGGTGGCTGAGCCCAGCCTCCTCAGGGTCACGCTGCTCATCTGTAGCATGGGAAACCTGGATCATGATTCAAACCCTGCCTCTTTTCTGTGGCATTATTCTGAGTGCCACAAGTAGGAGAACAAGAGGATTTGTCCTATGCACCTGCAAACATCTCAAGAAGTATGCAAACATCTCAAGAAGGCAATACTATGGGCACAGCCACGTGCTGACAAAGGTGGGCACAGAGCAGTGCAGCTCTCGCCATGCCTGCATTGCAGGAGGGAAATGCAGCTGAAATGCTTTCAGCTTCTCCAAGCAGTCCCTGGGTCCCCGGGAGGTTTGTGCAGCTAAACCAGGAGGTTTGTGCAGCTGAAGGTACGCAGCCCACCTGCAGGAGCTGGATGAGAGACAGCAGAGCACAGCGGCACCTCCGATGCTCCTTCTTCTCTCTGATGGAGAGGGCACTGCCACTCGTGAAGCCATGCCCAGCTGCCAACCCTTCCTTGGGCTCAGAGGGAACCCACAGCCCACACAGCGCATAGAGGTGCGGGGCCCGTCCCGCACCACGCTGCAAAGAGTTAAGCCTTCGCTCTGTTGATATTTCCAAGCAGCTCCGAAAGTCTCCGAGACAGGGAGAGCCCTGATTGGCTGCGTACCGGCCGGTAGTAATTAGTATCAGATATCAAACTTCTGTCTTTGCTAAGACCCTTTCCGATAGTCGCTGCTCCCCGCTAGACGATGACATCAGCCAGGACACCCAGCTGCTGGTAGTAAACTCCGCGCGGGAGGAGGCTCCCGCTAGCGAAAAGTTAATTAGTTCAACACAGCACAGGGGGAGCAGTTGGTTTCTGTGGAGGGTCAGTACTGGATGGGACCAAATCTTTCAAAGCCACTTGCTGCTTCTTACCAGCCAGCTGTAAAAGCACCCAGAGGGTCCGGGAGAGCTGGATGAATCCTGAGCACTAGCCGTGGCCAGCTTTTCTCTTTGGAGGAAGTTAATGGTTTAAGTGAGGGGCGTCTGGATCCGGTCCCCAAGACACCATGACACTCCTGGGGTCTGAGCACTCCTTGCTGATTCGGAGCAAGTTCAGATCAGGTAGGGGAAACCTCCAGATTTCTCTTAAAACTTCTCTCTCTGGCAAGCCGCAGCCACAGACTGTTTTGCATTAAATGTTTGGAAGCAGCATGCGAGCAAAATATTCAGGGGGTCATAGAGCTGTCACAGCTTTGCTCTTACAGAGGCTATTCTGCAAGTGGAGAAATTCATCTTCCCTTTTCTCTGCTTCTTTCTTCTTCTTTTTTTTTTCTTCTTCTTCTGGTTTTTCATTGTCTTCAATTTATGCCTGTGGTTAGTTTTGGCAAAATTGCACTTGCCGGGTCCCCTGCCCTGACCCTACATTATAGGATTTGGGCAGGAAGCCAGAAGGGCATCTGTGAAAAGCAGCATACGGAGCGCTGTCTGTCCGTCCCAGGTGCTCGGGGGCTGCGGTGGTAGCGGCGGTGGGGACGGGCCCAGCGCTCACTCTGACATGCAGGCAGCTGACTTTGTTCCATTAAAGTTGTGACTAATTGGAGAAAAATGAATTTGAAGAAATGCGTCATTTTTAGAAGTAAAAATAACAAATGGAACATGAAAAGTATTTAAAGTGACATCATCAGAGAAATAAAACCAGAGCCACACAATTGATCTCCACTCTCGGAGGGTTTGCGAGTAAAACATGTCTCAGTCGCGTAGGGCAGGGGGAGCTCCGCTAAGGGGCTGCTCAGAGGACGCTCAGCACGAGTGAAGGTGAGTGAAGGTGAACTATGGGACGGTCCCTTCTAAATCAGACCCTCTGCTGGATATTCATGCCTTTATTCGCTGGCTATATTTATAGTAAGTATGCTATGCTTCCGAGCGGGTGTCTCATAATGTTTGTTAACGAATATAACATACTGTAATATTGACGGAGCTTGCTTCAGTCACAGGGGCAAAGTCCTCACTGTGAAGTTATCAGTGGGGATGTTGGGACAAACCAGCTGCATGTGCCCCACGCGATGCTGTGGGGCAGGACGGGGCGTCACGTTGGCAGATGGTCTGGCATGTCAGCCGTGCCGCATGTGTGTGTGTGTGTGCGTGTGTGTGTGCGTGCCTCCTTGTGCGCTGCAGATAATGAGATTGGAGATTTATGACACTGATGGTAGACATGAGTGGTGTTATCAGGATCTCTTAGATAGCTGGGTGGTCAACTTAAACTTTGTTTTCTCAGCAAATGCAAAGTTGGCAGTTGGTTGAAAACCTAAGAGTGTGTGTGCAAACACGAGTGTCCTAGTTTGGCTCAATTATACAAAACTTGGGTCCAGGGCTTTGGTGTGGTTTCCATATCACTCTGATCTTACATTTCATTAGATTAAGTCATTCCTTAGATTTTGTTGGTATATTATGTTGCGTTGCTGTTCATTTGAAAAAAAAATCTGTAACAATTCCTCCAGCAACTACAAAGCAACACTGCCACCTTTCTGAAGCAAGCAGGATGGGCTGCACTGTGTCCCTGCATTCTTTGCAAATGAACCAGTATTGTTTTTGAGGCTCATTTCTGCTTTGTTTGTAAGCTGGCTTTATTGTGGAACCAACAGTGGGATCTCTAAACATATTTTTCAAATGATTCTTCAGTAAAAGTAAACTTTGTGGGTCACTGCGCCCATAAATTCTCGTGCCTTTCAGCATTTCTGGGGCAGTCAATTTGTGGGGCATTCTTTGGTGCATGACTGATTCCCACAGCTGCCACTCCTCACTATTGCCTGGTGAAAGACAAGATTCCCATTCGACGAGATTTCTCTGCCTATTTGTTAAGGTCGAGTCAGGCCTGCCAAGATCCCCAATGCAC
The DNA here is from genome assembly GCF_023343835.1 of Lagopus muta. Taxonomy (NCBI): domain Eukaryota; kingdom Metazoa; phylum Chordata; class Aves; order Galliformes; family Phasianidae; genus Lagopus; species Lagopus muta. The sequence continues at coordinate 891,040 of NC_064450.1, read as the reverse complement.
AACTGCCCTTTGCCGTTTGCATTGCCGCGGCCATAGGAGTGCCAATAGATCAGCAATGCTGCCGCCTTCTTTGGATTTTAGAAGCATGGAGGACAATGAAAAAAAAAGGTAGCATAATGTGGTTGAAGCAGTGAAATCTCTTTTACATAAGTCTCTTAGGGACATTTTTCTCTGCTGCCCCTGCTCCATGTGCAGCCTTGGTAGCTGCACACCCCAGAGTGACAGCAGGAAGTGAGGAACCAGCCAGGGGGATGCAGAGCTTCATGGTGCATCCTTGCTTTGGCAGTGGTCTTTCACAGGCAGGTATGAGGCTCTGCTAGCCCCCCGGGTATTGGCAAGATTAGCTGTGCTCTGTGACTCATGATAAGTCAGAATCTCTCTTGAAGGATCCCATGCTAATGTCATTAAAGACTGGGGTAAATCTTAATAACCGCATTTTTGTTGTTTCTCCATAGTTTGCGTACACTGAACAGCAGAGTCATTTGTGTGCTAGAGAGTGCAAGAAATACATGACATACTTGCTGTTTCTTCATCCCAGAATCTCCTTGATATTTGTGACACACAGCAGGCAGATAGTTGGGTACAGAGGTGGCAGTGAGAAGGTGGTGGCATGTGGGTGTCCTTCCTGGAGTGCTTTGTGGGTGCCTTGCTTCCACCCAGCAGCAAGAGCAGCACAGAAGACTTTGCCCAGGGAAGGCCGGGCTGCTGGAGTTGGTGGCTTTTCCACACAGTGCCCTGTAATCCTCCTTCAGTCCCGCAGTGTTTCCTCTTGCTCTTGTCTTCCCGGTGGCCTGTAGAGAAGGACCAGCACAGCTGTGCTATGCGGAGAGATGCGGTTCCTGCAGTGCAGAGCACCAGGAGCTGCTCCAGAGCAGCCAGATCCAACCACCAGCATGTGGCAGGCTGTTAGGTTTCCTCTCCCCTTCCTCCAGGATTTGTGTGCGTGTTTATTTTGTCTATTTTTGCCAAAGATAAATATACTGATCTGAGGTCATCCTGACAAATTTTGCTGGAATTATGATTCTTCAAGCCTGCCATGCTATCGCATGTGCTCCAGTTGTCAATGGGATTGCATTAAATCAACCAGAACATTGAAGGGCTGTTCCAGAAAGTATTTAACTCTTCCCAGAGACAATTATTTATGTGATCTTCTGCTTTGAATACAAACCAATTGTGCTCCAGACGCAGAGAAGTGTTGTCATCAGACAGAGCAAACAAAGCTGGCGAGTGCAGAATTAACCTTACCTCTGACCTTTGCTGTTCAGTGATAAGGAAAGAGAGTTTAGATGGTATAACAACAGTGGCAGTCCAGATAATTGGTGGAAAGTGGAAGTGTAACACTATAAACATGTCTCCATGTGCCGTACAAGGGGTAATATCCATGCCTGGTTGTGGACGCACAGATGTGAATGTTCAACGAAGACTTGCTTGCCTGTATAGAGGAAAGAATTAGAGCTTGAGGTAAGATGGTCAAGATGGGAGATGAAATTATTCTGTCTGCCATGGTGGAGAGAGGGATTTGGACTGAAATCTGCAGGTTGTTAATGGCAGAAGACAGAAGGTCTTGGTAGGGTGGTAGACTGGACGTGGGAGTGGAATCTTCATTTTTCAAAGAAAATGTGTGTGCACATATTTCCTTTCCAATCAGGCATTCGTTCAGGTCACAGCCAGTGCCTATGTTCAGACCATGGCCTATCTGTAGCTGATAACAGTTTTGTGATTTCATAAAGTCTTTGTACAACACTGACTTGATTATAGACCATTGTTGGGTTTACGTTATCGTTCCAGCATCTTGTACCTTGGTGTTTTAGCTGTCAAAAATCTGTTTCTCTGTCAGTTAGGCATGTGTTACAGCACAGATTGAGCCATACCTCACTGTGCTTGAGGAGAAGGACGTGCAGACCGCTCAAAGGGAGGCTGAGGGGATCGTCCCAAGGAAGACTGGTGACAGCGTGTTCTCGCAGGGGTTGGGTTGTGTGTTGTGATGAACACAGCTGGTTGTTCTTTAGTGGTCTCCTGTGCCTTTCTGGTGACACCTGATAGTGGTGGGTCTGTGCTTCTTGTCACCCAGATGTAGTCTTTAGACTCTTCCAGTTGTGGGCCTGGATATGGGTTTTGAGATGCTGTTCTCACTGATATAGCTGAGATTTCATTGTGGTGATGTGTGGCCTCCCAGGAAGTACAGAAACTTGAGGAAACACATCCACTCCCAAAGCACTGAGCATCACATGTAGAGGCAAAGCTGGCTGCAAGGCAGCTCCTGGCTGGGAGTGGCTGACGACAGCTGCCTCTTCACCAGGGCTGTGTCTGCCAACTTCTCTGCATACACGAATCTCACACAGGTTGTGTCAGAGGCCTGGAGATGTGATGCTACAGAAAAAAAAGAAAAAGAAAAAAACCCATTCACTGAGTCCCGGCTACCAGCAGAGCAGGGAGTCCAAGATCCATGGGGAAACTCAGGGCAGCAGGCCCTAAGCTGCTCTGATGGATCACTGCTTTGCTCTGCTTGTGGTGTCAGCCCAAACCCTGGCTGATTACCCAGCTAAGAGTGCTGGTGACTCCGCATTCATCTGTGTACAGCCAGCATGGCAGGGCCTGGTGTTTCATGTTTTCTCAGCTGTTGTTTGACATGCAGCTAAGCTGCCCTTGTTGCTGCTGCCGCTGCTGTTGAAAACAAGAGTCTCTCCTCCCCATCAACCCATTCCCAACCCACTGCCACCTCCCTGGTGTCCCAGCAGAGCAGTCCTCATCCTGCACCCCACTCAGCTGCACTCATGCTCCTAAAAGCCCAGCTATGGGGCCAAGGACGATAGGAATGAGCTGCTGGGTTGGTCAGCAGAGGTGACAGTGTCTTCACTCTTGCTTTTATCGGTATCACTGCCAGCTTCAGTTCTACTGGTTCACATCTCAGCTATGCAGATGAGCAGAACTGGCCCAGTGGCTCCAGGCGATGCAGGAAGCAGCAGGCAACTGCCCAGCTGTCCCCTTTGCTAGCAACACTGCATCAAAGGAGGGTGAGAGCACAGCAATTGCACTGGTTGTGAATGCAGCTTCCAAACAGAGCTAAGGTGCTGGTGCAGCCCAGTCAGGAAGCCAGCTTATGGAGATCTCACTTGTAGCCATGTGCAGGAGCTGGGAGGGTCTGCCAGAGATGGGGCCAGGCGCTCAGACAGACATCAAGATGAAGAGGCATCCCTGCAACCCCACCTGGGCAGCTGTGAGGCTGACCTGAGCCCCAAGCAAGCCTTGTGCTGCCTCAGGATTTCCAGGGAACCAGCTCTGACAGCCACAAAAGTGTTGGTGGGAAGGGACCTCTGGACTCCTTGCCTACTGCTGGCTGTGATTTAACAATAGCCAGCCATGTCTTCCTCTTATGAGCCCTGAGTCCACTACAGAGGCCTCTGTGTGCCTCCTGCCAGGGTGCTCTGCATGCTTTTGCACGCAGGATGTTCTGATGCAGGTGATGAGGCCCCTGGTTCATCCCATCCTGACTGGCTGCTGAGATGACATACGTTAACCTTCACAGCTATGCAGTCAGATGAATCCTGTGCCAAGGCATGCAGGAGTCACAGCTATGGCGGGAAGGCCCCAACAGCTGCAGGCTCAGGCCACAGAGGCGAGCAGCCACTGCAGACTGAAGCCAGGTCTGCCTGCTCCTGGGAAGGGTGATTTGAACGGGGCTTTTCCAGAGCATCTGTAGTTCAGGCAAGGTCCAAGCTGTTCTTTTTGCTTCCTAAAGCTCTGAGGTCACCTCCTGGGGAGGAGGATGACTATTGCTAGCGAGTCACAAGCAGTGATCAAAGTGGGGTCAGCAGAGCCAGCCATGACGGATGCCCAGAGGGCTTCTCAGCACCAATGACATAAGCCCTCCACAGAGAATGCTTCTAGAAGCTGTGTCACTAAGTGGGACTTTGATCTAGGACAGAAGAGAAGGATATTTCTAACACAAAAGGATCGTGAGTAAAATAACTGGTTTGGTTCTGACCTGCCTTGCATTGTATAGGAAGGGATTTCTCATCATGGGGTGCCATAGGAGCAAGCAGGGTTGCTGAAAAATATGAATATTCATAGTAAAAAATCATTCCCTTATCTGGAAGGTGACAGCAACCTCAAAGTGAGTCACAGGCTGCACTCAGAGCTCATGCCTCCAGACATAGCAAAGGAAGAGCACTGGAATGTGGCTGGGGTCAAACACAGCTTCAGAGAATTTCGCATCCTCTTGATGAAGCAGCTAAGGGGAGATTGGCAGGATGGTTCCAGAGGCTCTTCCAGTCTGGCTTTTAAGCATTGTTAATCACAAGAGAAATATGCAAGGCTAAAACCACAAGCTGCAGTTCTCAATTGGAGGCTGCTGGAGGTAGTGGCTGCTTTTCGTCTTCCCGCAGAGGTGTTCAGTGTTACTGACTGACACTGGCTGTGACTATGCTTCTTTCAGATGGTTTGCATCAGGATTTGGAGATGATATCTTAAGATGCCACCACCTTAGAGTGAAGGTGTGCATCCTACTGAGGAGATCCGTATCTGAATTAACATTCAGTGGATGAAATGACTGCTTCAATTCATTGAACTTGGGCTGGAAATGGTTGGCATTTGTACATGCTCATCTTCACCTTATGTGTTAGCTTGCCCTGAATAGACAAAGCTGGATGAACTTTTCCTTCTTTACCTGTGATTTAAGAATGGGCCAGCAACTCTGTAAGTTCAGCGCTGAGGATGGCTGCTTCAAGGCACCAGCACTGGCTGGGTACCAGGGGCAATGGGAGGGTTCAGACTTCCCCAGCAGCAAGGTTTGCCAGCATCTTCTAACCATCAGCTTCACCCTGGCATAAGGAGAACTGCATATGTGCGTCCTTTACCAGGTATTAAAGGCTACACTTCTCCCTCACAGTGAGAGTCCATCATTGGAGTCCTAAAAAGTGCTAGAATTTAGCAGGCAATCATCTCTTGTGAGGCCTTCACTAAACACTTGCTGTGATTGTGAGACAAGGTTTGTACAGGGGACATGGAAAAGCGACATGGAAAAGTGACACGCAATGGCATTTCAGGGAGCCTTGTGCTTTGGGAACTTCTCTGGAGGGGATTGCTATTCAGCTCCATCCCACAGCCCAGGGAAGCCGTGTTGTAAACATGAGCTGTTGGCAGAGCTCTGCAGGTTGCTTATGAGGACAAAAAAAGCTGTTCTTTCCTCTCTTCCCCTTCCAATACCAACTCTCAGGGCAGCTAAGGCTTCTCTCTGGTGCTATGCCAGTAGGCAGGAGATAAACATGCAGTTATATTGTGATTGTTGGTGCCCTTCTGCAAGCTGTACTGAGTTTCCATCAGGAAAATATGGGAATTTCATGTTTTACCTTGTAGGAGAGGAGATGGATGCACGTGTTGATCTTTGTGGCAACAGATTGACAAAAACAGAGGTGTAGACTGCTGTTATCCTTAAGTACCGGCAGGGTTCCCTAAGCAATGGATGATCTAACTTTTGCAGGCCTGGGCCACAAAAATGTCCATAGCCTTGCATAAGGCGGGCTGCACTGTGCTGATTAGTATTTGCATGCAGTAAATACTGAGCAATACTTCAGGGAATCTCTTCTTCATTAGATGCCTCCTCAATGCTCTACTGCTGAGGTCATGCCTCTAAGCCACTTAGTGACCTCAATCAGTGGTTCATTCCCATCTATCCAGAAAGATGCTTTGAACAGTGGTAGGTTCATGCGGAGATGTCACTGATTTCTCCTCATCACATTTTCTGCTCCGTCTCAGCCCAGTAAGCATATTTGCATGCAGAGCTGGGCTCTGCACTGCTGTCATGCCTCTGGGAGGGTGATGAAGCTGGAAAGCTTTACTCGTTGTCACTGCTGGGACAGGAGAGAATCTCCTGGTTATAAAGGTATCAGGAGAGGTCCTTAGGCTGTGAAAGAAGAGCCCTAGTATAGCAGAGCCAGTGACACTTGGATCAAAGCTTCTGGTAGCAAGGATTCAGCCTAAGGGTAGTTAACCCAAGAGTCCTGGAGAAGTGGCTTATTATAATACTGAAGAACAAGCACATGCAGTATCTATAGACTTAAAAACCTCCCAGGAACCATAATCTGCTGGCTTAAGTCTCCCACCGTGTTCTTATGGGTGGCAGCTGTGGTGCAGTATTAGTTACAGGTGCTTCTCCCTACTCTCAGCTCCATCCTTTCTGCTCTTAGCAGGCGTTAATTTATCTTACACTCATGGTGTGCCACGGTCACAAACAGCAGAGATGGCATCTACCCCTTCTAAGGGGCTTATGAATTTCTGCATTAGGCAGAAATTTAACAGTTTTGAGTAGTCACAGGAGCTGATCTGGCTTCCACACCAAACCTCATGCACTCAGTCACAGATACTCACACCATAATACAGAGGAGGTAGTGATGGACTTTCAAACCCCATCTTCTTCCCTGCCAGCACCCTCTGCCCACATGCAGACTCCCTTTGAGCTGAAGTAATCAGGCAGAGATCAGTGTCGGGGGCACCGCTTGCACCAGATCCAGTCCTATCCCTACCATCTGTGTGTAAAGTAAGGGCTGAGTTGGTGCAGACTGTGCAGCCCCTCCCTGGCACTGCTTCTTGGCTGCACCAAGTCTGGCCCCACAGCAGCAGGGATCAGTGCCAGGTCTCAGTGCCACACAGACCTCTGGAACATCATCCCTGACAGACATACTGGTACCTTAGGAAAATCCTGTGTCTCTTCCTGACACTCTGTCTCTCGCAGTTTTGCAGCTACGGCTTCAGCAGAGAAGGACCCGTGAGCAGCTGGCAGACCAAGGCATCATGCCACGTGAGTACCATTTTCTGCCTTTTTCACCCACCTGTGGATCTGGGGGTCAGTGTTCCTCCTGGGCACTGCTGGGATGCTCTGTGGCACCAGCTGCCTGCTCAGATCCCCAGTGCTCTGAGCAGATTGCTGCTGAGCTGGGCTTTGCTTCCAGCCCGGTAGCAATACTGTGCTCTGTGGTGCTTTAGAGTGGTGCTCAGCATTTGCCATGCAAGATACAGTGCTGCTATTCAAACTGAATTTAGGATTACTGCTTAGCTTACACCATCCAAAAACTGAGCTGCATAGTGCCCTGTCCCAGAGGTCACAGTGGCAAAGCAAAGCACTTTGCAAGGGCAGAGCATCTCACATCCTCCTGCAGAAGTCAGGAGCTGCTGTGGAAGGGTCAGACACACAGTACAGGGAAAAGTTGGAGGGGGATGCTAGAGTTCAAAATGTGTGTGAATGAAAATCCCCTTCTGCACAAGCAGAAACCTGTAGCATCTGTAGAAACAATCATGAAACCTGTAGCACTACTGAAGAAAAGCTCAGGCTCCATGTGCATGAATCTGTGATGATCTGGGGTCCAGGTGAAGGACAATCCTGGTAGCTTTCCATCTTATCATGGGGGTCTCTGCTAAGTTCACAGCTTTCCAGAAGCTGTGCCACGTTTGTCTCTTCTGGCTAACCTCAAAGACTGTGAGGCAGCTTTTGTTTAACCAGCAGAACAAGAGCTCTCTAGGATCATGGCTCTAGCACTGCCTGCTGCACCCTGCTCATCCCTCTGCTGCCCCTCTCTCATGCAGCTGCCTTCCTAAAAGATCCTGTTGAGGGAGCTGGCAACAGATGCCTTCTCATTACACTGTTGCCAGCATCAAGCATTAAAAAAACTCAAGCAAGATGATAAAAATCACATCTGTCAGGGTTTTAGGAATTATAAATTAAAGCTCTTCTCATTTTTCCTGTTTATTTCTATGGGCATTCAGATTCTGTGCTGCCTGCCACCAGCAGGCAAGCATTTTAACTGTGGGACTCCAGGAGCTGGAGATTTGAGCAAAATGTTGTGGCATTTGTGATAAAATTTCAAGCACTGGCAATACAGTCAGTGACCAGAAGTATGTCCAGTGTCTCCAAACCTGCTTATTTCATTCTGCACAAGTGGTCACACTCAGACAGTGTGCAGCTTACCCCTCTGCACGTGTATGCAGCTGCAGTGCCAGCCCAGCAGTTTGTGTACCTGATGCTGCGCTGCAGGGCTGGGCACGTGGGGCAGTTACTGACAGCTTCTTTACCCTTCCAGCTTCTAGGCTGACATTTTACAGTCTGCTTTCTGTTCAAGGAGACCATTTTGGGAAGCATGAGCACAGCTCAGTCACTAAAAATATTTTAAAAAGAGGCACTTTTGCCATTGTAAAAGCAGACATGCAGAATCCAGCTGCTGAATTTAACCTCAGGAGAAAGTGTAAGATGCTGGTGTTGGACAAGTGGGAATCCCAGCCAACTTCCCTGTGGTCTGGGCATGTGCAGTCAGTTCTTATGAAAAAGTCTTTGTTTAACTTCCCATGTCCTGTCAGCTCTGAAGAGCTGCAGATGAGATGGGCTGTAAGAGCTGCACCAGGGTGGGATATTGATTCATATCCATTGCAGGTGGGCAAGAAATGAATATAGATGGTTGTGAGTCACTGTGGTTGAGAGCAGCTCATCTGGAAAGAGAACAGAGGGTCATTGCTGGTCTCTGTGCTGAGTCAGGTTTGGTGCCAACCTAGGAACACGTGCTTGATTCCATGTTGCAGGTCAGGTTTTATACAAAAAATGTCACATTTTCAGCTCATGCAGTCACAAGACTAAGAAACTTTGGTTTTTTAACTGATTCATTTTATATAGAAACCACAAAAAGAGGTGAAAGATTAGCACTGGATAAAAGCCTTGAGGGCTTGCTGAAACCCTTGCTGATGACCATCCACAGAACCTGCTGAGCTGTTCAGCAGTGTGGATTACAAGCACAGTAAGAGTGAAACTTCAGAGGAACTGAGAAAGCTGACTTGCTTTGGGTACTGAAGTCAGCAGTTCAGGGTGAAGTAATGGTGGTACCTGAGCAAAATGCAGTTAGATGGGTGTCCTTACCTAACCAAAGCCCGTTCTGTGTCTGGTTTGATTGGGCAAGATTAATGCCATCAGAGCCTTAGCTCTCTTCCTTTGGATGATTGTCTAAGAAATGTGAAACCTTCAGATGGTCCCATCACTGGAGAAGGCAGGAAACTGCCGAAAGGAGGCTGCTGAGGGGCAAAAGGCAGCAGTGCTGCTCTTCTGGACCAGGCTTAAAAGTGAACTCTGATGGTCAGAAGTTTGCAGGTTGCACACTGAAAAACTGGCAGGCAGAACAATAAACTCTAACATAAAAAGCTCTACAAATAATGACAAGCACTGACTGGTAAGCAGGGGCAGCCTCTGAGTCCCTTCAGTCCCGTGAGTGTGGGGGGAGGATGCATCTGAAAGCAAGGGTAAATCTATGTTTACTGAGACAAGACCACATTCCTGATGCAGGTATGTGTGCAGGTGAGAGCAGAACTTGTCCTGTTCTTCAGGCTCACTGAGTGAGAAATTCTTAGCTCATGCAGCACTGTATTACTGAACTCATGTCATTTTATTGTCTTAGTGAAACTGAAACTGGCCAGGCAAAATCTTTTAATTCAAGAGCATCCTTCTGCAGAAGAGAGGGCTGCAGGGACAAGTGGGGATGAAACCTTCCTGCATCCCGACCCAGGGGCTGCCCCAGACCCCAACCAGATCTGCCTAAAGGGAAGGGGTGGCAGTTTGCATCATCAAGGATTCCTCAAGGAAAAGTTCTCCCCAGTGCGATGGGATACAGAAATAGCTGTGCTTGAAGTAGGGACCCTTCTGCTGTATGCAGCCACCACCTCATCCTCTGACTTGAGCCTTATAGTCAGTAGTCCTGAAATTATCAACACCGAGCACAGCTCTGCCCTGTTGCCTCCAGACCTCAGCCATTTCAAGCTGCCAGGCCATTGCCTGACGAGGAGTCTGAATAACCAGTGTTAGCAATGTCTTCATTTGTTTTTTCAGACTAATACAAGCTGCAGCATCCACATAATTCCTCCAAAAATCTTGGTAAATGGCTAAATTCTGCAACATTTTCCTCATGATTAGCATGGTGTTTGACTGGTCAGTGCCCCTAGCAAGCTCCCAGTGTCAGGACTTCAAAGTGAATGGAGCTGTAAAAGTCATTTCTCTTGCTACCTTCATTTTCTTGTATGCACCATTTTATTTTGCTTCTGGTTAAACTAGCTGTCACCAATCCTCATGGCTGCTCACTGGAGCATGGCACAGTAATGCTGGCTTGTCTGTATGTCGCTTTCCAAACATGAGAAGCAGGAATGTGTTTTGCTGTGATTCCCTGGAGGTTAGGGGTATTGCCTACCAAAAGCCAAGTCAGGCCCCCAATCATTTTGCAGCTTCCCTCATTCTTTTCATCGTCCTTTTCTAGACTGATGCAGGACATCATGTCCTGTGTGAAAATAACTTCTGTCCTCATTGTATCCCACTCACAAGATGGGAAGGGAATTCAGTGTTGCCAAACAAAGAGTTGTAGCAGGCTGTCTTTGTGGGTCAGGACACCTTCCCCTTCCCCGTCCCAATGGGAACAGTTCATTTTGCTTGCTTACACAGACAGACAAGAATTTCTTCAGGGACTGAGAAATATTAACCCCTTCACCACACAAATTTCTCTTCAGTTTCTATAGAATCAGGCTAAACAAGGAAGTGTGCAGGGTCCTCCTTGACTCAGCACAGACTGCTCTCTCTCTGGTCCAAGACCCAGGGATCATTTGCCTTCCTTTTGGGACCCTCTCTGGGTTAATCCTTAGTTCCAGTAGATGCTAAGATCTGTCTGGTCCTGGCCAGACATCTGCCCAGGGAAGCACCATGTCACACCAGTGCTTCTGGGCAGAGGGCAGGTCAGTGTCCTGAGAGAAGGAGCCAACAGAAGATGGAGGGGTGGTCAGTGATGGAAGAAGGACAAAAGAAAGCAGCTCCAGGGTCCTGGTTGCAGCACCCTTGCTGGAGGCTGTAATCCCATGGCCCCAAGTGGCCAGGCAGGTCTTTTCCTTTTTTTCTGCTGGCCTCAGTCACCTATAGGTGTTACTTGCAGGTGATGTCCCCTCAGCCTGATGCTCTCCCTAGATCAGTTTGCCAGGCCTGTGGTGCCCCCCAGTCCCATTACCTGCAGGAGGAGCTCCAGGAAGAGCAGCACTTGCTCTCCAGCACATCCCCCTAAGCAGCACATCCCAAAGCCTGCACATCTCCCTGCCCATGTCCCTCCTGCACTCCCCGTCCCCTGCTCTCTTGCTGTGGCCTGGCAGAGAGCACAGGATTTCCCAGAGCTTTCCTGAGTTATTTTTAGTTAGTGCAATAAAGAGAGCAGCTAGTTTGTGTTGCTATTTTTATAGCACTCATTAAAATGCTGTTGCTGAATATCCTGGTGGCTGCTTGCTTCCACTCCTGTGCTGACTGCTCCTCTCTCTTTCCTGTTGCAGCACTGAAAAGCCCATCCGCATTCCATGAACAGCGAAAAAGTCTGGAGCGAGCCAAGGTAATTCCTACTGCCATCCCAATGAGTGAACACATGGGCTCGCTTTGCATGAGTTGTGGAGTTCGAAAGCACCTTTCACCACCCTGCCCTCATCTGGCTTCCTCTAGCAAGGCCCTATGGCCACAGACCAGGGTCAGGGCATCTCCCTTGCTTCAGACACGCTGGGGTCAAGCCAGGGTTCACATGTCTAGGAGCACCCTTCTCCAGGCAGGGGGTTTAAAATTGCAGAGGGGACATCTGTCCCCTGAGCCTGGGGGTTTTAAAACAGTCCCTGGGCTTTACAAGAGCTTAAGGCAGGGTTCAGCCTTCCAGTAAACCTCCAACTACATAAATGTCCAACTACTTCAAGCCTCTGTTTTCCTTGCAGGGCCATATCCACAGCCCACTTCATGCTGTGCTGACTGCTCTCCACTCCCACACAAGTCAGGGCATAGAGAACAGTCAGCATCAAACAGGACAGATGAGAGGCTAAGTATTTAGCAAGTGTGCAGGAGCAATGCGAGATGTCACCTGGAGAAAGTCCCCAGGAGGCTCATACTTGCCATCAGAGAGGAGCTGGGCCTTTAGTCAGCAGCACTGCTGGTCCACTGCGATATCCCAGGGGCTAAGTGAGCCAGTCTCACACTCACCCCATTGCCTATCTGCACTCCGGCTTCCCAAAATATTGCTGAAGGCAGGGACGAGATAAGTAGCCATTTCCAGAGCACATTGAAACTGCGATGCGATCACACTTTGGAAAGTCACACCAAACACTTTCTATAGCATCCAGCATGCAGCCCTGACCAAGCTGGAGAGATGTCTGCACACAGCATGGCAAAGGGAATAGTCACACAGTTTCTCTTGAACACAAGAGCTTCTTCCATTAGTCTGCAAAATATGCTTACAGTCACATGGAAAAGGCCTTTGCAAGAAAGTATGGCTGTGAAATATGGAGAAGTGCTCTCCTGAACTTAAACACACTCCAAATCACTTGCCCTGAGACTCCAGCAGTAATAAATGGCTAGCATAAGAAACACAGTCTGACTCTGAAAAATTAGCGTGCTTACGAAATTTCAAGCAATCCAAAGTATCCCTGAAGTGTCATATATTTTACATTTTTGTATACATTTGTGTCTCTGTCCTGCTCTTCAAAGGCTTTCACTGGCTGGTTGCCTGGGGGAAAGCGAAGGATGGTCTAGTCTATCCCAAACTGCATGCATTTTTAGAGCATGCTAATGAGCACACTGATGAACACAGCCTATAACAAAAATATATTCCTTTGCAAGGATGCCCTGCTTGTAGCCCTGACAGGAAAGGAGCAGCAGCTGTTTCCAGATAATTATTCAATAGCATTTGTTGTTTAGCTGATATTCCTTCAAACTGATGTTCTGCAAACAGAAAGCAGATAACAGTAATGGCTTTCATGTGTTTTGAAAGCTCTTCTGCTTCAACTAATGCTAAAAAGAAAAAACACATCTGAGGTCTTTCTCCACTGTTTGCACCCCAGTGACACAAATACAGCTCATAGACAGTAAAAGGTCAAATGGAACTGTAATCACAGCAGAAAGTCAGGCTAGCATGGTGCCAATGCAGGAGTCAACATGGTGGTATCACGTCTGGAGGACAGTAATTCAGATTTAGCTCAAGTGAGGCCTTGATCTGACAGAGAAGTGAGTTGGGTGAATGTAACTGCACCCAAATGCAGGCATCATCCAGCTCTAAGCTGGCACAGAATCCAGGCAGACCTACAGGTGGTCCAAGCAAGGGATTGTGATGGTGAAAATAAGCTGGGGAAAAATTATGGGGGAAGGGGAAGAAATTGCAAAGGCTTCAGTAAATAAAATGTCTATTATTTGTTTAAACATGTCACTGGCTACGGACGAGGCTGGCGTTAGGCCAGGGCAGCAGACTTTGAAGTCGATGTCCTGTGGTAGATTGCTGGGCTGGAGGACAGAGGCTGTCTGGCTCAGCTTACACACAGCCCCTGCCTCACAGCAGCACAGCCCCAGCTAGGTCATTCCTGACAGATGTGCAGCAGCCAGCAGCCATCCCATCCACCCCCTCAGCAACCCTCTGCACTGCACCCTAACCTAACCTGTGCTGTTACCATATCTTCCCTGCTTCCCAGCCCAAGCTTTTCAGTTGCAGCTTAAGCCCATTACTTATCTTTCTACAAGCACGGACAAGCAGAGCCATTTATTTCTTTTTGTGCACCACGTTTTAAAATTATTTTGCACCCTGTTTCCCTACAGTAGGCACATCTCTGAGCTGATCAGTCTCCTTTCCTCAGTCTCTCCTCATTGATCCCATTTCTGACTCAATGATTGCTGCTGCTGCCCACCAGGCCCTTCCCACGTGTTCTTTCAGACGCGGGTCCCAGAGCAGGGCCTTGCTATTCCTTGTGTCCATTTGACATTCCCTGTGGCATTCCCTAGAAAGCTGCCTGCCAGTCCAATTTCTATCTAAGGTCACTGCCCACTGAGCACTGCAGAAACATCTCTGGTGGATTAATCTTCATTCCTTGTAATCATGTAATGATTACAAATAAAAGGACGCCTGGATGCCGACCTGTGCGACCTGGTGTAGGGAACCTGCTTTGGCAGGGGGGTTGGTCTCGATGATCTCTAGAGGTCCCTTCCAACCCCTACAATTCTGTGATTCTGTGATTCTGTGATTCCTTCCAGTGCTTGTGCAGCTGCCCCAGCTGATGCTAGCTGTGACCTGACCATAGTCATATTGTCCTTCTTTAACTGTATCCAATGAATTTCAGATGATTTCTTCAATTACTCCAAATCATTTTCTATTGCAATCTGTTAGTCTTGAATGAATCAGAGTTAAGCAGTATGTCTTCTATCATCCAAGGCATTAATGAAAAAATTGAATAGTAGGAAGAATTGCTGCAGAACATGATTTGATGTATTCTTATGTTTACACTGTGAACCATTCCTAACTACTTTGGTGACCCACAGTTACGCTCCTTTTTTATGCTTGTCTTATCCAGATCAAATTCTCTGGTTTGAATATGAGAAAATGAGATAATGTCAGAACATGCTTAGAGTCAAACTTTGTGACATACTTTGTTTATTCCTGTAACAGAAATCTGTCATCTCTCCATAAAAGGAAAATAGTTGCTGTGGTATCTTTTGTTCTTGGAGAATCCATCCTGGCCATTACTCACCTCCTTGCTATCTTCAAAATCCCTTTATATAGATTGTTTGATTACTTGTTCCAATATCTCTCTGATTGGAGTCGTAATTTCCAGGTTTCTTCTCTCCGTCTCTTTTAAAGCAGTAAATTATGCTCTCCCTGGCCCAGCTTCCTGGAGAACCAGAGATTGTTGCTGTTAGTCCAACCTGTATATCTTTTACCACAGGTTTTCTAATTTTCTCTAGCTGCTTGTGTTATTTTATATTTATCCTGAAGAGTTTAAACCTTTTAAAAAATGTGTATTTTTTTATACTATTTCTTCTAGCACCTCAACTTAGCAAACAGCTGATAATTAATCTAAGTTATTCTTTAGCTCTTCTTCACCAGGTAGTAAGCTTGCATCTGTAAACTTGAGGTCAACTGCCCCCAGTACTGACTTCCTTGGCACAGAGGAAGGTGTTTTTGCACCTCTGTGTGCCCTTCTGTTCCTAAAGCCATGAAGAATTGGGTACAAGCTCATCACAAGCTCAGCTGCAGTGATCTGCAAAGTGTTTTTTCCCAAACCCACACTACAGATGGGGTAGATGGGGTGAGGAACTGCAGAGCATGTAGCTGCAGGAAGGCTAAGTCTTGTGGTTGACCTGGGGTGAGTGTCTGGGTATCCTCATTACCTGCTCAGCCTTGTATCTCATTGCAGAGTGACAGGCTTCCCACAGAAGTAATTGCTAAGACTACACCATGGCACTGCTGTAGTGCAGCTCTCAAAGATGATGTGGGTTGCTGAGCCAGCAGATCTGCCCCTCCCAGTAAGCAGGGCTCTTCCTTCCCATAAACTCTCATAAGATCTGAAGGATTAGAAGCCGAAGGATAACTGGCCAGGACACGGTGTAGTTGTGAGGATAGTGAACATTCAGCAGCTCTGTGCATGTTGTTCCCTTTCTGAAGAACTTCTGTTCAAGAATCAGCCAGTGTCCAGGTGAAAAAAAATGCCATTTGGGAGCTCACTCAACCTAAACTGTAATAAATCCAAAAAAACATGGGACAGCACAGAGGCACCTGCTCTCTGTATCTTATTGATGCTCCAGTCAGGTAACACTCTCTGCATTTGTGTTCTGCAGACTGAAGATTATCTCAAGCACAAGATCAGAAGCAGGCCTGAGCGATCAGACCTGGTCAATATGCACATTTTACAAGGTAAGACTGCCTGGGATTCTCCTACATTCTTATCTCTCCTGCCCCACCTGAGTTCCTTTCAGGACTCTTGTTACTATTTACTTTGCCCCAGCTGCTCATGAGAGCCACTGTCAAAAGGGACATGCTGTATAGTAGCCAGTCCAGATTCCGTCTTTGGGTGGAAGACACACTTTTCCCCTGTCAGGAGGAGACCCAAGGCCTTTCTAACCTTTGTTCATCTCCGGCAAGGACCAACGTGAGATGGTCCAGAAGACAGTAGGGTAGAAAACAACTAGGAAAGAGAACTCTGTTAAAGGTGCAGAGGTCCTGCGCTTCTGGAACAGGTTGCCCAAGGAGGCTGTGGATGCCCCATCCCTGCAGGCATTCAAGGCCAGGCTGGATGTGGCTCTGGGCAGCCTGGTCTGCTGATTGGCGACCTGCACACAGCAGGGGGTTGGGACTGGATGAGCGTTGTGGGCCTGTTCAACCCAGACTGTTTTATGATTCTATGATTCCAATCCTCATGAAGTGCAAACCTTGGGCACCTGTGGTAGCACACAAGCCTTGTAGCAGGTGATTCTCATATCTTCCCAAAGCTGGACGTGCTTTTTATTTTTTTGCCATAATTCTTATGATGATGCTGAACAAAATGAAATGAAAGCTGATGGAAATAACAACCCTATAGCATTGCTATATGAGAAGGTTGAGCTCTGCTCTGTCTGTGCATTTTCCCCTTCCCCAGCCTGATGTCCCATTGCAGCCAGGAAGCTGGCGGTGCTCTGCTGCATCCCATCACAGGCAGCAGATCTCTGCAGTGTCCCCCATTATCTCCAGAGATAAGGAGCTCCTTTGAGACAGGGAGGATTGTGCAGTCTCCCTCCTCGAACCCTGTCAGTCCCCAAGAAAAAGCAGATTACTTTCTGGTGACTGTAAAGGCTGGCTCCTGCTCACTCTGTGGATAAAGTCCATATTTCTTTTTCCTCTGGCATGCTGGAGGTCTAAGCCAGGAGTCTGATAGATTCATGCCAATGCCATCCTTTAACTGTGTCTCTCCATCCCTAAAATGAGCCAGCATCATTGCCCATTTAACAGGTAGAAGTGTCTTTCCCTTAGGTTAAGCAAGTACAGACTGGAATTGGGCTGGAGGCAGTAGAAGAGATGTGGAGCTGCAGTCACTGAGCACTGATAGGGCTGGCCAGACACAGGGGTGGTGCAGAGCATGCCTAGTTGTGCATGGAGCACCTGGCTGTGCTACCCCACACACACTTCTGGGCTGAGGCCTCTACTCACTCATGGGGATGTGCCCTGGAGTATCATGGGCTTATCTACCCAGCTGGTTCCTAACAGGACACAGAGGTGATTGAAATGGGGCAGCTGGAATATGTGCCATCATCTAAATGCCTTCCAGACACACCTTCTGTTACTGCTCACCTCAGGGACCTCATGTGGGTTCCACACAATCTAGTCTGAGGCCAGAAATGACTTACATCAGCTCTCCTGACCTCCTGCAGAGCATTATTCCCTGGTATCAAGCTTGTGTTGAGCACAATATCTCTTCCATAACAGTGTCTAGCCTTTGAAGGCAGCATAGCTTAGGTGCAGCCCTTCTTAGTTTTGACACCCAAGGGGTATTGCAGTCTAGTTTAGGATCTTGCTCCCTCTCTACCCAAGCTGATGCTATGAGAGGAAACAGAACATCTTTGTTTGGGGAATTACTGTTTGCTATGGTAATTGGTTACTGCTCTGTCACCTCTCAGTAAGTGGGAGCTTCTCAGCTGGATTTGGTTTGGCAGTAGTTTCCAGATCTAGCTGCCTTTATTATGCTCCTCTCCACCAACTTGTTTTTCCCCTGGAGGCCTGGAACAGTGTCCTCACACTGCCTCTAAATGTTCCACTCCTGAAGCTTCAGCTTTTTACCTTCCAGAGCAAGGCATTTACTCCAATTGTCAAACACTGTTAATGGTTCTTTTCTCCAGCTGTTCCACAGAAGTACAGATCTGCATTAGACCACAAGAGCCACTGGGCTCCTGGCAGGCAGGAGGCAGAGTCCACTTAGCCTCTCAAATCAGTCACAGCTTAATGAAGTTTCCATTGCAGATCATTCCTGGGCCTTCGGAAGGATGCTTCAGCTGCTGGCTGGGTTTGAAAGCCTAGGTTAGAAAACAAAGGCTTTTAATTGGGCATAGAGAAGCTTGACCTCAGGCTCAGGGTCAGGCTCAGGCTCAGATCCACATCCCAATGCCCCATCTTGCCTCCAGCCTCAGAGCAGCTCCTGCTGGACACTGAGCTCTGCTTGTGTCTTGGCTGCAGCCCAGAAATGCTGTGCTGAGGGGAAGCATGCTCTCAGCAAGCAGTGTGCTTACAGATGGCCCTGGTCCTGAACTGATACCTTCCATTTGGCCTTTTAGACTCAGCTGCAGAGGGGTCCATTCAGTCCACTCAAATGAAGCTGAAAAGAGCCCGACTGGCAGATGATCTCAATGAAAAGATTGCTCTCAGGCCGGGTCCTTTGGAGCTGGTGGAGAAGAATATTATTCCTGTCGACTCAGCTGTGAAAGAGGCCATAAAAGGTAGTGGAAGTGAACGTGCATTTTGTGTTGTGTGCATGGCACGGGGCAGGGGCCGGAGAGATTACAAGGACGCACAGCAGTGACTGCCTGGAGCTAAGAGTAGCAGCTGCACATTACTTAAATTTCCTTATTTTCACAGTAAACTGTCCGGTCCTACACAGCCTTACTTGGGTCCACGAAAAGAGAGTTTTCATCTTAGGGTATCTGTGATGGAAACACAAATCATTTTTCAGCCATGTATTCTCAGGGAGAATGCATCCTTTCTTCCCCCACCTGCCCCATCCAAGACTTTGAGTTCATAAATGATACTGCTGGAGAGAGGATGTTCCTTCCTCACTGACATGGGAGAGGGCTTGGGCTCACACATGCAGACATCAGGCCAACCTGGCCCTGCTTGTGCCCTGCCAAACTCTTACATCCCAAGCCCTGGTTCAGTGAGGCTGCTGCTTTGTTTTTCCACTGATGTCAGTGGAATGCAAGGTCCAACAGAGTAGAGGGAAAGGGGTGCCAGTCTTCTGGGGAACACAAGGAGCTGACTGCATCCCAAAGGAGAGTATTCTCTTACTATTTCCCAGTGCTTAGTTTATGCCTAAACTTAGTGTTCCTCCACCACCCACATCCCAGCTGGAGGGGGGAGGCAGGATCCCTTGCAGTTATTTCCCCCCTTGCTGCTGCAGGAAGGACAGTGCATGGGCTGAAACAAAGGAGACTGGTGACTCAGAGTTCACCAGTGCCAAAACAGGGAGATCTGAAAACAGAGAGAAGAGCAGGAAAGCCTGCATGGTTGTTCAGTGCCAGCCCAGCAGCCCGTATTTCTGATGTCTGGGCTCATCTCTGTGTCCAAATTGGACCTCAGGCCTCAAGTGGGGCACTAAGAGCTATTCTGCCTCCAGGAACTCCTTGTTCTGTTGCTCCTCATTCCTAAATACACGGGATTATTTCCATTGGCATAATCCCATGACAAGTATCTATTCTGGGCTGAGGGAAAAACAGGGACAATGGCAGAGCTCTGGGACAGGAGGGGTCTTTGAACAGCAGGAGCGATGCAGAAAATGGGAACTGAGGCAGGAAGTACTTTGACTTTGGTTTCGTCTCAGAAACCAGCAGATACAGCGTGAAATAGTGCAGGCTTAGACAGACCTCTTCCCTGTCCTCCAGTCATTCCTGCTCTTCATTTCCCTGCTGCAAAGCGCACGTGGGGTACGCGCGGCAGTTTCTGCAGTCTGGTTCTTGAGCCACACCATTTGCAGCATTTCACAGCTCTTGCCTTTGAAGGTGAAATGTTCCAGGACTCTGTCTGAAGAGGAATTTTTAGGGAGAGTTCAAGCAAAATCTCCTTAGCCACTTATCGAAGGAGAGAAGAGCGAAAATACAAAACCATTAAAAAAATCCCTCCTCTTATAAACAATCAAGGCAGTTTGAGCATGATTCACTGGAGCTGGAGGCTTGGAGGCCAGGCAAAGCGTGCTTGAAGATTTTGAATGTTTCTTTCCATCTGCCTTGTCTGCAGCTTGTGGTAAGCAGAGATTTACAAGACAAAATTGTTAAAAACAAAAGTCTGGCTTTAAATCATTTGCTCAATTTTGAAATTTCTCTCTTTCATAATCCTCTTCTATCAATCACATGCTCAGGAAATATGTCCTGGAGGCCAGTTTTATCCCACTTTGGGTGAAACGTGCAGCATGTAAGGTCAGGCATTTGGGCATTTGGGTGCCATCAGAAGCGAGGCTGAAGCTGCACCAGGGCCCTCAGGTTTCTGTAGAAGAAGCCACAAGCTGAGGGATCCTCAAGCTGATTTTGAAAGTTGGAGGCAGTTTGCTGTGCTCGTGCCTTGGGGCTGAAGGTTGAACAAGGAGCAGAGATGAGCACTGGCACTTTTGAACGTTAAGCCTTTTGTTTTTGCAATACCAGAAAGATGACAGGGTTTAAAATCGTTTTCCTTTAACCTTGGAATCTCAACTGTTTATACAGCGGAAAGTTCAGCTGACGTGTTCCTCTAATCACCTCCGGCAGGGTGAGCAGAAAGTGCCAGACCCCAACAGAAAGCCCTAACGTCCCAGTGACAGGAGGCCGCCAGTGCCCTACATAGCTGAGCAGTGATATAAGAACCTTTTTTTATCAGGTCCTTGTCATCACTTTGTCCAATATGTTTGAGAGGACAATACCCAGTGCATTAGAAACAGCCCCAAGCAAACACCATTCTGCCTGAGATTACAGCAGAGACATGGGATCATGAAATAACATGGCCAGCCCCGGGCTGAACGAGAGCAACAGATAAGGGCAGCACTCCCTGCTCCATGCAGGCCCCCAGTATCAAACAGCAGGATGCAGCACATTCCTGTCATGCTCCAGGCTGCTGCTGTGTCCTGAAGGTCCCCTGGACTCTGTGCTTTGGTACGTTTTCTCCTCACATGTTTATGGAATGCCAGCGCAGTGGAAGTCTTGCAGATCCCTAAGTCCCTTTTTCTTGGACTGATTATTCCCAGCAGAGGATGCCCACACTTGTCTGTAGACATGGGGAGCAGCTTCCACCCAGTCTGGGGAGCAGACTGCACTGCCTTGCACTTCCTCAGGGAAGGTAAAGCTTGGGTACCGTGTCAGATGGCAGCTGTAGAGGAGAGAGGACAGGCCCTATCTCCAAACACAAGGAAGAACACCAGGCCCTGTGGAGCAGGAGGAGAGAGCCCCTCCCCAGCACACTATCGATCTCATATCCCTGTGCCTGTCTGCCCCAGAGTTGCCATGGCAAGGATGCTCTTGGGTTATCCAAGCAGAAAAAGCAACTCCTCTTCAACACCAGGGTCCCAGAGGAGGCTGGTGCTGGTGATATGCACAGCATTCAGGATGGGGACAGGCAAATAGGACACAGAGCCATGTTGTCACAGGATACCAGCAAGCGCTGTCTATGCGGGATCTCTTCCCAACAGGAGCTCACGGCAGGCAGCACACCCTCCACAGGGGTCCAGCTGCTGCTGGTGGCTCAAAGAGCCTTCCTGGGGCGGGCAGCCAGGGCTCACCCACCCTGGCACCACGAGCTGGGGCAAGCAGAGATAACCTTTATCTTTCAGATAGGGCAGGGGTCAGAGCAGGAGGGTGCGTGTCAGTGAGAAGGTGCACATTGCTAGACCAGCAGCACAGACAGGTGGAGGTTTGTCCGCAGACCCTTCCTATTTCCCCATTTGTCACTTTGCTATCAGTGTGCCAAGCTGCCTGACAAATGCCAGATGTAAGCACGAGGAGATTATGAGCATGGCCATGCTGCTCCTTCCTCTACCCCCACCTGCAGCCCTCCCAAGCCTCACATGAGAGCTTTTCTTTTTCAACACTTCATTTATCAGTAGAAGCCTGGGGTCAAGAGCTCTTGCCCATCTGACTAGGAGATAGTATGCTGGGAGCTTTGCAGAGGGGAGAAGCAACGTCTGGGGCAGGCTTTGTGGCAGTCAAGAAGTAATGGCAGCGACTTGAAGCATTTCATGTGGATGAAGCTCGTGGACAGACACCAGACCTGGAAGCCTCTGTCCAGATGTTGACTCTTTTGCCAGGAAAGGCTGTGTCACCCTCCAGGTGGATTTCACCTTCAGTTCTTCTGCTGAGGATGGAGTTCCATAAGTGTAATCAAGATGCTTGGCTGATCAAGGAGACCCTTGCCCCTCTCGCCATTGCAGTCCAATGGCAGGATAGGGTAGCCAAGCTGCTCCTGTGCAGCCCAGCAGGCCTGTAGTCTCTGAGAATGCCTCCTGCTCTGCCAGGCCACGCTCCTCCTAAGAAATGTGTTACCCACCAGCTTCCTTCATTCAGGCATTGGGCCACGGCCTGCAGGCTCCTTTCCTTGCCATACCGCAGCCTTGTCCTTGGCTTGAGGTGGGATGTGCGTTTGAACGGCTCAAGCACCGTGCCCTTGTCCTGCGCCCAGATCTTAAAAAGATTGGCACACATGGGAAGCAGAAACAGTCCTCTGGGCCCAGACCACAGGGTGCAGACGTTGCTGTGTGATGCGAGCAGCCCCCGTGCTCCTTCCGCTCACCCCATCCCTCCCACCAGCAGATGCACCACTGTTGTGCCCACACAGCTAGCTGGGAGCAGGAGGCAGGCGGCCATTGCTGCTGCAGGCAGGGCAGCCAGCACATCCCTGATGTCCACCTCTCTTTGCCTGGCAGGCACGCAGGTGAACTTCTCCAAGCCATCTGATGCATTTGCCTTTGAGGAGGACAGCAGCAATGACGGGCTGTCCCCAGAGCAGGCCAGGAGCGAGGACTCCCAGGGCTCCACAGAGTCGTCAGCAGGCACCAAATCCTCCGAGCTGCCGCCCTCGGCCCCCTCGGGGCCGTCCCAGGTGGGTGGCACCACTGGAAAGCAGCGCTTCCCTGCTCTGCTGGGGCAGGGGCACGGCTCCCCAGTATGAGGGCACAGCTGGGCCGGGGGGGATGGAGGGGCTGCAGGGCTGGATTGGGGCACTGAATGCAACTGGGAGGGCAGTGAGGCGGCAACACTGAAGCTGGGCTTGAGGGAACTGGGATGGACTGGGGGAAATGAGAATGCTGGGTTAAGGGGCACTGGGATGAGATGAGCTCTAGGCTGGGAGGACTGTGGGAGCTGGAGGGACTGGGTTGCCCTGAGGTGAACTATAGGAGACGGCAGGTCAGGCCTAAAGTATCCTGGTGAACTGGGAACACTTTGGGCAGAGGAATGGGTCCAAAGGGCCCGCGCCTGCCCCATGTTCCCTCTCACATTGCACCTCTCCCTTCCAGGATCACCCCCGTGGCACTGAGTGCAGCACAGCGGAGCTTGCCTCAGGCCAGAGCGGCCAGTGCAACAGTCCCAAGCAAGCAGTGGGGCAGGACAGCCCACCTCTCCCAGTGCCCTCTGTGGTGAAGGTAATGTCTGCATATCCGCACTCCCTGGGAGAGGTAATACCTGCAGGGCAGGTGGCACAGCCAGGCCAGAAGTACCCATGTGCTGCACCCCGTGTGCCTGGGAAGTTTGAGGGCTTGGTCTTAAAGGTCTGGAATAATGAGGAGAGATGGATCCCATTTTGTGGTTATAAAAGGTAGAGCTTTGGTACTTGCTAGAGTTGACTGCTCAGGTCCTACATTGGAAACATTCCCTGGGTTTGGGAGTTGGAAATATAAGGTAATGCAGAAATACTATCAAGGCAAGGAAGGCCTTTTTCCATCCCATGTGTTCTTCAGCACAGCTGGGATTAGATGTTGCCCTGGAGAAGTCCCTCACGTGCATGATTAACTGCTCGTGGAGCTGGGCTGTCAGGGTGCCAGCAGGACCTGCCCCTGCTCTATCCAGGCCTCCCAATTCCCACAGGAATGTCAAGAGCTCTTCTCTCAGCTAATTCCTTTTCTTCTTTAACCAACAGTCAAAATCATCCAGTGACAGCAAGAACCGTCACAAAAAGCCCAAGGACACCAAGCCAAAGGTGAAGAAGCTGAAATATCACCAGTACATCCCTCCAGACCAGAAGGCAGAGAAGTCCCCTCCACCTATGGACTCCGCATATGCAAGACTCCTCCAGCAGCAGCAGCTCTTTCTGCAGCTCCAGATCCTCAGCCAGCAGCAACAGCAACAACAGCAGCAACAGCAGCAACAGCAGCAGCACTTCAACTACCCAGGGATGCACCAAGGCCAGATAAAGTGAGTGATGATGTGCCAGTAGCAGGGCTTAGTACTATCTCCCTCCAAACATGCCTCTCCCATTTCCACTTGTGCCAGTGCATTGGAGATAAATACATGTAAGGGAAACATAGCAACCTCTCAAAAACCTGTTCTGACTTTGTGCACTAGCTGGGGAAACTATGACTTGCTGGTAGGATACCAGCAATCTCCTTGCAGCCCAAACTGGTTTTCCTCGGGGTTGGCAGTCCTTCAGGTCTCATACAGGGGATAAGAGCCCCAAAGGAGCCCGGAGATGGTACATCATAGCAATGGGCACAGAGTCCCCAGAGGGCAGACTTGTTACCCCGTATCTCCTTTGTTATTTCAGGCAATCAAATGAGCAAATGATCAAAAGTTCAAATGCTTCATCAACTTCTGTCAGCAGCACCCCTCTTTCTCCTGTGAAAACCACCTTTTCAGGCCAGACTTGTGTCTCATCTATCAAGCCAGGCCCTCTGCCGTCTAACCTGGATGATCTGAAAGTAAGTGAACACTTTGTCAGCACAGGAGCAGAATTTTATAGCCTGTATGTTCGTTGCTACTCTTATTTGTGCATTGTAAGTGCAACAATGCAGGTTGTGCTGACAGGGACTGAATGTATGTTACAGACCAGCATGCACCACCACACTGTGAGCAAACCAAGGTGTACAGCACAGTGGAGCAGGAATTGGTCAGGGTGGTGATAACTAAAAGCAGGGATTTGCTCCTATGTGGGCATCACATGTGTGCACTGCTCCAGTGGATGTATCAGCAAATCCTGCATCTTGAGACAGCTGCAGGCCAGGACATTAGGTCCAGGACTAGAGGACAATCTGTGTTGCTGTTCTGACAGCTCATGACCCCACAGCTTCTGTAGTATTACGGTGGATATCTTGGATATTGCCAACAGAATAGACAGAAAATAGGTCAGCATGGCCTTCACACCCACCCAGTGACTCAGCTTCTCTGCAGCCATTGCCCATGCTGAGACCATGATGCTGCAACTCCTTGCCAGCAGTCAGGCAAGGTCCACTCACTGCACAAGCAGGTATCTCCAGAGACTGCAAATGTGAACACTGAGTAGTATTTAAACCTCTCATGTAGACAAGGGCACAAAGGATTGGGGTTTCTTAGTAGAGCTTCAGCCATACGAAAGACCAAGTCTTTTTAGAAGCAGAGACCTTGGGGTAATGGATTTCTCTGTCACTATTAGATGGGAAAATAAAATGAGATAAAAATAACATGAGTTTGGCCATAGAAAAAAAGTTCTTCACTAAGAGGGTGGATAAGACTCTCCAAGCAGCCATTGTGGCACCAAGCCTGACAGAGTTTGAGAAGCATATGGACAACACTCCTAGTTGGGTTTGATTTTTGGGTAATCCTGCGTGGTGCCAGGAGTTGGACTCACAGGATAGTTCCAACTCAGACTATTCTATGATTTGTGAGTCTATGATTCTATGACAGTGATAACATTGATTACATACCTGAGCCTGGTTCAGATGTCTGAACATGGAGCAGCTAGCTCCAAATGTATGCAGTCATGTTGTCTGAGCTAAAGAATGCCATCATCTTGTTCCTGGGCTGTGTTGAAAGTCCTCCACTCATGTGGAAACTTACTGCTATCAAGGGAATCCTAGTTTACCTCCATGGCCCAAAGACCTCCGCTGGCTCATGGAGAGCAGTAAGTTTCTAGCAGAAGGAAGGTTTTCCCATTAGGAAGGCTCAGGGTCCTGTAAAATATATACTGATCAGGGCTGTGTGTGGTGACTGAGCACCTGGGGAGCCAGAGCAGGGAACCTGTGATGTCAGGTTTCTAAAGCACTTGCCTTCAAGGGAAAGCATCGGGAATGATTGTTGGTGACTTTTCTTCTAGGTGTCAGAACTGAGGCAGCAACTCCGAATAAGAGGCCTGCCTGTATCAGGTACCAAAACAGCACTGATGGAACGGCTGCGGCCCTTCCAGGAGTGCAGCAGCAATGCAGTGCCAAATTTCAGTGAGATCACAACTGTCACCTTTCCAGTCACTCCAACAAGCACCTTGTCAAATTACCAGTCGCAGTCTTCCACAGGCATGTTGTCAAATGGCTTCTACCACTTCGGCAGCACCAGCTCCACTCCACCCATCTCTCCAGCCTCCTCCGACCTCTCTGTGAGTGGCTCTCTGCCAGACACATTCAACGACGGGCCCATGTCTTCTCCACAGTTTGGTCTTCAGCCATCTCCGGTTCATGGTAGCGCTGAGGAAAGCCTGATGAGCAGCATGAATGGAGGGAGCATCCAGCTGGAGCTGGAAGGGATTGACACAGAGAAAGACAAGATGCTGGTGGAGAAGCAGAAGGTCATCAATGAGTTGACGTGGAAGCTGCAGCAAGAGCAGAGGCAGGTAGAAGAGCTAAGGATGCAGCTGCAGAAGCGAAAGAGAAGCAATGGCCTTGAGGAGAAACAACAGCCCTCCCAGCATTTCTTCAGTGTCCCCATCAAGCAAGAAAATGCAGTGTCCAGCTGCCCGTTTGCATCCAAACAAACTGCCTTGAAAGGCCAAGCCAACAGCTCGGATAAGTTAAGTAACTGTGGGGTGCCGCAGCTGTCTCACATTGTAAATAGCCACTGCTTGGAGCCCGCGGGGCAAAGCACCATCACCTCCTCGACATTCCTGAGCCCGCAGTGCTCCCCCCAGCACTCTCCACTCGGGGCTGCGAAGAGCCCTCAGCACATCAGCCTGCCGCCGTCCCCCAACAGCCACTATCTCCTGGCAGTGTCCCCCGGCTCACAGGCAGAAGGGCGCAGCGCATCGCCCCAGACCAGCAGTTGCCTTCGCACGGCATCGGTAAGTGGGGAGCACCCCGGCTGTCATCTCTGTGGTGAGCACGCACGGGTCTGTGGGCATTCGCACAGACGCCTCCGAGCTCTTTTCTGTCAGCGCTGGCACCTTGATGGGCACCAGGGGGCGGCAGGAACACGACGAGCTGTCTGTAGGGGCGCAGAATAGCTGAGAAGGAGAATGGGTTGGAAGCTGATGGCACCGCAGGGTCCTTTGCAGGGCATTTCCTAGAGAGCCTTGCTGCCTCCACATCCAGTTGCCCTGGGGGGCCAATCACAGATCCTCTGCCCCATGGAGCCTTGGCACAGCTCCCTCTGCCCCAAGTGAGCACTGGCAGAGTTCTCTGTGCCCTGCAAGAGTCCTGGCACAGTTTCCCCTGCCATGAGGAGACCTGGCACAGCTTTCTGCCCTGGGGAAGCTTTGGCACAGATTCTTCTGCCCTAGAGGAGCCCTAGCTCATCTCTCACTCCCCTCCGGGGAGGCTCTGGCTCAGCTTGCTGTGCCACTAGGGGAGCCCTGGCACAGCTCCCTCTGCCCCATGGAGTCCTGGCTCAGCTCCTTCCACCTGGGGAAGACCTGGCACAGCTCCCTCTGCCCCAAAGAGCCCTGGCACAGCTCCCTCTGCCCCATGGAGTCCTGGCACAGCTCAATCCACAATCAGGAACCACCAGCACAGCTCCCTCAGCTGCTGGGAGGTCCCTACTCTCCTGGGAGAACCCTGCCACAGCGCAGCGGGGCTCATCAACCTCTTGCTAAGCCATTGCATCTGCTAGCAGTGCAACAGTGTATTTTGACCACTGAGTTGAAGGAGGGCAATTCTCCCAATCATGTGGGAAGCCTTTTCTTGGCAATAGAGCAGGACTTGCCACTGGGGTCTGCAATCAGGGGCTTGTTCCCCTCAGGCCACTAGCACAGCAGTGTGGCCCTTTCAGTGTCTCCACTCTTCATTCAGCCCTCAGGATGAGTGT
The DNA here is from genome assembly GCF_023343835.1 of Lagopus muta. NCBI lineage: Eukaryota > Metazoa > Chordata > Aves > Galliformes > Phasianidae > Lagopus > Lagopus muta. The sequence continues at coordinate 863,358 of NC_064450.1, read as the reverse complement.
GAAAGCTTGTAAAGGGGCACGTGCTGCCAACATACAAAAGTAGAATAAATGCCACTGATCACAGCCCCATTTCATCCCAACACCCTACCTGGGGCAGCATGGCACCTACTGTGAAACACCCAGTACTCACACAGGACAGCTCCTGAGCTACAGTCCCACAGCTTGCACACGGAGCAGTGTGCTGTGTGAGTGTGGCAGGGCTGCAGGGTGACAGAGTAGGATGCAGCCTATCATGAGGACAGTGATGTGCAGGACACAGGCAGTTGGTCTGTCAGTGAGATGGGCAGAGAGGAGCAGTGCTGTAGGGGTGAGACAGGCAGAGAGAGTGCTGCAGTGGGGAGGCGGTGGTGTGCAGAGCTGTAGGTGGAACAAGCAGTGGGGCTGCACTGTGATGTAGTGGGCAGTGGGTTGCAGCCCTGTGGAACAGTACTCCAAGAGAGGCAGTGGAGCTGCTCTGAACAAGCAGGCAGACACTGAGCATCAGCAGGAGGAACAGCACCTCAGGGGCTCCTCCAGCTCTTTCCCCACTGCCAGAGCACAAGGGGCACGCTCAGGGAGTGACTCTGCAGTGCCCTGCTGCTTATCCTGGTTGTGAAATCACTGTCCTGGGCTTTCCTCATGAAGGGCACCTGTGGGCTTGAAGGCAAAGAAGAACAGCAGCTAGCAGGAACCAGACCTTCGGGTGAGGAGTGAGGACCCTCCCGGAAGGGGATGGCCTCTTCCTGGCAAAAAGTTGGCACCAGTGCACAGCTGTTTGGCATGGGCACGGGGAAGGCCTGGCAGTGACTCTTTTGGGCTGTCTGCCCTGCCAGTGCTCCATGAGATCTCCCTAAACCAGTGGTGACAGAGAAGGTCCCCAAAAGAAGGAGGTGAGAGGCAGCTTGTGGCTTGGGGAGCATTCTATCCTGGATACAGCCACTCTCTCTCTTGCTCTGCACATTTACAGCTGAGCTGAGTTCTGGAGAACCATGCTCATGGTTCTGCATCCTTCTGGGGTCCTCAGAGCTCACCCAAGGAGTTATTCCCCCTCTGTTTCCTGCCCAGAAACCAGGCACTGTGAGCTGATCTGACCCACAACACCCTTAGTTTTCCTGGTGCTGCTCTGGCTTCAGCTAAGGTGATGCAGATATCCTGCATGCTGAGGAGCAGAATCTTTTCCCTGTGCATCGATTCCATTTCCCTGTATTTCCCCCACGTAGATGACTAAACAGGCAGGTCAAAAGTTTTCAGTTTCATCCCCAAGTTTCTGTAAGTCAAGCACAGCCCTCTCAGAGAGAAAGCAGCCTCCACCCTATCAGGGTTCAATAAAGCAGGTAACTGCATGATTTTTACTTTCAACAGGGCAGAGCGGTGCAGAGTGGTTAAGGCAGCTGCAGGGACTACAACTCTCTATGGGGTCTCTGAGGATTACAGGCCTTTTTCCATAAGAGGCAGCCTTTCCGTGGAAAGCTACTAAATGATTGTCACAGAGCAGTCAGACACCATGCTAAATGGGGTTTGTGCAAGTGGAAGTTGCCTGGGGTCCTGACATGCCACACAAATGCCCCAAAACTCAGGGGCACTCCTCTTTGGGGTGTTCAGTGCTATGTGACAAATAGACCCGTGAGCCACTCTTCAAGAAACCTTACCTACCCTCTGTAGCCCATTGGTAAAATCCCACCCCAGACCATCTGCTGCCCTTAGCCATATCCTGGAGTGCTGCTCCTGTGGGGAAGACCTTCTCCACCACGTGCAAACCCATCACTTCTTGTGAGAGCCTGCCAGCAGCCTCAGTGCCAGTCATGATGGTGCTTTTAGGAACATGGAGCAATACCACTGACAGTGATGAAAACTGGCTTATGCTGGCTGCGAGATGTGTGGGCAGTTCTTCCAGTCTGCAGTCAGGGAGAAGAGGATGCTGTTTCATTGTTCCCAGTGCAGAGAGTGGGAGCAGGCACGCGTCAGTGCTAGGTGCCAGGTCCAGAAAATCTGTGTCCTCATTGCTCTGGGGAGAGGCAGTCTGCAGCAGCTGCTGAGCACAACTTGGCTGCAGGCCAGGGGGAACCTATTGCAGCGCTGTTTGGATCTGCTGCACTTGTCCTTGATCTCCCAGTGCTCATCCGAATGCCACTGCCAGACCCCTGCATCTCTTGTGGGGTCCAGAGCCACCTGCTTGGTGCGTGGCCGGAGGGACTCTCCTCCTAATGCCCTCTACTCTCCTCTTTGCCGTTTGCTGCAGCAGATGACTCGAAGTCAGCAGATGGACGAACTCCTGGACGTGCTGATTGAGAGCGGAGGTACGCACTGCTTCTCTGATCCCTCCAGGGCTTCCCCTCAGGTGTAGGTCTGCGGGGCCCAGAGCTCTCGGTGTGCCTCCGGGAGCTGCTTGAGCTGGGTATGGCTTTCATTTGCTGCCCTACACCAGAGATTGACTCCAAAATCACATGGGGCCTGTGCTGGTGAAAAAGCCTGCCAGAGCCTGTGCCCACAGAAGCCTGAGATCAGTGCAGGCGTCCAGGCTTGGGAACCTGCTCAGAAAGGATGGCAGTGTGCAACAGAGCCTCTGCTGCCCTCCTCTCCCAGTGCTGCCAGTGCCATCTCCCACACAGAGCAGGATGTGCCCTCCCCTGTGCAGATTGCTACCTGTGCCCTTCTTAATGCATGACCATCCCCATGGGGACAGCTGCCAGTGCTTGTGCCCTGGAGACAGGTTCCAAAACTGGGGGAGCTGAGATCAGGAAGAGGGAATGCGAGGGGCTTCCCACAGGGAGGATGGGTGGGTGATGCCAAAGGGATGGAGTTGGGTGTGGGTCCCTGCAGGCATGCCTAGCCCAAGAACCTTGCTCAGGGGCCTCAGCAGTGCCTCCTGCTTAGCAGTGACAAGGGCTGCCAGAACACCTCAATTCCCTCTTGTTTGTTGAACAGAAATGCCAGCCAACGCCAAGGAAGATCGGTCCTGCCTCCAGAAAGTACCTCAGATAACAGTGTCTACAGGGAACTCCAGCACTCCGCTCCCAAAGTCGTCTGCTCCATTTGAACAGGTCTCCACCACCCAGCTCCCATTTGAGCACTGTCCAGGTGGTGGTGATGCTCACCTTGAGGTCCTGCTGAATGCCCACAGCCCGCTGGGGAGAGTTGGTGAAATCACCCTGCTGAAGATGGGAGGAGAGGAGTCCCACTTCGAGGGGATGATAGAGGGGTTCTCCAGCAAAGCCGCAGATGAACTGCTCACATCCCAGGAGATTTTACAGACTCCCCTCTCGCCCATGGAAACGCAACTCTCCCCTTCCCCTGCTGATGGCTCCGGTTTACAAATGAGTTTCACCGAATCTCCATGGGAAACGATGGAGTGGCTGGACCTCACCCCCCCCAGCTCCGCCACTGGCTTCAGCTCACTCACTCCCGCAGGCCCCAGCATCTTCAACATTGATTTCCTGGATGTTACTGATCTCAATTTAAACACCAGCATGGACCTCCACCTGCAGCAATGGTGAATAGGAGGGCAGTGGAGGCAGAATACTGTGTGCCCACAGCAGCCAGCGCAGTGTTTCCGCCATGCTGGAGAACACGTAGGGCTAACACGCCACATTCAGGGGAAACTGGAGCCATTTTCCCAGCGAATAAACTTGTTTGAATTTTCAGTTACTGCAAACTGACAGCACAACAGCTCTGGTACTTCGTTTTCCTTCCACTGGCACATCTTCACAAAGGATACCAAGTGCCTTTATCAACACTCCTTTAGATTGACAGTTGTCTGTAACTTTGTTTTTGTTCTTTTTATCTTTCTCCCCCTAGTTTTAGCAGACACTCCCGTGAGAACTGGAGCAGCTCACGACAAAACCACGTGGTGAGGCGAGCTCACTCGAGAAGCAACAGGGAAGCAAGCACACAGAGGTTGCTGTCCTGCTTCCTCCTGGCATTTCGCAGGGCTCCCCTCAGCCTTGCCCAGGTCAGGAGGGCTGGGAGCAGAGAGGCATGAGGGCTCTGCCCAGCCAGGGCAGTGAGCCCCCTGTGTACAGCCAGACTCACCTTGTGCCCTTCCTCCTGCCCCCAAAGCCCCGGAGCTGTGCCGCCCCAGTCCCTGCACAAGCCCCTGTATGAGCAAGCAAGAGATGGAGCCTACTGTGTTCATGGTGGTGCCTTGGGATGTTCTCAGACTGTCTGGGGGGCCGAAAGCTGAAGAGCTGTCCCTGCTACAGTCTGAGCTGAGTCAGGCTGCAGTCCGAGACCTTGGAGCAGAGGTGTGGATGCTGGAGGCAGCCATTCAGGCCGCAGGTGCAGGTGTTGAAGGGATGTGGCATTCCGGTGGAGCTGACATGGCTCAGCTCGTGTGGTACAGATAAAGAGATGGGTAATGTGTTGTGGTCCAAGGTAGGAGCAGGTCATGTGGACAGTACAGCACAGCTTTGGAGGGGCTGTCCCTGCAGAGCCGCAGTGTGGGGTAGCTTTTCACCACCCAGCAGGGCCGTCAGGAGCAGCCCCCCTCCTGCACATGGGGCAGGGCTGAGCAGGCCCTCACAGGGCTGTGATTTTGTGTGAGCATCTGCTTTTGCTGTCTCCGCTCTCTGCCATCCAGAAGGCTTCCTTCTTCCCTTCTTCCTTGATCCTCAGCAGCGATTTTCTTCTCTCCTGAGTTTACTCCGGCATCACCCAGCTCAGAGCAAGGCTGTCTGGAGAACAGCTGTGAATCACTGAGCCTAGAGGAGCTCGTTCTTCTGAAGCCAGCGGAGATGGATGCTCTCCTGCAGTGATGCCTCCAGTTTGAAGTCACCAGCATTTCTCCTGTGAGTCTCTGTGCAATATCCTTCCTCAGGCTCCAGCGAGAAGGAGCCTTCGCTTCACTTCTTGGCAGCCACCAAAGAACTTGCTGCAGACTCTTTGACGGACACGTCGGCTTTGCAATTCTGGTTTTGCCAAAGTAAATATTGTTGCTGACAGAGATTGTTAAACTATTTACAGACTGAGTGTATTTAATATTTGTGTTACTGGAAGGACAGCGCATCGGTGACGCGGCGCTGTGAGGTGCACCGTGGGCTCACCAAGCAGCCCCGCAGCCCCTGCGTCCCTGGCTCGTGGCGATGTTGCATGCTGTATAAAGAACACGGCGGTAGCTTTTAAGTCACTATTTAAAGCATCACTTTTCTATTGTACAAATGGTCACGGTGCACTGCTAGAATAGACAATCACAGGTTGCGTTGTTTTTTTTTTTTAATTCCTTTTTCTAAGGGAGAAATTTTTAGAAGCCGTTCCATGGAGAATATTAATAGCACTTGAATCAGAGTAGTGTTAGCTGCTACACTGCGCCGTTGTACAGGGCTTTCCAGGTAACTTTCTCCTCTCAACAAATGTATTTCCTTATTTAAAGGGATGCTGTCAGCTTCGAACTTGTAAACAAGCACATTTCCTTACCTATGTTACCAGCAACACCTTCATTATTAAAAACCCCTTTGCCTTGCCGCTCTGCCTGCTCTCAGTCTCACGCTCGATTCCACCCACCTGGGGCAGGACAGCTATCGGCCCCCTAGCCCCCCACCTTCATTTGCCTTTGAAGGAGATGGATGAGGGATGGGTGTCCATCCCTCAGGACAAACTGACGGCTGCAGCATAGGACGGCTCAGGTCAGAGGACCCTTAAAGGTCATATCGTTCCGACCCCTGCTGTGGGCAGTGTTGTCACCCACCAGACCACGCTGCCCAGAAAGGAAAATCTGTACTTGGAGATATGTATGCGACTCCTGCAGCCCTTCCCCTGTGTCTGTGGGTTCTCCTGGGTCTCTCTGGCTCAAATCCTCCGGACATAGGCACGGCCCTGTGCTCCAGGGGGATCCTTCTCCCCTCACCCACTCATGACCATGTCCAGCTTCACCGCACCTCTCCTCAATTCACAGTTTTCCCAGGATGCTTCCTGCCTGCCTGCAGGGGATGGGCTTAAAATGTGGGATGATCCAGAGACACTGATCCAGAAAAGTGAACCAGAAAAGATGTAGGTGACGTACCAGCTAGTTCCTGTGTGGCTTTTAATCTCTTAACCATACACTGCATAAAAAATCCCATTGTGATAAACTCCGTAGGCTGAGCTGAGCTCTGCAGCCCTGTGCCATGCCGGCTCTGCATCCGGCAGTGCTCCTACCCACTGCCCCGTGCCCTCATGCAGGGCAGTGCTGGGCTGCTCTGTGCCCACTGCTCCACTGCTCCAGAGCCAGCACCCCTGGTTGTGCCCGCCTGGTTTTCCCACACAGCCCTTCCCAAGGGATTTAAGGCCCAGGGATTTTGCTTCCTGCTGCGGCCGAGCAGCAGATCCCATGATGTCCCATGCTGGGTTTTACAGACACCCTCTTTGTTTAAGGCTTTATATAAGGCTTTGCTCTACCCCAGTGACATTCCTTTGTGAGCAGTGACCACCACCTCCGAGCTGCCTGCAGCTCTGGGCTCTCTGATCCCCCTGTGCGGTCATTTCAGGTCCAACCGATGTGTGTTTCACTAGGGGCAGGGCTGGCTCTTCCTACACAGAGTAACTACTCATAATTGTTAGTTATTAGTTGCAAAATAAATACATATCTGTGTGTTACATCACACAATTCTAAGAAAGCTAAAACAAAGCAAGTAACAGTTGTGCCCTTGTTCAATAATTGCTGTTAGAGCTGAACGAGCCAAAGCAAAGCTCCCAGCTGGCCACAAGGAGCCCAGGTGCAATACAGCAGCAGAGGCCTCACCAGAGGCTGCTCAGCACTTCCTGAGCTGCTCAGCAGTAAGAAAGAGCTATCCAGGGACATGTGAACTTCTCCCACTCCATTGGATGAGTCCTTCCAAGCAATTCCCCTTCCTAGTGCCAAGCTGAGCCAGAGCAAGGAAATGGTCCCAGCACCTCTCACTGGAAACGCACTCTGAGCAAGCATTCTTGCAGGAACCAGGAACTGGCTGCACTTCAGGATGGTTTACACCAACATCTTGGAACTGGGATCAATTGCAAATGTCTTCAGGAAATCACTGTGATGTGGAGAGCCAGAATTGGGAGGGAGGGAGGCAGGAAGGCAGGAAGGAAGGAAGGCAGGAAGGCAGGAAGGCAGGAAGGCAGGAAGGCAGGAAGGAAGGAAGGAAGGAAGGAAGGAAGCAAGGAAGGAAGGAAGGAAGGAAGGAAGGGAGGGAGGGATGACACACAATCCTGGTGCAGGGAGTTAGAAAATTGGTCTGACATACACAGAAGGCTGAGGTACAGCAGCCTAATAAAACCATCACAGTTTTCTCCATGTTTTGGTATTGTTACTCCTAAAGCATCATCAATTGGTTGAGGTGTGTTTGCTGGCACAAGCAGCACTCTGGGTCCTACTTCTGCAGATCCCTGAGCTCTCAGTGTGCCTCCTGGGTCAGCAGGATTAGGAGTGCTCATGAACAGCTCTGCAAATATGTGGTGGCCCTCATAAACACCCAACAGCCTCTCAAGACAAACCATTTATAGCCAGTACATTGCAGAACTGCTTGGTGTGCTGCACATAGGTTTTCAATCCATTAGTCTGACGAGAAACCTGTCTTCCTTGGAAGGTCAGGCAGGACCTCCTCCCCTTCTCACAATATCCAGCCAAACACAAACTGGGGTGCTGCTGTACTATTTGGCTCCATCAAGGTGCATTCCCATCTGGCCAAGAGAGGAACTACCTCCATGGATGGCTATGGCAGCAACTTTTCCTCCCAGAAAGCAGAGAAAGAATTGAGGGATTTTGTGGGTTGTGTGGGAGACAGCCCATGGTCCCATCCGACAGCCAGCTCTGTATTTTACTTCCAGTACAACAGTGGCACAGTGGCCACCAGAAAAGGGAGTTATGCTTCAGCTTCCATCTACACAGCCTTTAGCAAAATGGCAAAAGTCAGGAGCTGCTTTCTGTTCTTATTCACCAGAGCAGCCGTTCCACCTTCCGTAGGGCCCTTCACACATTCACAGCAATGACCACACTTGGGGTTTGTGTCAAGTTTCATAGTGAAAATTGAGCTTTTTTCCAAAGTGGTGCCTATGGGGGGAAGGCTGGCGAAGCAAAGATGAGTAGAAATGTATACAACACAACCCACAAGTGCTGCAGATGAAGTAGTCAGGGTGCCCGTGTCCATCCACACTGCTTATGTCCACGCAGAAAGGAGTTTGAACGCATCAAAACCTTGGAGTCTTGGAGTCCCATAGACACATTGTAAATGTCAATGAGCACAGTACCTGTTTCATGGGTGCTATATAGTACCTGGTGAGGGTAACAGGAGTGCTTTAGCCCTGCACATAGGCATAAAGACGTGAGGAAGTGGTATGAACTGTGAGACTGGGCCACTGTGCATGACAGCAGCCCTTGGTGGCTCCAAGCCTGCCTGGAAGTTAGAGCTGCTCCTCAGCCATGGCTGAGTACAGAAACTGGGGCAGCCTCCAGTCCACGCGATGGTACAGAGGGAAAGCAAGAGCTGAGATGTATGGACCTTGTTGGGTTATCTGCAGGAGGATTCCCAACTTCAGGGTTGGAGGTAGCCATTGTAGCCCACTTGTACCAGGAATGCTGGACTGGTTCAAGGCTCAGACCAACAGCAACAGCAGCAGTGCTCGGGCACAGGTCCTGTCCAAGACACAGAAGATGCATCTGGATGTGGGGTCAGAGGTTTCCCATCCCATGTGAGCAATGATGTGATGACAACAGCCCTTGGTGGAGGCAGAGAAGTCCAAGTGAGTCAACAGGAAAAAAGCTCAAGTGTGGATTCTATGGGGCAACTGGGAGAACCTGAGGTGATGACACAGTCCTTCTTACATGCCACACAGCCACAGGGGGAAAGAGATCAGCAGGGTCCTCTGCATCCCGAAAAGCATGGAGATGCCCAGTTCACTTCTGCAACGTTTCTTTCGGTTTCTTGTCCACTGATACAGCTTCCTCCAGAGCAAACCTCAGCACACAGAGGCAGCTGTTGGTGCAGAAGGAACAGAACTGATGTTTGTGGAGCTGGGAGGAGCAGGCCCTGCAGCATCTGACCTTGCTCCCCAGTGCTTGGTGGGTTTTGACTTTTGCCTATGAATCACTGAATCTGGAATCTTGGGTTATGGATGAAGAGTGGGGACAGCAAGCAGCCCAAAAATGTCCCAAGTACTGTGCTAGGAACAGGAACCTTCCAGAACAACCTTGATGTGTCAGAACCACAGAATTTATTTAAGCTGACAGACTTCAATCACCTCAAGTCTTTCTCACTGTGTATCTCCAACGCAAGTCCTTCTCTGGCTCCATTGCCTGCCTTCCCTTCTCTTGACAAGATTGTCACCCTTCAAGTGAAGGCACTGGTGAGAGCCAATGCCAGGTTACTCCACCAGTCCCTAAGAACTGAGCCGTGATATGACCAATAATCACTGCCAGCATGCTCTTGTTCTTCTCTCAACAAAACCTTGGTCCCATCGAGTCAGTCTGACGTTACAGGAATGGACAGCCCCATTCCCCAACACTGTGTTCATCTCTGTGGGGTTGATTATGGGGTCCAGTTCTACTCAATCACCTGGAAGGCTTCCAAGTCCTCTGAGGCCTCCAGGCACAGACCCATATCCCAGCACCCAGAGGCTTGGCAGTAGAAATTACCCAGGACTCTTAAATCTGGATGCTGCAGACAGTGAGTGCTCTCCCATACATACAAGAAGCCTGCGAGGCTGTGAGCATCACTGCTCTCTCCCCAGGCTGTGGTGCAGCCACTGGCCCTCCTCACAGGGACAAGATGTCCTGAGCCACCTCTGCCCCTCCGCCTCCCCCAGAGGAAGGGCTGGAAGTCAGGGATTTCTCTGGCTCGTAACACATCTCCCCACTTATGCCTGACCTGACACAATGAAAATAACGAGGGCACGGTCGCATCCTATTTTTATTACAACTGACCTGCAGGCAAAAGGATAGAACTATTACATAAACACTCTGATCCATGTATAATATCTTAAATAGAGAAGGAAATCCAACCAGGGTAAAATACTCTGAAGCTCTGTGAAGCAGTTATGTTCCTGAGCTCCATTTTACAGACAATAAGGCAACATCCCTGCACATCGTCTTTGTGATCATTTATATACATCTTTTTTCCTATGGTACAAGAAAAAAAAAAGTAAGCAGAGTACACAATGTACAGTTCTTTCACAGCTTCTGAACACTATACACTTATTTTTTTATAAAGATACAACGCAATAAATGGTGCACCCTTAATAGCTGAAATCGATGCATGTTAAACGTGTTCTGCAGAGCGGTGCCACCGCACAGCGCACGCCTGACTCCGACTCATTACTGCTTTAGCCACGCTACGGACCGTGCTCCGATTTAACCAGAGCACCGCTCACTGCAGGACATTCTGCTTTTTTTTTTTCCTTGCACAGCTCAGCGCTGCCCCACTGGCGCTGCCGGAGCGCTGCCCGGGTTCCGGGAACACCCAGCTTCAGCCGAGCGCAGCTGGAGACGCAGCGCTGTGTGCCCTCTGCCGGGTGCTCACAAGCGTGGCCTGGGCTCTGCGCTTCCCCAGCCGAGCAGCAGGGGCAGGATGCGCTGTGCTCCTGCTACATCCCGGTGGCACCGAAGTGCGAAGCCCCATCCGGGCAAATCTCACTCCTGCTGCTCTGCACATCCATCCCTCTGCCAAAGCTTCTCGTGGGCTGCTCGCGTTTTGGCAAAGTCGTATCGAGTGCTGAAAAGTGGACAATTCAAACTGGAAATCACAGCCTCCATTGGATCCCCAGCATGCTACTGCATGTCTGAGAGTTGCAGTAGTTCAGAGGGGTAAAAAAAAAAAGTTTTCAGAACTTCAAAAATCATCTCTGAAAAAGATGCCAAATTTAGAAGATAAAATGACAGCTGATCTAATTCATCCAGTCCCAACCCCTGCCACGGGCTGGCTGCCCACCAGCTCAGGCTGCACGGGGCCACCTGTGGCCTCAGGCACCTCCAGGAACAGGGCAGCCACAGCCCTGGGCAGTGCCATTCCAACACCTCGCCCGGTCTTGCTGGGCCAAATGAAAACCCAGGTGTTTGATCTCATCTCTGCTACCTTGTAAGGTTCTCAGCAAGGTTCACTTTAAAGTTCAACAACATGAGCTTCCCAGGGTATCAGCCAAAAGGCGAACAAGGCTTCCAGCCAAGCAGAGCATCACATTTGCAGCAGCAAATGGGCACAGACTCAGCGTGGCAGGAGAGCCATCCTGCACAGTGCTGAGAAGGAACTGCTGAGCTCTGCCCATGTTAGGGACACACGGGGCTAGGAAGTGGCAGTGCTGCTGGCTGGGCTGTGGGCAGGGAAATGGAGCTAGCAGCAGAGCTGGGGACAGTGAAGAGCATGAGAAACATCGACTAGAAATCGCAGATGTTCGTTTCTGGCTCACTGAAACAGCCACAGACTTTGTGAACGGCACTTGTCGAAGTCAAAGCAAAGCCAGCTGGCGGTGAGCGCTGTGCAGCTATAAATCAGGTCACAAGCGGGTTAAATTCAATTGAGTAGTTTAATAATTCTTCAGATCAAAGGTCTTATCTTACCAGGTAACAATTTACAGGACGCCTAGTTAAGAGCGAAGAGTGGCTGGCTTGGTAAAAGGAGAAAGAATACATTATGTCCCATCTCTGAATAGTTTAATGTTAGCCTCTTTCAATGCGACATATTTTTGGTAAAGACATATTCACTATATTTAACATGATCTCTCTTTTAACAGGAAGTTCAGCTGAGCACACTGTCCCCAGAAAGTACGCTGCGACTGTAAAGCAACAGAATTTCATAGCGGTAAATCTATTGCACTTTGTGAAGAATAAAATTCTCCTTTGCCTTTCTAGCTCCAGAAGGCAAAGCATCTCGTTGGTTAAGCAAGTTCTTCTCCCTCCAGGCAAAGTCTCTTAATGTTCAGACAGACAACGCCTAACTTTTGTTTGTTTGCTTTTTATTATTACTTGAAACAACAATTGGAAGAATTTGAGAGAAAAATCTTTCCAGTAGCTGCTGAGGAGTCTCCAAGTTTTGAGTCTAGAAATGAATTTTAGGTGCTATCCAATCACGGTCAACAAATAAATGTACTTATTTCCACATTTCATGAATATGTCCACAAAAGAGCAGATGAGGTCTCTCTTTGACCAACACTAACACTGTGTGATCAGATATTACAGGGATGCACTTTATATGTGACAACAGTATACAGACAGGATGGAAATAACACCAATATTATTGCACATGGTGTCTGGGCGAGCATTAAAAACACTGCAATATGTGATGAAAATTCTTTACAGCTTGTTTTCTCTCAGCCCTTTTTCTAGAGTTTGACGTAGCAGCAATATCAATCAACATACATTGGAGAGCTGGGAGTTGCTGGCATTTGATCCAGGATTTTACAAACATAGCATGCAACATCCACTGTGCGTTCCTCATACATCAGAATGAAGGGATGTTTCTGGAATCAGATAGAGAAACAAGCAGGTTACTAAACTCGCCTTTCAGGCTGGATACCCCAGATACAAGCACAGCACATGGACTTGCCTGGTGCAAGACCCAGTGCTTGGCAGTGAGTGCAGGACACCAGGACATGGCCTGGTCCGTGGCTTTTTGCATGTGAGGTATCCTTATCTTAAACACACAGTAAAGAGGTGGGATGAGACTTCACGGGAGACACACTGAAATACTTTCATTAAAGACTTCATCATCAGCCTTTTCAGCAATGAAGAGACAGAAACAACAGGGAGACACGACCTGGAAGGCTGAACAAGGGGTGAGGATCCCAAAACAGTTGTTCCGAACTCTGATCCTCGGGTTTGCCCAGCACAGCAGCTGGGAAATAATGACATGGTGACTGTGGGCCAGGACACCAGGCAAACTCCCTTCCTACAATACCGACACCATCAGGCACCCAGGACAGGTTTCCCCCATTCTCTGCAGGCGTGGCTTCCCAATGCACAGAGTTCCATAAAAATACGTGGCTGCCAAGTGTGACTTATCCAACCCCAAAGCCCAGCCAACCACCTTCCTTCGCAGTGTAGCTCATACACTGGAGGCAGTGGCGTGTGACAGCAATCTGACAGGGCTTCTGAGTGCCCCTGCCAGGATCTCAAGCCAAGGCAGAAGTTGCAGGGCACACCCTACATGTCTTACCCAATCCTGCACACTTCAGAGACCACATGGGTCAACTATGTCTGGTTAGAAAACCTACTCCAATATGGCACCTCCACCTTCACCCAGCTCCTAGGACTGGGTATTTATGGACAGACACCTACAATCTTGGCCATCATATGAGCCACACAAGCCTTGACAGGGTGGCAGGGAGGCAGTGCTGTCCTACAGGCTGCAGAGCTAAATCTCTGCTTCCATCAGCTGAGAAGACACAAAGATGTGACCCAGCCCTGCTCTGTGCTGCGCACAGCCACAGCAGCTGGGCTCAGCAAGCATGCTCTGCACTCACCAGAAGCTCTTTGTACTTTGGCCTTTTGGACTCGTCCTTTGTAAGGCTAAAGAAAGCAGAAAGAGAATTAGGAAAAGGTAGGGCTGTGGAAATGGTTACAGACATTAAACATACATTTTTACAGCAGATGATACTGATCTACAGTTGTTGTGGAGGAACTGAGAACATCCCAAATCATTCAAGTCCAGGAACGTGGTTTTCTCCAAAAGTCACCCTTTCCAAGCTGCAAGTCATCACCAGACTCCCTCCGCATACGGGTGGAGATGCTAGCATGAGCACAGACCCATAGTGATCAACAAAGCCCACTGAGGATGGGCCGAGGAGAGCTGCGAGCTAAACCACATCGTCCCCCCCAGGGCAGTGGGCAGACAGAGCTCAGACAACACTCTCGATAATGGGATCGATTCTGGGTGGTCCTGCAGGAACAAAGAGCTGGATCGATGATCCTAACGGCTCCTTCCAACCCAACACATTCAGGGATTCCACCATTCTACAATGCAGCCTTGCCATGCAGCTGCCATCTCCCCAGCACAGGCGCAGCTCGCTGGCTCCTGGCCTGCAGCACGGGGCACAGCCGGGCTGTGGTGGGACAGCAGGAGGCAGCAGAGGCCACCAAAGGCCCCACAGCACTGGGCACACAGACACGGCCCGACCAGCCACCCGCTGCTCCCTCAACTTTCTAACATTAGCAGAAATAACCTTTTCTTGCAGATCTATCGCAACCAGCAGACAGCAACACTGCACGACTCCTCTGTCATTTTTCCTGACTCTTCACAGAAATAGAAATTATTAAATGCACATTCGTGGGGTGATGCCCCAGGGATCAGTGCCATCACTCACCACCAGCACAGCCTTTAGGAATAGTAGTGCTTCACCTGCAGGCTTACTAACATCAGCCTGTGCTTAACTCAAAGCTACTAAGAAAAATGTTTGTTACAGCGTTGCTATGAGGACACCATAAATATCCCAGCAGAACTCTTCACCAAATTAGATTAAGCAAAAAACAGACTGAAAACTGTTCCATGCTCTGTGCACTGCGACTGTCCCAGAGCAGCAGGCCCTGGGAGCTGTGAATGGGTGGGAAGGACAAACGGACCAGTGAGACACTTTTCCAAACACTGCTGTTCAGCACAGATGCCATGCAGGTTCCTCTCTTGGGTCATCTGGAGCCAAATCCAACAGCATAAACAGGGGCAGGAGAGCAAGCTCTTGCTTTTAGCACCCTGTTACGACACTGCGACTCTACAGAGGAGCGTGTGGGAAACCTTCTATTGCCTGTACTGAATGTGGCAGGGGAAAGAAACACTGACTTTCTGATACATAGTTTTTCTGCACACAGTTTTTGTCTGAAAAATGAAAACCATTTCGATGTTTCATTTTCTGCAGTAAGAAGCTCTTATTACAGACACTTGGAAAACAGAATCTGGATTCTGAACAATCCTAATTCTGAAAGACAACACAATCCAAACCCAAACCCTGTTCCACTTTGAACCTGAACCCTTCACCCTTCTCTGGTGTACTGAAAATATAGAAAAAAGATCTCTTAAAAAGTAAAGAACTCAAAAACCTCCCATCACCTTCCAAAGAAGAGAAATGTGAAAATAAAATCCTCAACCCCCTGCTGGTGCAGGAACATGGAACCAAGTGTTGGCACATGACTTGACAAATACTTTGCAACGACAAAAAAATCCAACTCCAAGTGCTTTGAGTAGGTAACACTTACCACAAGTTGACGAAGTTGATGAAACTTGGGGAGAATTCCCTTTCCTCTGAGTTACTCAGCTGTGGTGGGTCTCCTTTTACTACCTGCGTCAACTGGTCAAACACACTGTTCCACTTGGGGTATGGGAATCGCCCTGTGGCCAGCTCATACTGCAAGAAGACAGTAACAGCAGCAGATAGGTCACACAATCCCAAGTCCCTTCAGGGTAACAAAATCTCTACAAGGAGCCTGAAGGTCCCAAAGGAAAATTAAGATGAGATTCTCCCTCTTATCTCCTACAGCTGAGAGTCCAGCTGAGAGAAAGACAAGGAGTTCTGCTACCTACATCATGACTGTGTCCTAACTTACCCAGCCAATATTTAACCCAGCTATGCTGAATTTTCATGTGGTTGATGTCTCTCCTCTACTGACTATAAAATGAACCAAGGGTCTTTTAAAGACACTTCAGAAGGGTGAAAATAAAATCCTCCAGTCCCTTCCCAGATATCATAATAACCACCATGGAAAAGGGATCCCGAGAAAACAAGCATTTTAAAACGGCTGAAGGGAGGGCAGCCCACTGATAGAAGCTACTGACTCACTGCTTCTGATTTCTCTTCTACTTCACCACCCTGAGAATGGGAAAACTTCTCAAGCAGTGTTTGCATTTTGCAGTGTTGTGGTTAGTCAGAAATCAGCAACTGGGAACCAGGATTAACTGACAAACTGCACAGCTGGATTACCCCAGACACCAGGGCTGTGAGAGGCTTACAAAGGCTGGGTGCTCCTTCTGCACCACCACGATCACCATCCCTCCTCACATCAGATTCTGAAGACCAAATTCATTTACAATCCAGCACCTCTTCCCAGCTCACATCTCTACCTCTGGCTATAGCTGCAGCTAAACGTACCCTCAGGGGTTCAGGCAAGCCATGTGCCTTGAAGGGATTTATATTCCTTCCGAGCCAGGAGGTGCCCAGTTCATAACATGTTTCACTGCAGCAGAGCCGGGCTTCACTTCGAGCACATTTGACAACAACCAGCTCTGTCACATTGCCAAGCGTGTGACACCCAGCAGGGAACTGCCATGCAGCAGAGGGCCTGAGCCCTGCTCACTCACCAATGTAATCCCCAAGCTCCAGACATCTGAGCGGACATCATAGCCTTGCCTGGACGCACTGGGATCTATCCTTTCCGGCTGGAACAGAAAGAAGTAACATTCAAGCACTGCGCCACGCAGGACAGAACGAGACACATCTGCAAACTTGGGAAACAAAAGTTCATCCCACCAGGACGACATTCAACCCCAACAGAGAAACACCTCATGTCCCTGAAGGTGTTCCAGACCTGCAGAGATGTGGCACTGAGGAATGTGGTTTGGCTGGCATTGCAGTGATGGGATGGTGGCTGGATGTGGTGATCTCAGGGGTCTTTTCCAGCCTCAATGACTTTATGATTCTGTGACGTCTTCATGTTATCAGGCCTTCAAATATCCAAAAGATCTTCCCACAGAAAACGTGGACAGCAAGGTGGACACCTGCACCCCAGAGTGATCAGGGAGCAGGACTTTCTCAATGCTTTGCATGTCATCTTTATGAGAATGCCTTTTTTATCACAAATGTAATAATTAAAATGCTAAAAGAAACAGGATCACATTCTGATTTGACTGCAAACAACAATAGAGAGACCTGGACTGTAATTCAATACTAAATTATCAGCTGCAAGAAATATTAGGAAAGCCCCGACTGCTCTGTGAGCTGCATTTCCATAAGATTTCACGACAGATACATACTGATGAGCGCCATGCAACCAACAAAATCCCTTAGTGCAACCTCAAACTTCCAGTGGACCACTGTGTGTGTGAGAAAACAATCAGGTCCCCACAGCAGCTCCCTAGCCCCAGAGCCCAAGGCAATTTTGGCTGCTCTGTCCTGCTGCTAGCTTTCCTCTTTGCCACCCTCTGCTTGCACAAAGCAGCCCCAAATGTGCTTCCAAACCCTTTCCTTTCCCTCACTCATCAGGATCTTCTCTAACAAGGGCACACACTGAGGTCACCAATCAAACTATCAAACATACCCCAAAGAGAAAGGGAAGAAGTCATTTTCAGCAAGATTGACTGACTCTACACGTCTTTGTTACCTTCCTGTTTACACAACGACTTGTTAGATAGGGTATCACCTTCCCAGTGCCATCGGTGTGTTTTCTCACCCTCTCTCCCAGTTACAATATCTGCTTTGAAACAGGCTGGGTTCAAATGCCCTGAATGCTGTCTTTCAGGGTCACAGAATCACAGAATCATTAAGGTTGGGAAAGACCACTAAGATCATCTGGTCCAACCATCAACCCACCCCTCCCATGCCCACCAGACCAATCATGGGCTGCCTGAAGAAAACGTGGGGCTTTGTGGGTTAACAGGTAATGGCAGTGGGAAGGGAAAATGCAATCTAATATTCTCTGATGGTTTCGAGATGCTGGAATGGTCTTCTTGGATGGATCAAATACTACAAAAGGAAACATGTAAGAAATGGGTTAGAGGGCAATATTAGTGGTAGGTGGCCAGCTGGACGAGATGATCATAGAGGTCTTCTCCAACTTCTGTGGCTCTGTGATTCTATTATTCTTTCCTGCCCTCTCAGGTCTGTATGTCGCCTTGTTTTCTTATCCTTTAATTACGATTTTCATTTGTTTTAACCTCATGTTTTAGATTTTCCCATTGATGGGGTACTGCTGGATGGATTTTTCGATAATCCTGGTGGAAATGAGCATAAAGTAATAAAATTGGTAAAATTAAACTCTATTGAATTATCAGTTCTTCATGTACTCACCTGGAAGCTCAGTCAAAATCTATCACATTTGCATTACACATAAACCCATGCTTCTGACTTCTCACAATCCAGAATTCTATCCTGCCTGGATAAGCAGTCTTTTCATATTGGTTTCCCCATTTAAACAGAGTACTGAATCAAATTATAAGGAATTAACAACTAACACAAACCCTTTCTTTTACAGGTGGAAAACAGAAATGTAAAGACAATTTCTCCAACATTTTGAACCTGAGATAGCAAGGAAAACATCCCAAAACAGTAGAAGGGATGAGGATTTAAATGGAAAATGTACTCTGAGATCCTGTCACTCATTGATTTGAGGGGAAGAAGGACAGATAGCCGGTGACCATTCAGGATTTGGATGCTCTTGGACATTTCAGGAAGCTACTGGTGATTTCAGCCAGAAGTAAAGCATCTAAAGGAGGAGCCAGTGGGTGCACAGAACACTAGTTCATATTCAGGCTCGAGAAGAACAAGAGGAACTCGTCCTTCTACTCTGCTCAGAAGTAACAGGTCCAACCAATCCAAAGTGCTCTCAGCGCGTTTCCATCAACAGTCCAAAAAGGAAATGGAAAATGCCAGCACAACAGAGGACAGAAGAATGTGGCATCAACAACATGCAGTGTGGAACCTTCTGCCATGGAAGAGTTTCTGGTGACTCTCCCATAAATCTCTCAAGGACGATGCTGTGTCTATCCTGTCCATTCTCAATGTCATGCTGTAGCTGCAACCCCCCACAGCCTTGTCTGCCCACAGCTCCCACACAGCCCCCTCCGGCATGTCTGATCAGCAGACACACAAGAATAGCCTGACTCCATCAGCTATGAGCAACTGAGTCCCAGCCCAATGCCACGCCAGGGTACAGCACTGCTGGGACTGTGGCCCCATGACTCTACTGCTTTCCCTCTGTGCAAAGCTCTCCTTACCTCCATCCCTCCTGCCAGACCCTGGGGGCATCATGCTGCCTACCGGGTTCCAGCAGCAGGTGGGAAGATAAGATCTCTGAGGTCCCTTCCAGCCCGAACCTTTCCATGATTCTGTTCTATGATTCTGTAAGTCTGAAGTACCCACACAGGGGCAGCCACCCACCACGAACACACAGATTGTGACGGAGCAGCAGGGACTTGGCTCTACATAGCCATGGCACAGCTAAAGGCAAAGCACGATGGACCAAAATAAATCCCCTGTAAATACAGAGCAAAAAATCCTGGGCATTTTCCATGTAGAGGACATGGGAGCAATCAGCACCAAGCACTCAGGGACCTGGGATGAGAACTGCAGGCAAACCTCAGCTCTTGCTGGATGTCTTGCTAATGCCAACTGTAAGCAAGGAAAGGAAATGGCCGGGACAGACCAAGCCCTGGATGTGCTGCTGACTGTGTGAAGAGGCAGAGTAAATACAGCACAGGGACAGCCTGACACAGGGCTCCCTTCACTTAGTGCTCACCTGAGCACCAGCATCTGCACTGACAAAAGAGCAGAAATGGGAAATGCTGATGCTCCCCTCTCTTCCCAGCCCCAGATAAGCAGACACGTGCAATTTGGGGTGGGACACAAGAACAGATGCACATAGAACTTGCTGCATTTCTCAGTTGTTTCATGTTGCTGAAGAACAAAACAGTATTCCTAGGAAAACAGAATTCTTGAAGCTCAGATTTGGATTTTCACTAGTTAAATAATCAGGGAATTTCTATCCTACACACGCTGCAAATTCAAAACTGCCTGCATGG
Source organism: Lagopus muta (assembly GCF_023343835.1). Taxonomy (NCBI): domain Eukaryota; kingdom Metazoa; phylum Chordata; class Aves; order Galliformes; family Phasianidae; genus Lagopus; species Lagopus muta. The sequence continues at coordinate 843,721 of NC_064450.1, read as the reverse complement.
CACGAAACTGTACTTAACACATCCTTATTTGCTACTTAAACCAACACGTTCCCAAAGTAGAAGACAATAAAAAGGTTAGAAGGAGTGAAGAACTACCAGAAAGCAATCCGTGGAATCCAAAATACAGAACAGAACTGACAGGATGTAAATGCTCCCTCCCCTTCCACCACAGAAACACATGGATGTGAGCTGAAGCTGCCAGCCTCCAGCCCACCTGCCCTCAACACAGCAGCACGCAATAAGAAACACTGGACGTGAAGCCCAGGGACTGCCCTGCCTTTGGTGGATGATGGGAGCAGGTAAAACCCTGCACATCTGGATGCTGCATGTGAAGGCTGCAGATTAGAGCTATCTCTGCCAAATTCTGCTACACCGCATACAGTGAGCTACAAGCCAGCAGCCAGAACTAATAGACCTCCACGGCTCCAACAATGACTGGATACAAGTCTTGCATGCAAGAGACAGAGCTCTCCAGCACACTTTTCTGCTGCTTTGTTAACCAGCGGATCAAATATGTTTGTGTTTAGGCAGTGCTCCAGAAAGTGCTGTTTTCCCAGCGGTGATAACCCCATCACCACGGCTTTCTCATCAGCAGGGCTGTGCCCTGCGAGGGCTCAGTGCTCACAGGGAACCACGTGTCACTGTGCAGAGCCACAGCAGCCATGGGGCAGCTGAACAGCTGCCTGTGGGGCTGTGCAATAGCAATGGAAACCATCTTTAGGAGCATAAACAAACAGTTTGGGAAATTCTTCTGCTGTTCAGTAAAGGAAAATGCTGCCACTCCCTTTTCACGTTGCTGTATTTCTCAAGAATATTCCTGCAGCAAAGAGCAATTTGTTCTTCCTTTAGGGCTCTCCCTGCACAGGCCTCACACAATTGGTTGTGTTGGAGTTGGAGCAATGGCCAACCTCAGCGAGAGCCCAGGCGAGGGGGAAGCAGTGTGCTGAGCAGGGCAGCAAGGGAGCACTGACCTGCTGGGCTCCCAGACCTGCTCCTCTGCTAACTCCTCCAGAGTGCCAGCATGCAGTCTCACCTGCTCACCAACACCTCCAAATGTTTTATTCCACAAAGGAGCTCCTTCCTTGGCCTCTCCCCAGGCTGGGCTCACCCTATGGTTAGGAGGGTCCTCATCTCTCACCTCCCCAGAGCACGCTCACCTGGCTAACCTCCTAGACAAGGGGAAGCCCTGCTGTGCAAGGTGTCTGTGCCCAGAGTCCTCCCTGCTGCCTCCTGAGCAGAGCTGGGTGCCAAGCAGCAGCCCTGTACAGAGACACAAAGCAGCACCCAGCTGCTCCTGCTGGTGCTGGTGCTGCTCTGCAGGATGACTCGGGGCACTCTATGAGGTGACACTGAACTGTGCTACTGGCTGCTAAAGAGTTGAGGTGTCTAATTTCATTTGGATCTTGATTTTTATGTGCAGTGAAGCCCAATAAGCTTCCTGGATCTCCTCAGAGGCCTGAGGGCTCTCAGAAGGTGACCTCAGTGCTGCATAAGCCTTGCTCTAAGAACACAGATGTGAGTCATCCACACAAGGAGTGAGACAACACAACCACATTTTTCTCAGGTTATACCCTTCCTGCCCATCAGGTGGCTGATGAGAAAGTGATTAACTCTTTCTTTTCTCTGGTCTGTATCGCAGAGCCAATCACTACAGGGATCACAGAATCACAGAATGGCTTCATTTGGAAGAGACCTTAAAGATCACCTACTTCCAATCCCCAGCCATGGGCAGAGTTGTCAGCCACCAGCACAGGCTGCCCAGGATCCCATCTGACCTGGCTTTGAGTGCCTCCAGGGATGGGGCACCACATTTCTGGCAGGCCGTGCCTCACCACCCTGCAGGACCTGCAGCATCCCACACAGCAGCCCATGCTGCAGCAGGAGGAGACCATGCTCCTCGGCCAGAGTGTGACATAGCAGAGCAAAGGCAAGATGCTGTGATGGGTGGAACAGCTGAGAGGGAAGCAGAGAACACAAATTATTCTGTTTTTGTTGGTGGGGGTCATGGACAAGCAGCTTCTTCCTGTTTCTCCATGTATTATCTCTAGGATAGAAGTAGTAGCACTGGGTTCTACACCTTTTCTACATCTACGGATGAATAACACTACATAAGAGGTAATAGGAGCTTTATCGCCACAAAGAAAGATTGCAGGCAAAATATTCATCCACGCTTTAACTTTTTAGTTCAGACATTCCTTCCCAAATCCCCTCTGTTCTTTGATTTCCTGCTCCTCCCCTCTCCCAGGTCAGCCACGGAGCCTGTGGCTGCACAGAGATTATCAGCAGAGATCATGTTTCTAGAGAATGGCCTTTCCTCCCCTCCCATTTCCTTTACATATTTACTCCGAGAGAATGTTTCATGTAAAAACTTCTCCAGCAGCATTTCCCAGGTGGGACGCTGGTTTCCAATTGCAGGGGATCACCATCTCCTCCCACTGGCTTTCCTAACAGAGCTCCTTGATCTCAGCAGCAGGAAGATCCCAGGGCAGAGGACAGGTGGCCAGGGGGCTCTCACCGGGCACAGAAAGATTGGAAGGAAGGTTTATGAAGCCAATGGGATCCTGTTGGGGTTGACACCATACATCCTTTGTGACCTTCACCACCTTGTTAAAAATGGTCATTGTGTACTAAAGAACTGTGAATAAAGAAGCATCGATAATTTGCATTAGCAACTGGCTTCATTGAGAGTGTTCAGGAGTTTAACTTCCTCATGCTATTAAGAGGACCAATTCAGTGCAAAAGACAGCATTTATAACAGGACCTCAAAGGTGCCTTGCCTTGGTCTACAGCTAACATCCACCAGAAAATACAAAGTTCAAGTTGTTAAATTGTGCGTAGTATTAAAATATCGACTGTGTGATATGTAAGTGCTCCTGAAGAGCAAGTGTGATTTGAGCTGCTTGGTAAGCCGGGTTCTGACTGCATGCTGACTCATCCAAACAGAAACAGAAAAAGCAGCGCTCAGAGGTGACAGACAGCATCCTAGAAAAGGACAGGGGAGCAGGAAATCCCAGAGAAGCACCATCATTAAAGGTGTGTAGCTGGGCAATGCTCTCCTTATACGATCCACTGCTGGGGTTCCACACTGGGGTCTATGTTTGTAAAAGGATACTGAACACCAGGAGGGAGTACAGCATAGCCACAGAACACAATCCAATCTGTCCCAAGGACATAAACTGCTCAGCCTCTTAATCCCCTCAAAGAACAGCTTAAGAGGTGACTGCCTCAGTCAGAAAGTACCTGCTGGGGAGAGAGGCCGTGGCAAGGGAAGGACTTCTTAATTCTTTAAAAAAGTAGAAACAAGAGGCCACAGTCATCCATGGCTTCCAAGAAACTTCACTGGGTTAGCAGGGTTAAGCTCTGGAGAGGCAGCATTTTAGAGGGCTGGAAGGTGCTGTTTCAGCACAGTTAAGAAGTAATTTCATCCCAGAACTTCTGGATGGCTGCAATTGTGGTGTGGATGCTCTTGAAGTCCTTGAAATAATTGTGAAAGACTGAAATGCAGGGAACCCAGTTATTTTTTCACAGTATTAATGTGAAACCACAACACAGGCTTTCAAGATACACAGGAAAAAAGGGAGTCCAGCAAAAAAGCAACGCAATGTGAAGATTTCTGATCCTGGAGAACTGTGCAGGCCACACTCAGCTGCACCCAAACCTCAGTGCCAGGGTGACTGCTGGAACTGTCTGGTGCAGCCGAGCAGCTCCCACAGCCATGCAGGACACTGCTGCTCTCAGCAATGGGACACTGCCATGTCGTCCTGCAGCAGGATGCCTCCCTGGCCTCAAACACACGAGCAACAGGAACCAAGCAGCTCAAAGACAACAGGAGAAGCACAGCTGTGGACCTGGGAGCTGTGTGACCCTTTCCTTCTCCCTTTGCTGCCTCTCCCCACAGCAAAGTACCCACACCTCTCTGCAGCACGCTCAGTGCCGCAGTGCTGCTGCTCTGCACAAGCTCTGCCCTGCATGACGTAAGGAGCTAAGTTTGGACAGGAGAAGTCCCACGCTGGGCAAACCTCATGGATGATTTTAGCTTATGAATGAGTAAGCAGAGGCATGTTCTCAGCTGAAACCGCAGAAGCATGTGGGTGACATCAGCAGCACACGAGAGGGGAGCGCTGTGCTCAGAGCTCGGCACTGCCCGCGCAGCGCACAGGGATGGTGCTGCACGTCTCACTGCTTCCCTTCAAATCTGTTTTCTCAGCCATGAAATGAAGGCTGAGTGCCAAGTTTGAGATTCAAAAGGAAAAAATGAAACGAAAAGAAAAGATAGACAAGAAATCCAACGCACACAACACCGATCAGGAGAATCATGGAGAATTTCAGCTGCACAAAGTCAAACCAGCAGGCTGCCTGTTCAGTTAAATGAATGACAAAGCCCAGTGAAAACCTGGGCGCTGGGTCAGGAATGTGAAGCTAAACCCAGGTTTCTGCCCGTGCCATCCCAGCCCCACAGCCCTCCTCCTGCACCCACAAAGAGGCCACAGAGCTGCACAGAGACAGCCCTGCTGCCCGTCTCAGGAATTCCTCCTTTTCTGTGCACGGCCAAGCTGTGTGCAAGCTCTTAGCATGTGGGGACGCAGCCCCCAAAGCCACAGAGACAGCAATGCCACCTCAGCCAAGGAAGAACAACACAGGGTGCCCGTGCCTGGCTGCAGCAGGCAGCTCCAGATGGAGCCAGGAGGTCTGGCAGGAGGACCCAGGGACAGTTGTGTCTGTCCCAAAGGAGGTCCCAAAGGAGTGGGACAAGGCAGGACACCGGAGCGTGGATCCCACATCCATAGCCCAGCTGCTTCCAGCTTGGCCTCATCACTCCCCTCTGACGCAGAAATTGGGATCCATTGGGCATTAAAATGGGTAAAAGATGTTAATGCTGCAGACTGTCACCTTCAGCATGGCACCTCTGCAGGCCAGGAGCTGTGGCAGGAGACAAGGCATGGCTCACCAGGGAGGCAGGGCCACCCGCCAGCACCATGGGCACTGCTGCCCCAGGCACACAGCTGGAGGCTGGACTGGAGGGGCTGACATTGCAATGCAATGAAGCTGACTGAGAGCTGCTCCACACTGACAGGGCAACCAGGTTCTGCTCCCCCACAGAGCCCTGCTCACACCCCTCTTTTGTGCCACCATTCAGGCTCTGCACCTTCTCAAAAGCCAACTGCATAAAAATGCCATCTCCTTTTGAGAGGGCTTGCTTTCTTACTGCTGATCCTTGAACTGGCTCTCCATGGCTCAGGGGAACAACAAAGCAGAAGAGCAGCAGCTGGCAGGATCAGGGCTGGCACCAGCCTGCAAGCCCAGCATGATCACAGTGCAAAACCTCACCTAGAGCAAATCCACAGTGCTGGCAGCACAATGGGTCTCAGGAGGGCTCAGCATCATGCTTGCCCACAAAAACTGCTCTGAGGACCAGCTATCCTGGGATGACAGCGGGCTCCAGCCTTTCCCTTCTTTCTTTCAGAGAACACAAGGCATATTCACTCCTTCTTTCAATGCAATGACCACATGGAAATTCAAAGTCAAAAGCAAAACAACTTTTCCAGAACTGGCAGCTCCAAGGCTGACATGCTGCGTTCCACGACAGCTCCAACCATTTTGGTTCAAACACAAAGCACTTGCTTGGCAGCTGGATGTGGCTCCTGCTGCCCAATCAGCCCACTTCCAGTCAAACCGGCAGACGTCCAACGTTACTGTTATCAGCGGCTATTTGGGGATCTGGCTCCAGTGAACACAGTGTTATCAGGCTCCTCTGATGGGCAAGTGCTCATGCTACAAGAACTACTGAAAGTGCCAAAGGCCAAGCAGGCAACATGCTCTCATCATCACGGAGCATGGTCCAGCACCCCTCATCAGACTTACCCTGGCTGAGCGCAGGCACACCATGGAAGCCTAGCTAGCACCCTTCACCTATTTCACATTGAAGCCAATTATTTACCCTTCCAAATGAGCGCGATGGGGGCCTGACTCACTTCCAGGTAAATTTGGCATCACTACAGCATCAGCCTTTGCTGCCACAGAGAAGGAGCTGGCATTTGTGTCTGCTTGCTGGGGACATCTCCCCGTTTCCCAGGCTTCCAGTACATGGGAATGCACATGGACTTGGAGAGGAGTCACTGAGTCGGAGAGAAGGGAAGAGGCCAGCAGTCTCCCACACCAGTTGCCAGCTGCTGGCTCATCCCACAAACCATACACCATGCCAAAGCTCTTATAAACACAACTGAAACATTTTTCTCATTTAAAAATCCAACCCACTCTGGAATTGGTGATAGAAGTGCACAAAGAACACAGTGCATATGGAAAGGGAGGGAGATCAAGAAGTATTATTGACTCACCCAAGTCCCAAGGGAAATGAAGAAGCACAGCTATTCACAAACACACCAATAACTGTAGTAATTAAACCAATAGTTTGAGCAAAGTTGACTATCTACCCAAAATTCTAAGCAAAAGCAAAAGGAATACGAATTCTCTTACTTATAGTCCACTGAACTTGTAAGGGAGGGACAGGGGGTGAGCAAGACTCCTATATACAGAACTGATGCACACCTCAGAGAATAGGGGAAAGTCAACAGTATCCCTAACTCCACAAGTGATGCAATCAGAACTGCCTAGACAGGGCAGTAGGATGCCTGGGAGCAAGGTATCACAAACCCTGCCCCAGCTCCTTCCCACCCTGGGCCCTCTGCTTTAGCATCCTAAACCCCATCAGCGCAACAGACTGAGCAGCTCCAACTGGTTTTCTTCCCTCCAAGAAAATGCAGACACTTGTCAAAAGGAGACATGCCCCTAACTCTCTCCAGACCACCCAGGTCTTCAAACAAAGCTCCCCATTTCACTAAGTTAGGTGGTTCTGGAACTTGCACACCAAGTGGTCTCCTAAAACAGATTTCATCAATTCCAGCCAGCTCATTTTGCTATCAGAACAGTCAGAAGAGAAGTTCAAATACTCAGAAACTCAGGCTCCTGTTTGCACAGATCAGAATTAGGGCAAACAGGTTTTCCTGGGACACCACAGTCCCAGGAAAAGCCATGTGAGAGCAGTTAGCCAGACCAGATGGGAATTATACTTTCAAAGGGAGAGATTACTTTCTCTTGAACCTCTGTAGATAAGACAGTTCAGAAAACACAGTATTTTTCAGCATAATGAGGCACAAGGAGTTACAGTTCCGCTAGAATTAGTTACGTTTACAGCAGCAAACAGCTCAGACACAAGCCACTCCTCAAACTCAGGTAAAACCCAAGAATACTTTTTCAAAGCAGCCTGATGTGCTGTGTATTTGAACTCTCAGACAGCTCTGAAAGTCACAACCACAGTGCTTATCACTGGGAGTACGAGGGAAACAAACAGAGCAGGACAGACTCCCAGGAGCCACGGCTCAGAGTGAGCGATTTCCATGCAGCTGCTACCACTGCTCTCCAGAATTACATTCTCTTGGAATTAAGTTATGGCACACTTTGGAAATAAAGTGTTTTTTTCAAAAATCACTGCAATTTTGAATGGCGTGGATAAAAAATTTGTTGGATGGTTGCAGCCAGAGTGTTGTTGTCAATGGCCCTATGTCCAGGTGGAGGCTGGTTACGAGTTGTGCTCCCCAGGGATCTGTCCTGGCAGCAGCACTCTTCAACGTCCTTATCAACGACACAGAGGGACTGAGTGCATCCCCACCAAGCTGAGTGGCGCACTTGATACAACAGAAAGAAGGGATGCCATCCAGAGGGATACGGACAGGCTTGAAAAGTGGATACGTGAGAATTTAATGAGGTTTAATAAGGCCAAGTGTAAGATGTTGCACTTGAGTAGAGGTAATCCCATATATGAGTACAGACTAGGAGAAGAACCAATGAGAACAGCCCTGAGGAGGACTTGGGGGTCCTGCTGGACAAGTAGCTGCACGAGCCAGCAGTGTGCTCCTGCAGCCCAAACAGCCAACAGCACCCTGCGCTGCACCAACAGAGGGCTGGTGGCGGTGGGCAGGGAGGAGACTGTCCCCTGTTACTAACTGTGCTTACTCTAGAGTTGTTTCTCCTGGGAAGGGAGTGCTTATCGCTCGTGAACCAAGCCGGCACTTCGGGCAGACGCTCTGAGCCAGGCCTGGTGAAGAGGGTCAGGAAGCTGCACAGCCCACAGGCACCCAGCACCCAGCTCAGCCCCACTCACCGCCATGTACGGCCGGCACCCTGCATCTCGTGTTTTGGCAATGGAGTCCACAAGCTGTCCACTAATGCCGAAGTCACAGAGTTTAATATTTCCATTTCTGTCCAGAAGAATATTGGAAGGTTTGATATCTGTAAGGGAAGGAAATTTAAACTGTTAAGTTTCAGCTGGAGGCTTCCATTTCCCAAAGGGCAGCTGCAGAGAATCAGCACCAATAGTGACTGCTGCACATGGCCCCTGGCTGTGCTCATGACCACTGAAGGTCCAACCAGCAGCAACAGGAGATGGAGTGAGCCACCCAATGACCCTGAAAGCCCAGTACAACAGTCCAACCCCTGCCTGGTATGGAAAAATGTGGATGAGAGGGGCAAGGAATCAGCCACCAACCCCTGAGATCACAATGCAGAATCTGTACTGCTCCCCATGCTCCCAATTGTGGCAGGGCCTGTGCTATTTACACTGTGACTTGATGCAAAGCTTGCTTCAAATTCTTGCCATTAGCTCTGTAGGCAAGAAGAAGAAAATACATTAACTTACCTCTGTGAATGATTTTCAAGTTTTCTTTTAAGTGGTTTAGTGCTTTCACAGTCTAGGAAAAAATACAGATGAAAAATAAGCAGATGTCACGAAATTCCTGTGATTATTCAACTTCTGGAGTTCCAAGAGCAGGGGAGAAAAACACTAAATACAAAAAGGCATGAGTGCTGCAAATAAACTATATGATTAAAACGTTTTTCTCACAATTTTTCCTGCAAACAAAAGGTGATATTAAAGGAGGGCAAGTAACACTTCAAAATAGGAAAGCAAGAGATGAAGTTAAGTAATTTCTGACATTAGTTAAATTAAGTAAGAACTTATTTTCAGCCCTGTGCTGTACCTTTTCCATAAGAAACAAATGCCCTATTCTGCTGTGCCCATTCCCTTGCCTGAGCAGCAGCTCCTCATCTCAGTGGTGTGAGGAGCTGCACACTGATGTGATTTACTCATTCACCACCAAATGGAAGAGGTACTCAAGAAGCCTGATACAGGACAACTAAAAAAAAAAAAGTTTTAATTTCACATAGATCAGTGAAACTGATAGAAGACTGACTTAATCATGACAGCAAGAGGATGTCAGTTCTGCTGGTAAGTTCTCTGAAGTTGTATGTCTGTGAGGACAAAAAGCCTCAAAAGCCTGCTCCTTCCTGCTTGCATTTCCTGGTGCACACGCTCCCTCCTGCTCACATAATAAACTCTTGTGTCCAAGAGTTTAGGTAATGAGAAGCTCTGGCAAACTCTGCTGAGCCCAGCTGGGGCAGCTGCAGTGCTGTCCCTCCCGACTGCCTCCTTTTGCCCTCCTAGTGCAGGCTCTGCTTGTCACCTGAAGCTACCACACTCTGCTGAGGAGCAAACCACCAACTGGTTTCTAGGCAGGTCTGTGGAGGAATGAGAGTGGATGGTCTTCCTGGACCGTGCCAGAATCTCCTGCTCCCAGACTCGAGCCCAGAGCTCTTCAGCTCAGGGGAACAGAGCGCTAGCATGAAATCAAGGGTGATCTGGTGAAACACACCAGGCTGCTGCACAGGTCTTGCTTCAGTCAGTGATACGTTTAGCTGGTCAGTAGTGTGATGATGCATCCCATATGCAGAACAGCCACCAGTCGTCTTAGACTGGATTTTCAGTCTTGACATCTTATAACTAAGCGTGTGAGCCATCAAAGCAGACTGCCAGCTTCTAAGAAGTGACTGCAGGTCCAGGTAGGTACAATATCTCATAAAGATGCCTTCTGGAAGGATAAGGATGACGGCTTTCTCCCAAGACCTGACCTTCAGAAGAATTTGCCTGTAGCTTTTCAAGAGGTCACAGGTTGCAACTTGATGAGCACTTCCCAACCACTGACAAAGCATGACATCAACTTACTGCAAAGAGGCAGTCTGTGCTTTGTTACAACACATCACTCACATTTTCCTGTCACTCCCAAACCTGATTCCTGCAGCCTTTCACCTTTTGGAGGCTTCACTGAAATAACAGTGGGTTATTTCACCCACTTGGCTCAGCTGTGACTTTTTCACTGGACCAGAACAACAAACTGATTATGCTCCTGCTGAAGAACCCACCTGCATTTTTATGAGCCTCTGCCCAAGAGGTTTCTGGACCACAGAAGCCCATACTATCCTGCAGAAATCCAATGGGCCCAACAGAGTCTATTGACAGCAGCAGGACAGAGATCTCAGGATACTTTTCAACACTCCTTCCCTCACAGCCCAAACCCAAAAGCCTGTTTTGCAGAGCCAGTGCTTACCCTCATATTTAGACAGCCAAGGCTTTGAGCAGAGTCAGTGTTACAGACCTCCAGGACCTGATTCTCCACCATGTAATATGTTATAGGAAAGCTACAATATATTCAAGGTTCATTAACACTGTGATGCAATACAACAGCAGCAGCTGTACTGCATGCAGATCAAGTACCTTTCTCACAAGTTAAGAGACCTGAATTTTTCAAACTAGCTTAAAAAAAAATCACACACACACACACACAAAAATGCTTAACAAAATACTCACAGCTAAAGTGATTTTGCCTAGGATTTCTTCTGGAATAACATCATCTAATACACTATATACATATTTGTAAAACTTATCAAACGAGGTAGACATGAGCTCCATACAGATCCAACAGTCACCCTGGAAAAAGAAAAGAATCTTTATTACTGTCAAGCTTAAATGAGAAACAAAAACCCAGAGAGCATTAAGATATCCCTTGAATCCAATAAAACACAGAAACAGCAACATGCATTTGACAGGAAGGAAGAATTCCATCCTGATTAATTTCAGCCGTTTGATCAGCAGCGAGCCTGAGCTAATCATTGAGAGCAATGGAGAAATCACCCCTATTATCCACTTCTCACTCCATCCACCAGCAGAGAAATCTAATTGACAAGATCAGACTTGACATCACATATTAGCTCCCTGAGACTAGATGAACTGATGCCCCAAAAACTGTCTGGTTCTCAAGGAGGCTGATGGCACAGTGAGACACAGCCACACACTGTAGGACTACAGAAATGCCCTGCAGTTTATGTCAACTCTGCACAGGCCGGAGAACATTTCATACTGCATTTGGAGACATAATCAAAGCAAGAGAAAATGAAAAGAAATCCTGGAGGACAGGGAGTTTTGCTGACTTGCATTTAACAGTTAATTTAAATGTGGACAACTATTAAGGCACATCTCTGCTAAATGAAAAGGGTGGTGGGGCACTGGCACAGGTTGCCCAGAGAAGATGATGGCATCTGGAGGTCAGGCTGGATGGGGCTCTGAGCACCTCATCGAGCTCTGCGTGTCCCTGCTCACTGCAGAAGAGTTGGACCAGATGATCTTTATGGGGTATGATTCTATGAAAAACTAAACTAACAATCAGAGGAGAGCAGCATGTCTTCTCACCAAGTTCTCTCCTAAGATCTGTGAGTCAGCCCATTCAAGATGGGGATAAGAAATGGGTCACCACAAAGATTATGTGTGGAAGAATTTCTCATCTCTTGTTGCAGTATGCATGTGATAAACAGCTCAGCCTTGGAATGATCTTAGCTATTTCAAATTTTAAACATTTTCACTCCCATTGAGGACCACTGAAGGCTTTGTATGAGTTGTTGCTGCAGAGCGTAATGCACTTCATGCAGTGTGCTGTTCCTAGGAATACTACACCAACAGGACTGGACTGTCCTCACCAGAAATGACAATCTCCATAGGCTGCATCACAATCACTGTTAAAACTGCATGAGTTGCCAAAAGCTAACTGCGAGATGAGGTTGGTCAGCCTGGCTGCCCCATTGTGGTGAGGCACTGTCTGAAGCACTGCTGAGCAGCAGCTCCTGCAATGTAGGAAGTGACAAATAGAGGAGAAGCCTCCTGAAGTAATTATCCCCAATCCGACAAAAACAGACACACACAAAGCACATGGAAGTGAAATGAGGAAAAAAAAAACAAGAGCGTAGAAATGCTGGCACTCTTGCAAAGCCCCATGCTCCCATTCGGTGCACCTCAAGACAGTTCTGTTTGAAGCCATGTCCTGGTCCTCACGTCAGCCAGGAGTAATTCTCAGGTACTAATGAGAGAATGAAAAAAGCATGCCAAGCCACAGGCTTTAAGGCCAAAAAAAGGGATTTTGCATTCGCTCAGAATGACCTCCTACGAAAAACAGGCCAAGAAATCCCATCCACTATCCATGGCATCCATCTCCAGACCAAGTGCTTGCTTTAGTGGGAACACAAAAGGCCAGCAAAAGGGCCAGTGGGAATAAAAGGGGACAGTTTCAGTGGTGTAAAAACATCCTTCACCTACACACTGGTACCAGCTCACGTCTCCCACACAAGGGAAAAGGCTGCTACAAGCCTGAGCCCAAAGAACACACCTGAAACAGAGCAAAAGGCACTGATCAAAAAGGCACTTTGCTGAACGCAGAGGCTGGGACACCACCAAGAGGCAAATGCAGCACAGAGAGAAGTGAACACAGCCGTTCCAAGTGATTGACACAAGGCAGTTGTGGAGAGAGACATGGAGAAAAGAGAGCTCAGGATGCTAGAGAAACATTGGTTACGGATGGATTTGGCTGAGGACCTGATCTGATTTAAATTGTAGAAATGAATTTGTTCCATATGCAGAAGTGTTTCCTTTTCAGCATTGGCAACAAATGCGAAGTGCAGTCGTGGCACTTCTGTATCATCAAGAGTGGCTCAGAGAAAGTACTGTGGATGCAGTGTTAGTGATGCATGTGAAATCATGTGAAACTGGAACCATACCAGACCCTTACCAACTATCCACAGTGAAAGCAAACGACGACTCTACTGCCCACAGGATCTTTCAAGACATTGCTTCTGCAGCCCCAGCTTAAAAACTGTTAGTGTGCCACATTCCTGTGACTGTACTGAGACTACAGGGAACTGGATTCATTTGTGAATTCAACTGGCTGCCCTCAGCCTCACGTTTATGTCCAACTGCACTGGTATGTGAGCACCCTCAGTGGCCCAGGTTACCAGGCTGCTGTTTGTGCACGAAAAGCCAATTTATGCCAAACAACAGGCAACCTTGTCAGAGCTGTTACTGTAACAAAAGCTTCACTTTGTATGTCTGCAGGGCTGTGGTGTGCATTACTGAACACTCCAACATGTCTGTGTGTCACCACAACATTCAAAATGATTGAACAAAAACCAAGACATGGTTTTGTCCATCCCCTGGAATATATGCCATACAGAAACCCTGGGTGTGGACATTTATTGACCTGGCAGTATAAAAGTTTACCTGATCAACATGAATTCACATCAGCAAGATTAGTGAAGAAAGATGAGAGAGCTTTTCAACTATGTAGCTACTTAAAGGCTGGTGCTAAGAGTCAAAATCCTGCAGGTTCTCCTCTCTTCCTGTAACTTGAAAGAACCCACCTACAGGCAGAGCTGAAAAACCTCACTGAGAACAAAGATTAAGACTGGCAGGTACAACTGCATTTGGTTACCCAGCTCCTTTCTTAGCAAAGACAGAGACGTGCTGATGTGCATGGCAAGCTTCTGCTTCATCTTGAGTTGTGAGAACAAAACTATCTTAATGAAAGTTTCTCTTCAATTTATGCTCCCAGGTCAGGTTGATTTCTGATTATAAAACAGCAAACGAAGAAATTCAGCTTTTCTCTTCCACCTATAGCTATTCTTTCAAAAAATATATTTTATTCCTTTTCAAGTACTAAATTACCAGATGCTAGTGCACTTCTTGTAGGCACGTTGAAAAATGTCCTTCACTACCAATGGTCCTGGACATACACTAAAACTGTGTTTTTACCAGCAGCTGGGCTGCTTCCACTTCTGAATTGTGTGTTCTTAGTTGCCAGCCCACAGCCAAATACATTACAGAGATGCCAATGAGCTGGAAAGCAGTTTGGCAGGAAAGGGACCTGGAGGTCCTGGCAGACAAGATGAACACAAACCAGGCACAGATAAGCTTGATGGCATCCTGGACTGCCTTAGGCAAAGTACTGCCAGGAGGTTGATCCCTCCCCTTGGCTCAGCACTGGTGAGGCCACACCTGGAGTGCTCAGTCCAGATGTGGGCTCCCAACCTCAAGAGACATGAAGCCACAGGAGGGTCCAACCAAGGGCCAAAAAGATGACAAAGGGTGAGTTCAGCCTGGGGAAGAGAAAGCTCAAGGGGATCTCGTCAGTGTCTACAAATACCTGAAAGAACAGTGCAGAAAGGAGCCAGGCTTTTCCCCTGGACATGAGGCATTGGGCACAAACCATAGCACAGGAGGCTCCCTAAGAACACAATCCACAAACACGTTTGTCTGTGCAAAGTGTCACAGGTTGCACAGAGAGGTTGTGGAATCTCCACTACCAAAAGCTGCCCAGACATGGCCCTGGGCCACCTGCACCAGGTGGCTCTTCTTGAGCAGGGAGCTTGGACATAATGGCCTCAAGAGGTTCCCCCCAGCCTCAACCAGTCTACGATCCTGCACTACCAACACTGCAGTTTTACCACTGTAGTGCACCTTTATGCAAGTTGCAGCTATACGAACGAGAGTGAATGCAGATTCCCACCACATTTCCTTACAAGACACATAAGGCACTTTTCCTAAGCACTGAGGATTGCTCATTTGACCAGACATCTCAAGCCATTCCAAAACAGCTGAAGACTTCCACGGTCAGGTAGCATGTCGAGGACCTCCACAGAAGTGCTACAGAGCAGCTATGTCACATATGGAGTCTCAGTCCAATGAAAGACTCATCTTCAAGGTACCAAACACACATGAATATGTTGAAATAATAAGCACTGCAGATTTAAGAGCCGGCCTGGATGTTGTGTATTCTGTTGGCATTGGGAGACACTTTTGGAAGTCTTTGTAATGACTAGCACTGTTCTGAATATTATACTTATATTAACAGAGATCTTCGGGACGGAGGGCAACACTGTCTCTGACTGAGAATGCAGGATACTGGAAATATTTATTTTTTTTTATTACTTCATTTTCTAGTGGTTCTGTCCTGTCACAGGAAAGTTAAACTGACTGTCACCCTCTTTGTCTGAATGCTTTTGTGTAGTATAAAATTTCATTAAACGTAATTGCTTTCATTCTTCCTCAAATCTTAACTTGTCACCAATAAAAAAGAGTTGAAAGTTTCTAGAGCAGTCTGCAAAGGTCTTTTAACTGTTGAAAATTCCTAGAGATCCCATAGATTTAAACAGAGTGTTTATTGGACAAAAGTCATAGAGCATGGCTTTAAACACTACTTTCAAGAGTTGGGAAAAAGCAGCTACTGAGATGTGGTGGGTGTTCTGTCCCTGGAGACTTTCAAGCAAGGCTGGATAAGGCCCGGGGCAACCTGATCTAGCTGTGCATGTCTCTGTGCACTGTGGGGGAGCTGGACTGGATGGCCTTTAGAGATCCCTTTCAACCCTAAGGATTCTATGACTCTACTTCAAGAAAATAGTGTGTATGATGAAAGCCCTTCCCAGGGCACTGCAGGTGACAGGCACTCCATCCCATTCTCCTCTGGGTGTCTCAAGATGAGCAGACATCAACAGCAAAGAGAACAAAGACCCTGTATCAAATGATCAAGGATACATCCACAACTCAAATCAACATCAGTGCTGTGCTGCTGTCACAGCCATACTATTAACTCTTCCCTTACACCAGCTGAAGGTCCCCTGGCCTGCTTTGCCTGGGCTTCCTGGGCTTATTTTACAGCTTGGAATTAATTTTGCATTACCATTTACCGAGTCTGTTGATTTAAACTTGGCTTGGCTACCTTGGCTACAGTGTGTAGAAGTTGCTGCTGATATCCCAAGTCAGACAAGGCTTTTTTCCTCTTCCCCTCTTGATAAGAAAAGTAACAGGAATGGTGACCTTAAGAGTAGTTAGTGTGGTTGGGACACAGGAACAATCTCAAAGTAGGTCAGCTGCAAATCTTGCAGCATACACACAAGAAAGAACAACTGCTTTTCTCACAGATATCTTTGTCTTCCAAACAGCAACTCTGAGGGAGCAAGAGACATCTCAGGGTCACCCAGAGCAGATGTATAGCTCAGCCTGATACTCTTGCATTCTCACCAGTGAAATCTTTGCAGAATTCCTAGCCATCCTCTTCTTCATCTCCCATCTGGCAAATACTGTTTTGAGAGGAAACAAACTGACCCTGGTAACCAGACCTTCTGCAACGTGCCATCTCTCAGGACTGATGTGGAAAGCTCTGTGTGCTCTGTAAATCGGAAGTCAATGGTCTCGCTGGGGCAGTATAGGGAAGCCAGCTGCCTTCATCAGGCTCTCAATCTCCTACAGCCAGGAATAACAGCACAACCATCTCTCCCATGTTTCTCTTCCTGATTCTCCTCATTCCTCAGGCTTTACTAGAAGCAACCTTCTCTCTTAAGAAGTCAAGCTGTGGACATAAAAGCCATCTCAACTGACTCACATGAACAAGTCAGTGGTGAGGGATGCTTCCTGCTCTTGCCAAAAAGGTGAAACTTTCCACCCGGGGTTTCTGCAGAAGCAGCAGAGCAGTTCTGGTCAGCTGCCTCAACAGAACAAAGTAGGCTGTACCACCATGGGGATGTGAATGGTGACATCGAGGTCACAACCTCATGGCTCTAGAAAGAGACTCCAGCACAGGCACCATCTGATGTCAGTGTGATAAAGTCTCCTTCTTTCATGCAAAGGTTGAAATGTTGCTTTTCCATGATTCATATTTCACTAAGTAGGTAATTCAATTTCACCTGAGTGCCTAAAAACTCTCACGAAGTTCCACTGCATAATAATTTGCATTGATGTATATTACACTGCATTTGTAGACATACCTAACAGAAGGATGTACCACGTGATTGAAGAACAATGAGCAAATAAATCACAGGTAAAGGTGCTGATGGCTGAGGGACAACCAATACCACTTCCCAGAAAAGACTCAATCCCATCTCAAGCTTCCATGCAGATTATTCATGCCCCAGTCTGGTTATCATGAATCGATGGTATAGCTGTAGCTTATGGCATTGAGCAATTTTTCATGAAGCTTTCAAACTGTCAGAATTGTCAGAGACAAAGCAGCACTTTAAACCTTTCCCTATCAAAAAATGCTTGCTGAACAAGTGAGAATACAAGTAGGGAAAATATTCACCTGCAGTATTTTTTGCCTTTCCAAACCAAACGTTTTATACTCATAGAGGCTGTCACAGCAACTTGTCTGTTTACAGTTAAATGACTGTCTTCAAAGTAAGTTCCATCCAATTTGATTTACTATTCCTACTCCCCAAACCAGGGGAGAGCTCTGCTTCTCAGCACAAACTGCTCAGTCCTTCAGAGAGGTACCTGCCATTCAGAACAGCCCAGCTGTCCTATTGCTCCTCCTGAAGCTGCTACAACCTTCTTGCCAACTATTTGATTGTGAGAGCTGCCTGCTCCATATTCTAGCTCCTCTAAAGAGACTCAGAGTGAAGTTTTTCACCTTTTAGAAGCAGGAGGAAGAAAATTTCCCACCTGTAGCTCCATCTATTCCCAGAGAATCTGAATCCTGGCTCAGAGCAGAAGGTCCCAAGATCTGCCTTCCAGAATGTTTTTCCTTATTTTTCACCTTAAAATGCTGAAAAACAAGGTTTGTTGACACATGTATTGCTGTAGGACTTCTTGAGAGAGGTTTAGTTCCATGTGGTCCCACGATCCAGTGCAACAGGGAGCTGCATGATTCCATTACTTTGGGAATGGATCAGAGTTGGAGGGATCAAACATACTGCTGAAAATCTTTTTTTTCACTTAAATAAGTTTTTTCTCTTCTCTGCTGTCACAGTTTCCCTTCCTTTAAAAAACGTAATTTGTATTTGAACATTTAATTAATATGACAAGACAGAAAACTCATCCAAGTCTATCAGGAAGAAACTAAGGTGAGGGGAAAAATCCCACATCACTGATGCTGAGGGCAAAGGCAGAGGGGATGCCAGGGGCCAACACGATATATCCCAATATATAATGACCTTACTGCAGCCTTGCCCAAAGAACAGTGCCTAGCTGCAAGAGAATTTTTGACAATACAGAGGGTGCTGCAAAGGCCGGACTGACGGCTGGGCACTGATCAGGGCAGGTTTTTGCATTATTGTACGCTTACACTCTGGAATGTACCTAAAGTTGCAAAGAGGTGACAGGCTCAAGCAGCTCTGCACACGTAGCTCATCAGCATCTGACAAGATATGGCCTTGCCCAGAGACTTTCCTTCAAACAATGAGACAGCCTTATCATTTGTATTTCAGCTAAGCTGCCAACTTGCAGCCAAGGCCGAGCTTCCACACTCGGTAGGAGTTCAGACCGCATGAAGAGGGACAACGCTTCCTGGCCCAAAATGTTCAACAGATAAGACAACGTGAAGCATGGGAAAAGGAAGGATTAGTAGCCTTATTTTAGAGACTGAGATTCAAAGCCAGAGAAAAGACTCGATGAAATTACAGAGAAAGATTCTTGAGAAGCAGGAATTGAATATTCAGTTCCAACTGTGAGCTTTAAATTTCAAGATTCACCTTCTTCCTCTAACAGCACTCCAGTAAAGCCCTTACAGGCTCAGCATGGGCTGCAGTGCCAGATAATGTGCAAAGATGGAAAACAGGGATCTACTCACTGTTGTTCTTCTTCCTCTAAGTAGGCTCAAGTGGAAGAAAACATGCAAAGATGGCATAAGATTGCTCAGGCTGCATGCAGAACACCCAACTGTTTTCACTGGTCATTCAAAGGCAATGAGAGTGCCTGGGCAAGGCTCAAGGAGACAGACCAATACCTTCTGCTGCCTTGCAGAATAATTCATGTCTTAAATTATGTATATAATAAGTAGATGCTGAAACAGTCACAAAAATGCAGTGATTAACACTGTACTCCTGGCTACGAAGAACCGAACTATGTCAGGATTAACAGCGGTCAGCTTACATAGCTTTTGATGCTCTAACTCTGGTCTTGATATAATTCATGGAAGTGTCATATTGGATAACTCACTCCACAGCACAGCACAGAGTATTTATGTGCACTAAAGGTCCAAGCAAAATTACTGCCCCCCAGGCAAGCTATTGCAGGTACTGCTCCTTTCAAGAACAGCAATGCAATTGTGGTACCAAAAGGATAGCATAGAACTGGAAAAGATGCAGATAACAGCAAGAGAGATTATTAAAGACCAGAATGGATTCTGTGTATGACACAAGCTGGCACTTATGAGGCTGAAGAAGAAGATATGGTAGCAAAGAATATGGCAACACTCCAAAAGATCCTCACGGGCATGGACAGAATGGATAAGGAGCAACAGACTCATCAAATAGAGACACCAAGGGAACCACTGGGAGCAGCACTCAGGATAGTGGGATGAAAACTGGAAATGAACTGTGGTGATAGGCCTCCAAATGAAGGGTGCACAACCAGAGGAAGTCCCTCTCCGGGAGCACTACAAATGCAAAAAATGTACAGGTATTCAAAGGAAAAACAAACCTTTTAATGGACGAGAGATCCAGGAAAAATCACTAAGCAAAAGACAGAGCTCAGAAGACACTAATCTACACATGACTGAAGGCTATGCCAAAGTCACACACATGCTTCTGTAAGCAGATCCTGTGGGCCACTGCCAGAGACAGGAGCACCTGCTGCTCTGACCCAGCAAGGTGACTCCTCGTGCATCTGCACATACAAACTTCAGGGAAGAAGCACATCAATCGTGGGTCTGACACAGCCCTGGTACACACACATGTGCACACATACATCTATACATACATCAGGTAAAAGTCTGCTTCCAGCAGCCACAGGGACACTGAGTTTGCACGTCCTCCACGTGGCTCTTTCTGATAACAGCTGACATTGATCACGCTTGTGTCCAAGCATGGTGCTGCAGAGCTGCACCCAGCCCAGCAGCACTCACCTTGCACAGGGAACCACAAGTTCATTGAAAGAGAGACTGAAATATGCAGACAGACACAATAACAAGTGGGAGAGCATCTAGGTGTTTAGCAGCACTCAGACATCTGGGTATCTTGGTTAAATAAACTTGATTAAAGGTGGCAGTCAAGAAATCCTAACATTAATTTTCTCATCCTTATTGCATACTGGCAACTGCAAAGACAAAAAAGGCAGAAAAACAAAGTGTGCTATGAATGAAGCAAGTTTGGAGTCCCCACCTCTCTGAAGAGTGCACCATAAAACTGAACAATATATGGGCAGTCACTGCTTCTCATTACTACATCAAGGTCCATCAGAAGCTGCTTCTGTTCTTTTTCATCCACTGTCGACCGAATTCTCTGAAAGAGGAAGAGTGGCAGAGACTTTATCACTTATATGCCATTACTGAATCTTCAAAACCACCACTGGAGAAACATGTCAGGGACCCCAAACCCAAGGCTGAGCAGGCAGTCCCCAAAGCATGCTCTGGAAAATTGAACTGCAATAACTGAGCGACATTGTCAAACAAGAATTTTAACTGATAACCCCAAAAGTAGTTAAATTCAGACTGTAATATACTCAATTAAGTTTTACTATCATTAAGCATCATCATTTTCAGATGAAACGGCAGAATGAAATCAAAGAGCAGAAATTTCACTGAAACCTACAGTGAAACAATACATTCAGGCTTTTATTTCAAAACAAATACCCACAGAGTTCTTAGCAATATTGGATGGGGCTCAAAGACCAATTTGAAATTTAACTAAGGAACATTGTGTTTCAAATCAATAAGAAAAGCAAAGAAGACAAAACGATTTTCTCCACCACAGCTGACTCTGAAAATGGCCCATCAGGTAATCGAGGAAACACATTTCTCTGGAAACCCTAATGGTGAGCAACAGTCTTTCTCATAAAACTAACAATAGCTGGCCGAGGTAACATCCTTGGCCAAGATAACATTAAGATATAATGTACAAAATATAGACATACTATATGTTTGAAACATATATATATATACACATACTATTCTTCATACTGTACATAAGGAAATCTATGACTTGAGTGGGAAAGAACAATGCAAGTTTGAAAACAGAAGATAGCACACTTCCAAACATGAAGCTCATTAAATGAAGGATGGAGTGGACCATCCAAAGATTTTCATGTAACTTTTGCAAACACATTTAGCAATTTGCACTAATTAATGCATTCCCTGAAATGTGAGGAAAATCATGACCCTGAAGAAGTCACATTGAGAAATAATTTAAAAAAAAAAAAAAGAACAAATAATTGTCAAGAAGCCCAAAGCGACAGAAGTAGCCTAGGCACTCCTTGAGGACAATAACCACTTGGCACCTAGGAAAGAAAAAATATTCAAGGTTCTGGGACAAACCTGTGTGATACCAGCACCAAGTCCTACCAGCACTGCTGGGCAGAGCTCCCTGCCCTGCAAACAAATGCTGGTGGCAGCAAGACCACACATGTGACAAGCACAGGGCTAAGAATGTGAAGGTACAATCAAGGTTGGCTGTTCATATCACATCGTTTAAGAAACAGTGCATGATTTTGTACCTTTACTTTTTTGTGTTGAGTCACAAAAAGTGAGGACCATGTTGACACTACAGTTTTCCTTACCTTTGGTGCATCCTGATATTGTTATTTCACCATTCATTCTTTATGTTCTAGTGTGGCCTACTAGACCTAACAACCAGTCATTGTTGTGCTCATGCTGTCCGTTTCCCTCCCAGTGGGTTCTAGAGTACTAGGGAAAAATTGTCCAGCACATCCACACACCTTGCAAAGCCACCGAGTGGGTGATACTTTGTAGTTGCAAACAGAGCAAGAAGGTGGCTGAGGGGACTAGCAATGAACTAAACCACTTCACCTCTAGGTCACTGGTTCAAATCTGTTTTGCAGAAGTTCAGTGCCATCACTGAAGAAAGCCACATAAAGTCACATAAAGCTCTACAACCCCGTGCTGGGACACCAAAGGCTAAGC
The DNA here is from genome assembly GCF_023343835.1 of Lagopus muta. NCBI lineage: Eukaryota > Metazoa > Chordata > Aves > Galliformes > Phasianidae > Lagopus > Lagopus muta. The sequence goes on along the minus strand of NC_064450.1, from coordinate 821,666 downwards.
AGAATGAATGTCTCTTTCTAGATGGCATCAGCACTGCATGAAATGATAATGACATTGCTCTGACCCTTGACTGAAGATGACAGATGGCAAAGCCACTGTGGTGGGATGTCTGAGGGACAGTGTAGATACTTCTCTGAAAAGTTCACAAAAAAGGTGAGGAGCAAATACAAGAAGAATCTTTTCTCTGTACTGTATACTGTGACTCACAGCTCTCTTCCATGCCAACTCTGTATCTCCCAGCCCCCCACAAGCCTTTCTCATGGTGATCCACGAATCTTCTTAGCTTCCCTCTGCATCACTCTCACATTTGCACAGTCCAGCCTTCCCTGCAGCATGCTTCTCAAATTCTACAACTTCACCTGAAAGCATCTCATCCCACCTCTGATATTTCCTTTTCTGCTCTTACTTCTTCACCTCTGGAAAGCATATAAGGTATGTTGTATAGAGGAGGTGATTTTAATGGCACCTTGGAACAAAACCAAATCCTAACACTGCTCCTTTTGCCAACCACAATCTCCCCTGGGAGAAAGAGCAAGAGCAAGTAAAGGACCCAGAGGATGGACTGTCAGTCAGTTATACTGCAGAGCATCCATGCAGATGCAGCACCCAAAGGACAACTTGAGAAGCCAGCATGAACTCCTGAGCAAACATCGCTTCAGGGTCCAAAGACTGCTGGGGACTTGGGGTTTGAAAATTCAAGATGAGGGCAAAACAATCAGAGGCAATGTGCAGCACAGCACGGAGCAGGGGCAGCCCAGGCTGGAGAAGACAGCTTTGTTTAGCTGGAGAGTCTGTTGCATGCCAGCAGTCTCAATTCACCAGCTAAGGAACAGGCATTCAGCAGCAAAAGAAGGAAGAGAAAGCAAAAGGTAATCAAAGTCAACAGCAGCCATTATTCAAATAGCACATGAGCTGTAATGAAGACCCACTATCTAACTCTATGGCAAGACACTGCAGCTGTTCCCACAGACAGACTTTCTAAGGATGTGGGAAATGGCAGGAAAGGAAGACACAAAGCAAGGCAACAGTCTGGTGACACCATTTAATGGGACGGACAGGTCTCACTTGTCTTCAGGTCCTACACATCTTAGCCTGGTTACTCTACTGCATGCAGGTGCTGCTATGGCCAAACAAGCTACATTAAGAAGGGTTTTATTCTACCAGGTAGAGGAAGTCTCATTTTTAACAGTTCCTTGTTGGCCTCAAACTGCAACAAAGCCTTCAGAAGTACATTCTTCAGCCCATTTAGTACAAACCCAGGTTAGGATGCAGCCTTCTAACATCAGAAACAAGGGCTCTGAAAGTTGTGCTCTGGACAGCATCAGCAGCAAAATGCTAAGCTATGCTCTGTGGATTGGATCACTTGAACCTAAAACCAGGCAAATTCCACAAAGCAGACCCGAAACAGAAGAGACATCACCAAGCCTCAGTACACACAAGAAAAGATTCAGGTGCAGTGGGTAGCAACCAGTTGAGAAAGAGGAAAGAGAATAACGAAAAAGGGGAAAGGTAAAGAGGAAAAGAAGAAAAGGAAGAGAAAAGCCATTGGCATGAAACTGAAAACCTGCTTCTTGAGCTAGGAGGAAAAACAGCACTGTTCTGCACACAGGGCTCAGCAGAAAGCCCAGCAGTGGTGCCTGACAGCGCCCCAGTGGGCTGTGTTACCTGCAGGGTGACAGGAACAGAGGGCTGGAAGGGGGTTTTGCACACTTGCTGCTGAGGACAAGAACATTCACCTACCCATCCATAACACTTTTAGCCCCGAAAAAAGCACGTCAGGTCTTCCACTGATCACAACTAGCCTCTGTCTCCTCTAATAAGATTCAGTCTCTCACCATTTCCTTTTAATTCATCACTCACTACTTCCTCTGTATCTTATCAGCAGGGTTTGGAACAGCCTTCCCTTACTCTCAGCCAACTACCCAAACAGATGAGTGAAACACAAAATCTTCCTCAATAAATTCTAAGATAAGTAGTCAGCTTCAGGGACTGTATCTAATTGTGCCAAGAATGGAAATGTATACCACAAAGCCAGCTTGCAAAAATCCTCATGCTCCTCTTCCAAAATCATATGGGAAACAGGAAGGTCAGAGAAACATGCCCCTTGGTTGAACTTAATCCACTTGTGTGTCATCTTAGAGTGCTATCAGACATCCAGGAAATGATGGATAAATTACAGAGGTATAAATAAATGTTTAACTTCTGCTCTCAAGGACATCTGATACTCAACAACCTTTTTCAACTGTGGGACTGCCTTCAGTGAAAATCCGTGAAAGCCAAGACTTAAACACCTGTTTTAAAGCAATGGGTAAGAGAGCAAGCACTGACTACAGTGCAAAATGGTGTGAAAGAGGCACTGTGTTCTGAAGCAGGAACGGCTCCACAGCTTACTGACTTCTCCTGGAAGAACAAAGATCTTTTACAGGCATTTTATATGCTTGACACCCTATGCATTTCCAAACAGTGCCTCAGCCAGCTTCTCCGATTACCCAGCTGATCTTAGAATTGCTCCTGAATTTCTTAAGACAAGTGCAGAAGAAGTGGAAGGCCGCCTGTAGACTGGTCAAAACTATTGCTAGACTACACAGAAGGCAGAAAACCAACAAAATCTGAACATGTTGGCTAGAAGTGGAAACTAAACTAGATAATATTGCAGAGAAAGACTGAATCAGTTAGATTGATTTATACTGCAGAAAGATACTGCAAGATACAGAAAATTCTGGTACATAGCTGAAAATCACTGCCTCTTCTGGAGAGCAGGAAAACTTGGAGGACTGCAGACAAAAATGCCCCCTCTGCAGTTTGCTCACTCCCTAGGTGTATTTCTGATGGAAAAACCACAAGAGGAGCAAAACTTGTCCATGGGGCCCTGAGAAGAAGCCTGAACACCAACTGAAGCACAAACCATTTGACCAGGCTCTTGACAGCACATTTTTCAGCCAGTTTAAAACAAGAGAACCAGAAGAGGAATAAACTGTTAGAAGCTTCTAGCACTGAAACCAAAACGTCCAGCTGCAACTGGAGAGCCGTGGTTCAGGAGGCTGGAGGGGAGTGCAGGGGCCTGAGCTGTGCCTTCCCATTGCTGCTGTGCTTGGGCTCCAGGCTGGCACAAGCACCACTTCACAGGTTGAAGGTTGGCTATGTCAAATATTTGATTATTTATCTTGGGAACATTTCAAGCAAGAAACCCTCCTAGCCTTCAGAATTCTGGTTAATAAACCCACGCTACGTATTATCTGTGCTATTTAAGGCGTAAGCGGAGCATCATGCTCTAACAGTGAGAATAGTTCCTAGCATTCATTCAGACTGGGGGGACGTTTCATTTATATATTTTCATATCAATCTGGGAAAACAAGGATATTTTAACATCTCATTTTGATCACCTATCTTAAAGGGAAACCTCAGGACAGAAATAACCCTCAGCTGCTTGGTGAGCCTACCAAGGAAACCACTTCACCCTAATAAAATGGGACTTTGATCTGTCAAAGACAGTCTGGCTCTTTGGCTGTGTGGTATCCTCATGAAACAAGATGCACAGCCCCCCAGAGCAGCTATGACAACAACATATGGTGATACTAGAGGGCAGGTACCAAAGGGGCTGGGGCAGCATGTGTTGTGAAGCCTCAGCAATAAGATGAGGAATGACAGAGTGCAGCAGATCCCAGGAAGGGACCAGAGCTCCCTGCAGAGAGATTGTTCACAAGTGACTTACAGACTGACACAGAGTGAACAAGAACAGAAGAATAAACAAGAAACCAGAAACAAAGTGAAAGGACGATAGGTGAAACTTGGAAGCTGGACAAGACAGTATCACAGAGAACTGATGCTGGTGCCACAGGCAAATGTGGGCCAGGGCAGGTACTGCCTTCAAGGAAAAGAAGGACTCCAGAAGAGAAACCTGCTCAGGAGGTACAGAGTTAATGTACAAACTGGCTTTGCGGTGGTGAATTTGCACAGAGTTGGCAATGGACAAAAATGAGCTGTTTTCTTTCCCATAAGGGAGAGCCTTGACCCCATATGCAAATAAATTCTCAGGAAAATTAATGGGGATTTTTTGAGTGAGAAGAAGATCGCAGTGCCCACTGACTGAGTGAACAGGCACTTGGAATCTGTAGGAAGACCTGTGAGATAAACGGGATTTAAGGAACAAGAGGATTCTTCTTTCAATCTCGCAAAAATTGAATATTTTTCATAGAGAAAAATGAAAAAATGTTCCATACAAATCCTCTGAGTCCAATTCCTCTTTCTTTTACCACCTCCTTCCTGATGTGCCTGGGAAGAGGCTTTCAATGGGATGACCAGGGGATGCAAAAGCTACACAGCAAATCATGCAACTTGTATTCCTTGTACTCCTGTAGGCAAGAGCACAGCTCCCAGCCTTCTGCAGCCACGTCCTGCTGCTCCGGCCTGCCCTGCAGAGACACGTCACATCTTCCTGTTATTTAACTACTTATTTCTAAGGGCAAAGCAGGACAAAAACTGAAGGAGAGGGAGGAGTAGAACTGGGCACAATAATTTATCATCAAAGCCTCTCCCTCCAACAGCCCAAAGCTTCACACCAGTGACATAAAGGGGTGTACTTTCCTCCTCCACTGCTGATGCTGAAGTACCGGATGAAAGCTTTCAGTCTTGCCCAAGGGCCTGACAGTCACAGGATGCCCTCATTAGAGGTCCCAGGTCATCTGCCAAGATCCAGACATGGGCTGATCAGGCCAAACTGCCTACAAGGAGAAAATGAAGAGAAACTGTGCTTTCACCTGCACATCTCAAGTTGTTTTGGTGTTATTTCAGCATGCACAGGAGTGGAGACTACTGTGGTAAGAAGTGGAGACAGGAGAGACAGACCCTGAGCTTTGCCTGGGAACCTCAGGAGCAGAGCAGAACGCATGCTGCAAGGAAAACACAGGGCACCATGCAGAGAGAAAGCAGAAGGTGAATGTAAACAATGCCTGAAGGAACCAAAGATTGCAAAGTGTCATGAAAGTGGCAAGACAGGGTAGGAAAAGCCAGAAGAAGGAAGTGGAAACAATCTGAGGTTTGACATAGCAGCTGCGTTTCCTCAAGTCTGAGAGGTGTGCAGGATGAGTGCTCAAAGCTGCCAGGCTGCTGGGTGCAGCAGGAGCTGGAAACTCCAACATGGGAAAAGAGCAACTCTTCATCTGTTCATTACTATGTAACTGCAGCACGCCTGTGGAACAAGCAGGATTTGAACCTGTCTGCAGAAGGGACTGACAAGCCGCATGCCGATGCAGCCTGGAGATGGTAACTGCAAATAGGACTTGATCCTGCCAGAAGAAAGTGGGGTGGAAGACAACTGATCGCTCCAGAATCCTGTCATGGGTAGTGGTGGAAGGGGATGAAGGAGATACTCTGCATCCAACTAGCAGATTCTGAAGCTCTGTGTTTCACTCATCACTACAGAACAGACAACAACTTCTGGCTTGCAGCCTCCAAAACCTATTTCCTCCTGCTGAACGCCCTTCCAAAGGATCTGCCTGTTGCCCTGGTGTTGCTGTAATCAGCTCTTAGGGAAGCACTGGACAGGAACAGCAGCACCACCAAATAATCAGATACACTGGTTTTGAAATTCAATGTCCTCAAGGCCAGGCACAACACACAGTGCCACAAGACTGAACTGCAAGCAGATGTGACTTAGATCATAGCTAGAACCTCAGATCACTAGACTGACAGGGTTTCCTCTCAACCATTCATTTTCTATGCTTTTTCTCTTAGGATAGTTTCAATTTGAAGGAGAATATATCAAGTTAAATTCCTGCCTGTTTAGCAAGGAGAAACTACAGTGAGCAACTTGTTTACCGGGAGGCAGGTGAGGACCTGGGGCTTCAGAAGGCAACAGCTTTATAAGCCAGAAGGACACCACAGGCTTGGGGGAAACAGAGAGAACAGGAGATGGATGGCCCCAAACACAGACAGACCGTAAACCAGACCAGAACAAAGCAGGTTACTGCACAACACAGACTGCCCCAAAAGCAGCAGCAATTTGAGAGAAGCTAAGTGCTTTGGAATGAACCAGTAGGTAGTCTGGAATCAGCTCTATCCTGAAACCTCACCTGAAACTGCACCAACCAGCTTCGAAATAGCTCTTTCTGCAGCAGAGATGTCACATACTGTTCCACTCATACATTTTCCTTTGCTCAGTCACATTTTATCATCATTGGCAGTGCAGAACAGCCCTCACTCCTAACGTTTTAGAAACAGATATGGCTGCCCAGAGCCTCCAGCTTCCCTTTTCCCTTCAGTGAGGAAAAGTGCAGTAGGCACAGCTGTGCCCTACAGGGGTGTGCTCAGAGAAAAGAAACTGGCACCAACCCAGCCTGCAATTCTGACATTTCAAAATTCAGAGACTGTAAAATTAGGGGAGTTTATTTGCTTAATGCTGAGCCATCATGCCCAGCACCCGCAGAGGTTGCACATGCCTCTCTTCCCTCAGCAAAGATACCTCAATAAGATGCGCAATGTCATCTCCAACAGTGGGCAAGAGCCCTGTTGGAGCTTTGCACCTTGCAGGTGGGAGCTGTACCTGCACTGCAGCCCCTCTACACTGACAACACTTTGCTACCATCCAGAAAATCCCTTTGCAAACATAGTCTGGGACATGAGAATTTCTGTGCCAGCAAACACGCCTCTTTCTTAGTGACACTAGCCAGCCCAACAAAGCACTCATTGCAGCAGAGCTGTACCCACTGCAGAACTCTGTCACAAACCCACTTGGCCACAGGCAGAGCTTTTTTCAGACCCACAGCCACCATGACTGCAAAACCTGTTGCCTAGGAACACGTACTGTGGGCATGGGAGGCTCAAGGCGCGCAGGCATCATCTCACCACATCAGCAGTTTTCAACCTATCATCTGCAAACTCCACCTAACAGTTCCACCAAAAGCAACTAAAAGAACCAGGTCTTTAGCTACGAGCAGCCTCCAGCTCCACTGATGACTTCGAGGGATTAAAAAAAAACACAATTAAACATCCATATCACTGCAATCTCTCCCAAAAATCTGCGAGGCCCAGCCAATGATCCCACCCCTATGAGGATGTCAACATTCACAGGAGAAAGTAAAGGGCTGCTGGTTACTCCAGTGGCCTGATACATTTCAGATGAGTATGAATTATATTTGCAGCAGCTAGAGCTGGGGCTGCAGTGTGCCTACATGCCACATCAGGCCAGCAACAGCAAACATTTCCAGATCAGTTCAGAGAAAAGACCAAGAAGACAGAGAGAGCCAAAAAAGAGAGTGACACCAACTTCTACACAGTTCAAAGCTCTCTTCTACTCTTTCACATGAGCCATGGGAGCACTTACAGTTAATATCATCAGCAAACTTAAAAGACTGATGTCATTAGCTACTAGCTAGCAGCAAGCAAAGTAAAGGATATGGAAGAAAGAGAATGGCTGCTGTCCACCAAGCCCAGCTCACTGGACGAGCAGCTCCTCAGAAATGCCTGGTGAGAAGCACTGCTACAGCAAAACAAGAACTACTCCGCATCGCCCAGCTGGGAAATGAGGCTGCATATTGTTCATGCTCTAAGGTGAGATTTTGGGAAGCACAAGGTAGAAAATGGGCAGTCCTGCAATCCACAACACCTTCCATCTCCTCAGCAGATCCAGCAAGGTAAGCAGAAAGCAAATACGCACCATCACGTATCGGCAAGAGCAAACTACTCCCTGGCAGATCCCATTCCAGCTCCTCGTGGGGAGGTGGTTCATTGCTACACCACGGGCACATGCTTACATAAAAAGCAAATCTCACATTGCTGCCTTATTTCACAAAAGACACGAAGAAGCTGCCAGACATCAGCTTGTGCCTACAACCAACCTCGGCTGTATCTGAACCAGTGACCCAGAGGTGAAAGGCCAGTGCCCCATTACCAGTCTCCAGAAACATGTGATCCTCTCAAAACAGTAAGTTCCTGATAGGCATTTTCAAAAGGGCACAAGCAATTACAAGAGTGTCACAAATCACTTGACAACATGCCTGTTATACAACGCATTTTCAGCAAAAAGCAGCCTTTATATTGGAAAGAAAAGAAAAGAGCAGTAGATGGGTTGTCGATGGAAGAACATTAATTCTCCATCACATTTCACCCCTAATGGACTGAAGTACAAACGTAAGGATGGGCATCACCTACTTTAACTGCCATAATTTGCCCACTTGGTTTGTGGACCATTTTGTTGACAGAACCATAAGCGCCTCGTCCAATTTCTCCAAGGTCTTTCAAGTCCTCTGCTGTAAAATCCCAATGCTGTTCAGGGGAAATCTTCAATTTTCCTGATGATTCAATGCTGTGTGTTCTCAGTCTCTCTCTGTCAAAAATATTGGGAAGCAATTTTTCCACATTTTAAATAGTCTGTAAATGTCTCTTTTCATCACTTGATCAAACATTAGAAGAGGGGTTCACAAAGTCTACAGCAATAATCTGACTCCAGGAAGGATTCTGGTTGGGGTGGAGGGTACAGGGGTGAGGGAAGATGTGACATCAAAAATGACATACATTTGCTCACAGCTTCAATTAATGATAAGTTTCTCCAGCTGTGGCATAAAATTCAGCATGTCTCATATATTAGAGTCATTCTAATCACTCATTTACACAGTTCTTTCTGCTTCGCATAAAATACATCAGGCTTAAAGCAGGATCTGGTAACATGCAGAATCAAGAGTCTGAAGAGAACTCCCCATCCCCAGCTCCCCAAGCTTCTGCTGCTGTATACCATTATGCTCCAGTCTCACTTTTAATTGGGCTTCTATTCAACATGAGCAAGATCTTTCATTCGTACAAGGGGACTTCAGAGCGTTTGCTCTTAATGGAAAACTGCAATTAATTTTTAAAGCATTTTAGGCAATCGTTTAATTTATTAATAAAAACAAAAACAAACAAACAAAAAAAAAACAAATGAAGAGCCAATAACTTGTATCTATAAAAAGCAATGCAAGCTGTTTGTGACACACAGAAAAAAAAGTGCCTTCAAGCACTTCTTCAAGCAGAATGCTGCCCCAGGTGTATAGGATGTGGGAGTTCAACAGTTGTTCTGAGATGCCTAAAATTACTCATTCAAATGTGGCAAAATTCCTACTGAATTAGTAGGAAATGCACAAGTATTTTCAACACTGTTCACCTTAAAATGCCATGCAAAATTTCAGGTTTTTATTAATTAACAAAATGAATCACATATCTTTGGTCACAACGTGCGTCAAAAATCTGAGCTTCCTACTTTAATGCAGCATTAAGAGCATTAAGGATAGTTCTCACTGCAGGGCACACTGACCCCACACAGATATTTGAGCCAACAGGTGTTTTTGGCCACCCGTGTAAATAAGGGAGGTTCTGTCAAACCCATCCCTTGCACTCTGATCACTTCTCTTGGGCATTTGATGAAGCAGCCACACGCTCGCCCAGGCTGCGGCCGAACATGAAGCAGCTGACCAAATGCATAAAGCTTATCAAGTTTATCAGCCTGGGGAATAAGGTCGTTACCGCCGACTCCAGGCGTGATGAACACCACGGAGCACGTGTCACCAGCAGCTGTAAGCAGCGCCCAGCAGGAAGTGCTGGTGGCCCCATCCTGCCCTGGGTTTTATTTGGAACCCGGCTTTTGTGAGAGCAGTGAGGTCAGGCCCAAAGGTCGACCTGCCGGTGCAACCAAGGTTCAAACGGTTCATCTGCTGCACTCCAGCTTCCCTGCGACACAAGCTTAGCACTTTCCGGGCTTTGGAGCAGCTGCATTTCCTGAACCTTTGACCTGTTCAATGAACGTGGCCACCAAACAGCCCCTCTTTCCATTCTAAGTGTCTCTCCTACTCATTCCTCTTCTCGGTGGCCCTGCTAGGCAGGGGGGTTGGAACTACATGATCCTTGGGGTCCCTTCCAACCCGGGTGATTCTGTGATTCTGTGATTTTCAATCTGCCGTTCCCTATGGAGTCCTTCAGCATTGCTGTCCTTCAGAATAACCCTGCAGCACACACTGAGGTGGGCAGCCCAGAGGGGACGAGCACAGCAGCACCCCTCCCTTAGCACTGCTATGCGTTTGATCCCTCAGAATAAAACACTGCACTGAGTGGCATTCTCTCTGAAATTTACTTACTGAAGAGCAAGGAATGAAAGTGAGGCAGTAAAGGAACAAGAAAAGAAAAGAAGAAAATATAGAAGAATAAAAAAAGGGAAGAAACATGACCTCCAGCCCTGCTCGCTGTCTCGCAGACAGCCTACACTGCATCAGCCAGCTGCCCCCTGACTTCTGCACTGCTCCTTGCTGTCAGCAGCATAGGAATGACTCTGGCTGCAGTGTAAGGATGCAGCAATTCCTGCTCACAGAGCTAAACGCTGCTGGGGCAGGATGGGGAACGAGGGGCTTCCAGGTGTGTGGAATGCGAGATGCGATTTCCCGAGCAAGTCCTCTCCATCTCATTTTGAAACAACACTGCCTATTTAAGTTCTCAGAAAGTTAAAGAAAAAAAATATATTGACGTGGTGCATCCTGGAAAAGCAGTTAAACCTCTCTCCAATCTGACCTCTCCCTGTTTTTCCACCTTGGAAACTTTGCCTTTCTTACCCAACGTCAGAAGAAAACTCAAATCTGGAGCCCGTATCTTCCCGTCACACAGGAGGCCCATCTCTCCCCAGCTGCAATGTGACAGCAGAGCTGTGCTGCTGTTGTGCAGCTGCGGGATGTCTGTCCCCAGCAGCAGGGAGGAAGGTGGGCACAAGGAAATACCCCTCGGGTCTATACTGAGTGTCCCTGCAGCTGTGTTCTGGCGAAGCTGCACAGCTTTGGGGAGCCTCAGCATTTAAAATGAGACATACTGGCACTGTCCACGCACCAAATCTCGTATGTATTGCTTGGCTTTATTTCCATTATGTCTTTATGAGGCCATCTGCCTTGCGGTGCAATCAGACTTTTTGCCTTTTTAAATTTCTCTTCTGAAAAATACCCAGGGAAATGATCAAATAACCAAACAACAAGCTTGACAGAGTGACAGACATTATAATATAGATTTTGCTCATTTAGATAATTTGTCAAATGTAAACAATGCAGTTTTCCTTTAAGCAGCACAGCCTGACTTAAGAGTCAATAACTTATATGCAATGATTACCTTTAGCATCAAAAGATTATGGCTGTTTATAACAGAAAACTTTTGCTGTAAATAAAAAAAAATAATAACTCAGTACTTCCACATAAACAGCTCAAAAATACAAATCTGGAAGTTGGACACTGCACTGACGTAAAACAGGAATTTTCTGGTGTAAAAGTGATTGAAGCAACAAGAATAAAAAAGTCACCAATGCAGTACATATTACTGGATCTGCACTGCTGCAAGATACAGGCATACATAAACCCATAGGACTGACATGCTCCAAAAGTAATAAGAAAAAACCTGCCTAAATCCTGAGCTTGGAAACAGAGGAAACCAGACAGAGCAGTGCCTAGCAAAGGTGAGAAGTAATTAACAGGCAGTTCCTGCCTCTGCTTTCAGGCACTGTACTCAGTGCTCATTACTTTGCACAGCTGTGAACAGACACAGGACTCCTCCCATTGCTTAATTTCTTCACACTGTGCAATCTGAACCTTGCTGAGGCTGGGAGTGTTGGGCAGAGCTATGCAGACGTTCTTTAAACGATCAGGATGCTGGACTCAGGGTGCTTCCTTTTATTGTTCAAACCACACATGGAAAAGCTAGAGAAGATGGCTAGATTCATGTAATCTCCACAGAGCCAAAAGTCGGATTTGTGCCTGCACCTAAAAGACTAGAGCTCCTAGTGGCTTTTCCAGAGCTTGAGCTTCAAACTTTGCCTTACCTCTGGAAGTCTGAAAAGTAAGATATAAAGCAATCCTAGGCTCACAAGGTTGAGATTCCTGCACTTGATTGGCACCAATGTACGGGTCTCACTGCAGATGGTTACTATGCTTGTCACAGCAGTTATTCCAGGGATTAGGAACACCAAGCAAGACAACAACTCCTGCTAACAGTTGCCCTTTGTCAGAAATAAATCCGTTTGTGGGCCCAGCTTGGCAGCAGGCACGCAGACTGCTGGCGCCAGGCACCACAGCTGGGCCAAGGGCAGCATCACATGCTGGGGACGTGGCTCTGCACGCCATGGGCCAGATCCACGCAGGAAAGGTAGGGCCTGTGAGAGCCCCACACACCTCCCAGCAGAAGCACAGAGGTGCTGGGATGCTCTCACACAGGCTGTTAGTTCCCCAAGCCCTGCTATTTATTAGTATGTCACAGCAGGGATGCCAGTTTTTTTGTTTGTTTGTTTTTTTAAAGCATGAAAAAGAAGGATTGTGGGGAGAAGCAGAGAAAGATTGGGTGATTTATTCGTTTTTAGTCAAATTTAAAAGTTATCAGATATGAAGCAAGGCCAGAAAGATGCTACAGGTAGCCATATCTCCTCTGTAAGCTCTTCGCTTCACCTACCTAAAAGTTCTGTGGGATTCAGAGCAAACAAGCCAAAAAGTTGAGGGATTCAACATCACAGCTGAGATGAACGAAACAGATCTGCAGAGTCAGAGATCCTGACAAACCAGCTGTGCTTCAGAAGTCTGCCTAAGGAAGTACCTTTTTAAAACATACACTAACTCATATTTCATGTTGGATATTAGAAAGAATTTCTTCTCAAAAAGAGCATTAATGCTTTAGAACTGGCTGCTCAGGGAAGCAGTGGTGTCACTGTCCCCAGAGTTGCTTAAGGGTAGGTGTGGTACTTAGGGATGTGGTTTAGTGTGCAATAGTGGTGGCAGGTGGACCGTTGGACTAAATGATCTTTAGAGGTCTTTTCCAACCTTAAAGATTCTTTTGTGGCCATCAAGGTCAACTAGCTAAAAGCTTCTGTGCAGAGTGCAGAATTTCAATCATGCTACACACTGTTTTCAGTAAAAACGAGGCTTATGGCTTCAGATAAAACATCTCTGCTAAATCTTTCAAACAGCGCAGAGCTTGTGCACCTTCTGTCTAAGTATCTGTGCCATTCATAAAGCAGCTTTCAGACCCTACAGGCTAGAATTAATAAAACAGCAACCCTATTTCAAAGTTCATTGGAGAAAGTCTCTAAATGAAATGTTTTAGTTTTTTTTCAGGAAGACTGCAAATGCTGGAGCTCTAATTAATCTTCTGGACTCCCACAAGAAGAGATCTATCTTTGCAAGAAGCAAACTCATAGGCAATGGAGGTCCTTTCAAGAGGGGCAGAACAAACTGGTTCTGGTCTGACCCACGTACGCTGTCCTGAAGCTTAGTCCATGCAATAACAGATTCTTAGATGTGAAGAAGAAAGAGAGAAAATGTATCAAAGGAGGGAAATGATTTAGTTTTGCATCTCTGACCTACCCAGTTTAAAGCCAAAAGCACACTTGCTCACTTTCATGAAGTAGAAGAATTCGCACTTAGTGTTGCTCTGTCTTTCTCTGCTCCTGCAAAACTTCAAGACAAAAGATACAAATAAAGTTGGAAGATTCCTCAGCCTCTTTCACAGCCACTGAGACTCAGCCCAACACACATTCACATCTGCTACAGCAGGGTTTGGCTGAGCCTTGTAGAATGTTAATATTTTGTATTAAGCTCCCTCAGTAAACTACTGAGACACAGCAGATTTTGATTCACCCTGCCCTTAACAGAGAGGAAATCTCTCAATTCATCGTGGTGAAACCTGCAGGGAATTTGAGCGAGCACATTAATCTCAACTCCACTCTGACTGGGATATCAGACTGCCACACATCTGCTAACAGCTCCACAGCCGGGTTCTTAAAGCCTACACTGGATTTGAGCATTTCAGAATACTAGAAAACCTGAGCTAAAAAGAACAACCCTTCACAGAATGCCGACTCTTATTCTGAAAATTGACATCTCCTGAGCCTGTCAGCTGCCCGTGAGAGAACAGGAAACACAGACACGAGCACATCAGTGAGAATCACAGGAATCCAAACACATTTCTTAAATGGTTTGTAAAACAATACTGAGATGCAATATCATTAACATTACATGAAAATCAGCCATGGAATGACACTATTTCTGAGACAATTTCCATTACTTTAATAGATGCCATTTTTGCAGGTATGGAAATATTTGACAATGGCTAACAGATAGTTAAGCTTACTGTAGCCTGCTGGAAAGTTTCTGGATGAGGTCCGCTTCTCTCCTTTTGAAACTGAACGAGACAATGTGATTACTACCCAGTGTTGCTTGTGTATCACTTCAGCCAGGAAAAGTTGTGAAAATGACAGGAAAACATGGTGCTGTTATCACAAGACACAATAACGTATAACAGTACTCAACTAGTCAGACTACCTACAGAGTGGTTAGCACATACAATTAGTTAACTATTGGCTTTTCTTCCAGATTTCTCCTACACAATCTTCTCTCACTGGGAGCAATGAGTTAGTGGAGGTATCTGGATGACTCAACCTGTATTTTAACACATTAAATTGTAAGCAGTCTGTTTTCTTAAAGCAATGTTGACTTCCAGTTGTTATATCAATATGATTAAAAATATAAATAATTTCATTTGATTTACTACATGCTAGTGACACACTATGGCCTCAAGGCACATGAACCATCACTGCACTGCTTTTCTTGTCATCTCTAAAGCAGAACTCACTAAATAATGATAATTACAGTAATCTACTTTCCATCCTGGATCCACCAATCTAGGACTGGTGGTCACTCCCAAGTGGGCTCATCATTCATCTTATCTCTGAATGAACAAGTTTGCATAACTTGAACAGCCGCATCCCTTCTTTTTAAAAGGTGCATAACTGACAGATCAACCCAAGGTTAATTACCACTCTTTGGTAGAATATTTGTCTAAGAACAAAAATCAGCTTATGGGACTTTGAGCCTCTTGACTTTCCAGCTTCTGGCATCTCACTGTCTGATATAAGGGCCTGGTATCTAGAATGGTTCAAGTAGCTCACACAAGACAGGCTCCTGCTAAACACTCTGTGGAGGACACAGAGAACAAGCATTCAAGTTCTTGCACAAATGAGTGTGCAGCTATCTACAAATGGTCAGCAAATCATACTTCAGTTCTATCCAGCCCCTTGTTGGTAACAGCTGAGAGCACCAGACAATGAGCACTGTCATTTCAGCCACATGGAACCTTTTAGTTTCAATTACAATTTTTCAAACAATTTTTCCAATTTAAGCTTCCAAGTGTTATAAAGTCTCATCCTCAGTCTAGGAAAGCTAAAAGCCCTACTACTCCTTCTTCAAAAATTCTTTTCTATTGGGGATAGAAAGATTTGGGTGGAAAACCATGCCTTAACCTGAAACTCATTGCAACTCTGAAACAGTGTGCCTACCAGAACTTCTTTTTCTTTTTTCCTGTGGCAGACAAGGACAGATGGGAGACAAAGGCTTACCTAACTGCAAGTCAAAGACTGCTTTTTCAGAGAGATGCATCTGATAAGTTCTGTGATCAAAAGAGAGCTCACAACAAGACAAAATAGAGCGAATGTATCTGCATTTTCAACTAAGACATAGGACTCCTACATGTCAGTGTAGGCAGTAGTAGTCAGTGTAGTCAGTCTGTCAAAGGTCCCCACTCTCCGCAGACTAACAGTAATGTGAGATTTCAAAATCTGGCCTCCTCCAAATCGGCTGTGGGACAAGGAATTATCCATTGATTCCCAGGAGCCACAAGGCTATTTTCTGTAAGCTCTCTACGGATGTTCTCATTGACTTTGGCCAATGGTCCCACAGAATCTGTCTTTCACTAGTATGAAAGAACCACCTAGAACATCAGAGAGACCAAATAAACACAAGTGGATTCTAGAGAAGTATCCCAGCTCCTCAGAGAAGACAACCCACTTCACACAAGATGTTTGAGACAATCTGTTATGAGCACTTGTGTTTGCAAAGACATCAGCTATACTGGGCAGTAAGGGACAACCGCCATCCAGACTCTCTTTACAAAGAAGAGAACTAAGCTCAAAGACAGTTGAGGGCCACCACAATCGATGTCAGAAAGGCTTCCCGACGTTTCCCCACATGGAGAAGCTGTCCCAACCAGAGGCAAGAACATCCATCCAGGTAGTACTTTTCAGAAGTCAGCTCCTCAAACAAATGGCAAAACCAGTCGAGGCCTACAGGCCGATCCCCTCTTCCATCACATCCATGATTCACAGTCAAGCTCTCTATACGAGTTCTACAAGTAGCTGCTCTCCTTGGGTGCACTCTGTTCGTTCCATCTGGATGTCCTTTGCGGTAATGTGCCGAAAGCCACTAATTTAATGCAAAAGATGAAAATATTAGCTGGTGATGATGAATTGTGAAGTTGAAGCAGTCTCCAAATCCGCAGACTCTACTCCCCTCATTCTCCATTTCTTAATGTTTCCATAAGACAGAAAGGATGACCAATTCCTTCGGTTTGAACCCACACAGCAGAAAACTCAGTTCACCTCCCAGTAGCCAGTAAAAATGCAAGATACTTTACAACAAAGTAGAGATGGATGTCCAAAGAGATCAGGTACATTGGTCTTGCTCTGAAGAAATGCAACATAATCCTGAGTACATGGAATGACATCAGTTTATTTCTACAGTTTGCAACAGCAACTGCTCAGTGGAGTTTCTTGCAAGGATATGCTTTGCAAGGTCCACATCTGGAAATGCAGGGGTCATGTCAAACTTTAAAACACAAATACAAATACCAACATTTTCTAGATAAAATCCCTTCTGCCGTTTGTTGCTGCCACACGCACCAGAAAAAAAGAGCCTGCAACAGACCATCTTGCATTAAGCAGAGTCCAGCAGAGACAGGCGCTTAGGCTACATACATCATCAGTATGATACAGCGGAGACCACTTGTACAATTGCATTAAACTTGTATCAACATGAGCGATGTCCTACTTCGCTACCTGGTAGTAATTATTGGAACAATGTATTTACCCCCCAAAAAATAATAATAATAAAAAAAAAAAGTAGACACTGAACTGGCACGGAGCAGTGCATATAAACATATATTCAGACATTTTACATAATAATCTGCACAGGTAGAGTGCGTTGGCTCCAGAAAGGTAACAAGGCAGTGATGTCCAACACTGCAAAACTGAGCACGCAGCAGTGTGCCTCAGAAGCAGAAACTCAGAATTGAGCTGGACACCTATGTGCTTCTGCACTGAAGCAGAAGACACAGTCCTGCAGAATTGGGATATGGACAAATCTGTGGGCTGAACTTGTGAGCCAATCCCCAGGAAACAGTGCAAAGTAGGGTGCTTTGGAGGTTTCCTCTCACCTGAGCTTGGATCAAATCCTCAATACACATGGTGCTAAGACACATCATTTGGAATGATTGCATCAGAGCGTAAACTGTGCATATGAGCCCAGAGTGCTCCGCCACATTTTCTTCTCCAAACACCAGAGAATCTTTCAGACTAAGCTCATAGTTACTGTATATGCCCAAGGAGGGCAGCTGGGGATCTACGCTCTCTTATGCCTCAGGACTTTGTCCGTGTTCCAGGAGACTGATCTGTAATACACAGGATGGAACAACACTTGTCCATGTTGAACCATAGCTAAGAAATCTGATTCTAGAAGAAAAAGTTAAAAGATAAATATCATGAGGATACTACAGTCTCTGATCTGTTAGGTAAGTAAGAGTAACAGCATCTCCTGATCCCTGGCTAAATTTTAACTGAAACTGGCAACGTGTTTTCAGCACATGCCTTACAAACATGGGAATTCAAATACGCTTAACTTCCCCTCAGACCTCAGGCAGTGCAACTCAACAGGTCCTAGAGACACCTTGGGGCATGGAGCACAACACAAAGGTGCCATGGGAAATTCTGAACCAAAAAGCTCCCATTTTCTGTTTAGCCCTACAGAACAGATTTGGATACATGGGTGTGCTGAATGCTTTTAAAATCCCCACACACTAAGCTTTGACAAACGGTTTGCATTTAAACGTGCACTGCTGCCATTGCTAGGGGATGCAGCACCTACAAATAGAGAGGGAAGGAAAAAGAAAAAATTATTTCTACTATCACAATAATATGAAGGGCACAGAAGAGCTGATACCATTTCTAAAACTACTTGTCCCACTTTCACTTTTCTTAAATAACCACCCCAGTTGTTACATCCTTGTGTGAAGTACCCAGCTGCAGCAGGACCAGATGCGCTCCTCCTGATGTGTGAAGGGAGTTTAACTCTGCAGTCTCTGGGGTCTACTAAACACTGATGCCACAGCTGCTGACCCAGCCAGACCCAGCACATTCTTTGAATGACTGGGATACAATCAGCATAAATAAATTCAACCAAAATTCTTAAACCACACCGAACACTCAGTACTTTTGAACTGCTTTTGAATAAAAGAGCATTGTCCCTCTTGCCAAACACAGCAAGGGTACTGCCCTTCCAAATCCATAACGCTATGGAGAAAATTTCTAACCCTCCAATGGTTAGGACAACAAACATTTCTCAAACCATTTTCCTCGTCAGACCACACAAATTCATTACCAGAGAATCCACCTTATTCTCAGCTTTATAAGCCAAACTGACAAAACAAGAAACATGGCCACAGCCTGGCTCTTCTCTGGGCTCTGCAGAGTAACATGCACCTTCAGAGCTGGAGGTTGGTCCTGAGCACACTGCTTTGCCCACAAGTGCACACAGAGTTGAGGCTGATGACTCCTAAAGAATCTCAGGAAAGGATCAGGTCACTCGGGGAGCCATGTTACTAGACAAGGGGTAGGCAGCACATCTCACTAGAAGGCATTCACTGGAAAGAAACCCACTGGATCCAAGGGAGACCATCACCCAGCTGTGCTCTTCTGTATAGCCTCTTCATGGACCAACACAGAGCCAGACTGATGCAGGGTTGATGGTGAACATAAAGTTCTTGAGTATGAGCACTTTTCCCCCACTATTCTATGTGACAACTTTCCAACTTCTATCAGACCAAAATGTTTCAACTTCTTCCCACACAGCAAATTTAAGAAATAATATTAAATTCGACAAAAAAAAAAAAAAAATGGGGGGGGGAAATTAACTACTAGTCTTCAGAGAACCTCCTTACAAACCAAACTAGTGTCCTTGGTACAGGAAAACTGTAAAAAAAAACATTCACAGGAAGCAGACAATGGCAGCTCTACTTCTGTCCACTTCCCACCATCCCTCATCCGTGCTGCCAGTTAAAATACACTTATGGAGACAGCAAGTGTGTCAGGTATCAGGCCTTGAAAATGCTGCAAATTCAGAGAAATTTCCTAAGTTTGCCTTAGATACCGTGTCTCAGCTGCCAAGACCTGCAAGTGACCAGAGAAAGCCACATCCACATCCCCACCAGCAGCCCACACAGGTGCCTGTGGTGTAGAATCTCCAGCACTCCCCACCTCCTGCTCCCCTGTGCTGCCAGCCACCAGCTCTTCTACACCCATCACCCAGAGTGTTGGGCACCTGCTGGCAGCCCCTGCCAAGTCTGGGGACTTTGGAAAGTAACTGCACTGCCACTCTCACAGCCTCCTGACCTCTCCATATCTTATCCACACCAAAGAAAAGGTGGATGACTACATGAACACCAGAAACAACATCACTTTTACTCTGCACAGAACACAGAGAACACCCAAGCTACAAGGTGAAAACCCTGAATTGGAAGCTTTGGCTACAGCCACACACACACAGAATCCAGGACCACAGCTTGTAATTAGACCAGCAACAAGACAAGCAATACGAAGTTACGCCCTGAATCACCATACGATATCAGGAGATCTATGTTGAGCTCACTACTCTGTCACACACTTCTGATGCAGCCTTTACCTCTCCCAAATCACATTATGCCCCAGCTTCCCATCTGCAAAAAAAATTTTTGTGCAACCATTTAGGTTTGCAAAGCCAAATTGATGAACACATGCAAAGCACTCAGAAGCTACGGTAACAGGAGTCAGATAAGGCTGTATTTGATTTAGCTACCTAAATGCCAGTGATTAGTTTCTGTAAGTTCTAAGCAGCCCACATCACAACAGCATAGCAGGAAGCACCTTTGAAAATCAACATGAATTAGCTTAATGGAGATGTACAAGGCCCAATTTCAGAAGCAGGGTGAGGCCTGAGATACCAAAACTCTTGCAGAAAGAAGAAAATAGTCCTACCAGGACACCAGTGCCTACAGGATACGGAAAATACTAGAGAGATTTATTTTAAGAAACAGCAGACATTGATAAGCTCCTCTGCAGAGCAGAATTAGCACATCAAATTTCAAGGCCAGGCTGGATGTGGCTCTGGGCAGCCCAGTCTGCTGGTTGGCGACCTGCACATAGCAGGGGGTTGAAACTGGATGAGCACTGAATTCCTTTTCAACCCATGCTGTTCCACGATTCTATGACGATTCTACGATCAGAGTAATACAAAAACATAAAATGTGAGAAAAAGAGAGATCTTAAGGTAGCGTGTATGTTCAGACAGAACTTCACACTAACACTGGTTGCACCTTCTCCGAAGAGGTGATCTTCCTAAGGTTTGTGACGATGAACACAGATGTTTTACAGATCTTATCACCTCTTTGTCACAAGGCCAGAGATATCAAATTTGTAAACTTCTGGAAGAAGCAGGACTGTTAAACATAGGAAAGTTAATCAATTTGTAAAAAAAAAAAAAAAACCTCACAGGGGAAACAGAAGATATACAAGAGCCACTGCTGTAGCACTGAAATCACAGGGCAGTCTGCAATGTAAGTGAAAACTTGTTTGCTGCAGACTCACTCAAACATTTATAAGTATTCGCGGGATCTCTGAAGTGCTTACTTGAAAATACATGCAAGCTTCCCACTCAATACATATCTGGACAGTGCAACTTCCAGGAAGTGTTGCAAAACTGTCACTAAAGGAAAAATAATAATAATAAAAAAACAAAAAAAAACAAAAAAAAAAAACCACAACCCACTAACTTATATTCTTAATTGGTATCTTTTACAATGAAACCTTTGCTGAGGCTTCCAGGCATCCCACCCTGCAATGAGAAAGTGCAGAAAGGCATCGGAAATGAGTAGTAATAAAGATGTGAAAAAACTGTGAGGTAAATGGGGAACAGGCACAACTATTTACAAGAAATTTCACACAAGTAATTGGGAACATGCCAACACAGGATATTCCACTTTGCTTTTTAATATTTTCTGGACAAGTAGCAGGAGTTCTCAGAGCTCTCCTAAGGAACTCAGCCATTTGCATTCTGTGTACCTACAGAGCCTGAAACCACACATCAGAATGGTTTGGAAAAACGTAAGAGAAGACTGAAAGAGAAGAAGAGACACTTGAGACAGACTTTAAGACTGCCAAAAAAATCCTTTCCACGAGTAAATACAGTCCCTAAACTATACAGAAATAAAGGAAGCAGCAGAGTCTGAACTGCAACTGGACCTCATTTTGCTTTTGAAGCACCCAGCTTCAAAGTTCTAAACCAAACATCTGCCTACACACTCCTTGGGCATCTATTTGGAAAACGTGTGACTCTCCAGAACACAAGGAGAAGGTTCACAGGGCTGCTCTGGAAGTTTAATCCACGACATATCCATGAAGACACCCATGTGCCACAGTAAGGCCATGGAGTCCAACAGACCACAGACCTACAGTTCACAAACTGAGTTTTTGTGAGCATTAAGAAAAGAGTATTTCATCTTGACATCTTTCCAGATAAGGCTACAATGCTCTGTGTTGAAGTTCTAAAGAAAGGAGCTCAGAAACTCAGCAAGCTTCCCAGATAGCGGTCAGGATGCTCAACAACATGCTGCAAACCAGATGCCAACAAACTTTGTTGGTGTACGCTCATTTGCTAACATGTAACCTGCAGTCTGAAATCCAGATCAAGTGCACCAAATGAATGCAATGCTTTCCAGAAAGCTGATAAATCAACAACAGCCAAATGAACAATGGGGTTCAGCAGACACCAGAGAGAGCCAGCCCAGCAGATGCAATGCCAGCAGACACAGCTCTGGGTGCACCACACTGACCTTGCCTCAGTGTGACTTGAGTCTCCTTTCAGCAAGGGCCACCAGTCACAGATAGCTCTGTAGACCTTACATCTTGCTAATTATTTCAGCTCATTTTGCTTGTGACCTAAAACCTACTTAGACACAGAACAGATGAGGTAAAAGGTGAGATGCTTTTCAGACTCCATACACTTTCCTGACTTGGGGCCTCAGCTGTCAGTACATCCCTCCAAGTATGAATTTTACTTTCCAAGGACAGTTTAACTGGAGAATCAAATTGAACGGCCATCACTGTGCTTCAAGTAACATTCAAAATACTACTACCTTTTATTTTTACATCAGTAATTCTAAAAGGCTTTATTTTTCAAATTAATCTACATAATTTGGGCTCCACTCCTTCTTTACTCTGGGTAGGTCATACACAATACTATGCATACAATATGCCAGACATCCTGCAGACAGGCTGGGTAGAACAAGATCTCCTGTACTCACAAAGTAGATTTGTGCTAACAGCCACAGCTGGACTACACAGGATGCACATTCTCTATGGCTTTACGCTCCATTAGTCACATGTGCTCACTGACCTTGAGTTCATCTTCCTTCCAAACCCTCTGCCGTGGTCCTGCTGTGAATGCTTCATTCTGGAGCTCACCAATCTCCATAGGAAAGCCACCCGCAGGGCAACTCAGCTGTAATAAGACTCAGCGTCACCAGGAAGGGATGTTTCAGGGAGATGAATTCCAGCCATTCCAGCAACTAGAAAGGCGTCTCTGATTTCTAACCTCATCCAAATCCACCACAAAGGTGACCAGACACTTCAGGGCACTCCGGACAGAGCGGGTGATGGGAAGGGGAAAGACAGGAGGTGTCCCTGGGTGCCATGGGCTACATAAAGACAGAGCAGCAAGAGCACAGCTACTAGTGCTCAGCATCTCCTGGCTCCAAGGCCATAACAGAGATGCCACAGCAAAGCTTAGAGGCTCCTAGGCCATTCCAGCTCCCATCCCTGCCCTCCCACTTGCCCTGTGCCCGCGCTTTCCTTGGTGCTGCTCTAAGTCCTGCCCTGGCTCCATGCCAGCCCATGGCAGCACTCCGATTTACCATTCCTCAGCACAGAACCCCCACAGATGGGGGTTGACAGCCCCAACCTGAGAATCAGACTGTAAGACATGGCCTAAAAATGCCGCAGGCATGAAAGAAAAGACAAGGTAGGGGCTGGATCCACTTAGGAACCCATCCCAATTTTCTCTGCTCTGTAGGAGTTATGTCACCTAGAATCTCCCTCACTGGAAGCATCATTGCAGGGCACAAACTGTACATGAGAAAAAAGCTCTATTTATGAGAAGAAAGAAGCGCTGGGAGCACCCTCCTAGCAGATGGACAGAGAGCCTTCACCGGGTTATAGAGGGTGCTCTGTGCCCTGACATACAAAGCAACTGGGAAGCACTGGTCACAGCTTAATAACACAGTGTCTTGCAATTGGAATTTCATGTGTGATTCCATGAAATTTCATAGCCTTTGAAATTGTTCCTCCAGTAACATCAGGTGACTAGTAGCAGGGTATTGAGTCTGATAGCACAATCACTCACCAAGGAAATCTTACTGTGGAAATCCAACCAAGCACTGGGCTTTAGCTCCCCTCAAGCCAGCATCTCCCTTGCCCACACGAGCTAAGGTCTACCCTTGGTTTAGTGCGATTCCAAAATTATTTCCCCCACTGGATAGTTTCTTACATTACTTCTCAAACCAAGCAGGAAGCCCTACAGAGAAGTCCAAAGTTGCACCTTTACAGAGTATGCAATGGCCACGCACATTTTACCAGGGTACAAAGCCTCGGCACCATCAAGCACCCAGACTGTAACTGATACCCTGGCACAACATCTTCTCTCTTCAGCAATGGTTTCTTTGCTTGAGAGTTGCAATTTACACCACGCCTCCCTCCTAACACACCACATGAGTATGAAGCACCCCACTACCACACTCTTACCTGAATAACCATCAATCCAGGCTGACAGCTCTCTGATCAAGTAATCAAGTAAAACACAGCTAACGGGTAATTTTTATCTCATGGCACCTGCAGGTCACTGCTGATCGCATCCTCTCGCTCACCACAGTTTGCTGCCAAAGCTCAGAAAGCAAAGGAAACAGGCATTTGCTGGCAGGAACCTCTGCCCTCCTGGAGAGAAGGCACCACACTACAGCTTCCAGATTGGTGGATCCAAGCCACAGAAACTCAAATTTCATGTAAGAAATTGACTTCGCTGTATCTTCAGATCCACCCATCTGGATCAACAAAGTCTGCACAGGGAAACCCACAGCAGCCAGCACTTATCTCAGCAAATCAGACTTGGCACCAGTGAGCCCGAGTCCATTCAATTCCACCACATCTTGAAGGGAGAATGCAGATGGGCCCAGAGGGCTGGAATATCCACTTCAGAACTAAAGTCTATAAACTTTTCCAGGCAACAGAGGAAAAAAATCAGTCGCTCTGGGGAAGCGTGGAAGGAGACAGACACATTACTGAGATGCACCAACTGTGAGAGAAACACCTGCATCACTGTGAGATGCGTGTAACCAGAAGATCTGAACGTTGCCTATGAGAACAGCATCAGCTACGGACAACACGTCAGGTTTACTAGCTCTATCCATGCTTGTTCAGCTTCAATGCAGATAAAGTAATTCAACCAACAGCATTCATCTCCTTCAAGCAGAACCACTACTACAGCTTGTAGCATCCCAAGAAAATTTTAATTCAGGTGCACCTTCATTACTCTTGGCACTTCCACAGCTATCATTTCAAACCCAAAACTTTCCAACTCCTTTAAAGCAGATACACGGTTCACCAGTTCAGGATACAAGCCCCACCAATGACTGCAGCTCACATGGAGACGGAGCAGTAACATCTTAATGGACAACAATGACAGTTACTTGCACAAACATAATACTAAAGATGTCACCGGTCAACAGGGAGAGCTCTTCTGTGATAAACAAGAACCATGGTGACTTCAAGTGAATCCAAGACAGAGATCCATGGAGATAAACACAGGCAAGTCAAAGCCCTGCAGATGGCTGATGTTGGAAGCTCACTAGCTCAGACTAAGCCTCCTGTTCCTCAGAGAGGAAAGAAGGTGGGGTTCTACAAAAACCTGTTACGAGCATTTGATGATATTGAGGGAGACACACAAAAAGTGAATATATAAATGCTAGCTTTACAACCAGAGAGAATACTCTACTTCAGAGAAGAAAACAGAGAGAAAGAGAGAGAAGGACTTGCTGGAAACGTCACTTGGAATAGTAAGAGGAATCTTCTAAAATACTCCATAAAATTTCTAGGTGCTGTAAGTACCAGCAATAGCTCATCAGAAACATGTTCCTAACTCAGGTAAAACTTGCTTGAAGATCTCCAGCATAAAAGAAGCTACCAGAAACAGGAACAGACCACAGAGGATATATCCTGGGAAGGCAGAAGGCACCAAGCTGAAGGAAAGAGGCAGCAACATGCACAGCAAAGCAGAAGCACGCTATAACCAAGGACAATCTGAAGAGTCCAGCAGAGGGGGAAGCTTCAGGTGCAGTTTTTGAGACTTGCCACTGACTGAACTCTTGGGACCTGGTAGGGAACTTGAAGAGAAAAATCTCAGGACATCTTTGCAAGCTATCTGCATTCTGCCACACAAACAGGCTGCGGGGGTGTCACCCATCAATCTAGATTGGTGGATCTGAGGATATAAAACTAATACTTTCTGTGACAAGGTGTAACTATTATTTACTAGTGTCAGGAACAGCTCTGTGCCACACTTACATTCAACTTTTATACAGGGATATGCTGAAGCTAGAAAGCTAGAAAATTCAGGGAGGGCTAATCAACATATAACTCCCTTGAATCTCCATATTGGTAGAAATACATTCCTCACACTTATTCATTTTAGTGCTAAAGAATCTAGCACAGCTGTGTATTTCACAAGTAACACAGAAACAAGAACATCTCTCTAATGAAAAATAACAAGCAGTGAATAAAGAGACAGGAAAATGACAGTGAACAGGTCTTGCATTATCAGCTACGATTCATCTGAAGTTAATCAACTCTGGATGGCAGTAGCTCCAGCATAAGAGGAAGATCCCAAATTCAACAATTTCAATTCTGAAAAAAAAAAACAAAAAAAAAAAAACAACAAACAAACAAGAAAACTCCACCTCTTTTACATTGAATCAAATGGACAGATTTGAACAACCTAGAAAAAGAAGTATTCAGCCTGCATATAAAATAAAACTGCTTACTGGCTAAATCATTTCAAAGATGTTTCACTAGTTGTGCCTTTGGCTTTATACTCACATGTGTGGATTTTGGAAAGGAACTCCTGAAGTGTTTAGAGTAAATCTTGCCGTAGACTTGAAAGGTGGATTTGCAAAATTTAACTTCAGCGCTTTGCGTTTACCTGGGAGACAACGAACATAAAGTAAACTTTTTGTCAGCAACAAAACAGCATTTTGTAAGAGCATCAGGAAATCAGCAGAAACAATATAACACTTTGTAAGAAAAGGAAAACACATTTCGCAGTTATATAAGCAAATCATAACTTGTGTTAAGGACACAGGAATCAAGAAAGCGAATCCATTCTCACCCCAAGGTCTTCCCTGTCCTGTTCCACATCAGTCACTGAGCAGAGGTGTCCCGAGGATGTTCCGTGGCAACTGAAGGACCAGCATCAGCAGCCAGAACTACCAACAGCCACGGGGCACCTCCACATCGGGGCTGAGTTCCCTCAACACACAGTCCTCATTTAAACACATTTCACACTGAGCTCAACTCCAGCCTGGTGGCAAAGGGGACTTGCTCTACTTGGTACATCTACCAGAGCCAGGATGGACAGCAAAGGTAAAGGGGAAGCACTGGATGTATTATATGAAACCCCAACTGCAGAATCACTGACATTCCTCAGCCTCACAGCAAATTAAGCATAATCGGGCTTAAGCGAGGATGGAGGAGATACGCTGTGCTCCTACTGCCAGGCGGGTCACCGAGCAGAAAGCAAAGCTCAGCCCAACAGAGCAATCACCAGGTGGGAGAAAGCTTTGCTCTGCAGCCAGCTGAGACACTGTGTGGAAAGACATACAGAAATAGGAAGGTGAAATGGGGGGAAGAGCTGCTGGGCACCGCTCCAGCCACCAGATACGTATTTCTTAAGCACCATCAGAATCAGAGCCTACAGAAGTAAGACATCCCTTCCCAGCCCTTCTACTGGGCTGCAAAAGATCCCACCTTGTTTCCATGTGGGTTCAGGAAACCCAGACACCACACGGCCCCACACCAACACAGTGCAGCCGAGGTCTCCTCTGTCCACAGCCTCCCAGGACTCTAAGCACAACCTCCCAGAGGTACTCACCTCCTGGGCAGGGGTCCAAAACTCAGCCCTACCTGTAGGTCAGGCACTGCAACCAACCACTTTGTGAGGCGCCAGCCTTCAGCAATGAACCCAATACCCAGAGTCCTCCAGCACCTTTCTGCCTGTGCCCTGAGGTGGGGATCATACTCCTAAACATACCATGGGTCTGCTGGGAAAAGCAGAGAACACTGTGGACCACAAGAGCATAAACACCACTGAGCATAAACACCACTGCACTCTGCACTGCTTCTCTACCTTGCACAAAGGGATATGTGCTTTTAGTGACTTCAGGACAATGGGAAGAGAAAAAACTAGTTACAAGTCAAAGCCATGGAATATTACCTGCCACCCCAGACGAGTCCACAGCATATGGAGCTCCACAGTGCTCCTCTGACCTTCCCTGTTTGGTATCTTCATTTTAGGATGATCTCCTATGTCCTCTATAATACCTTTTATTTTTCAACCACTGATGCATACTTCTAGCTTCACTCCTGCTGCAATACAGTGTAGGAAGGCAATGCAACAATACAGTAAGCTGTTTGGAAATATCTGCATTTTCTAATCATCACCTGATTTGTTACACACAAGAGATTTGCAGGAAATGCAACAGCACAAAACCAATTATTCAAAGCTTTGCATTCCACCATCTGAAACGAAAAAACACCTCATTCTTAGCTAACAATTAGCTAACAATTCACCTGCAGTTTTCCACAAGGCCCCAGCTGGTAATACAGGATCTTACATCACTCCTGACGGGAGAGAAGAGGGTCAGCGAGTTTGCTCAGTCTAGGGACCCAGCATGAGGCACAGCAGGCTGTGGTGAAGACAGCAGCACTGCAGAGCTCAGTGCTCCCAAGGTGCCTTTCTTGGGCATGTTACCTGAATGAGATTACACAGTATGGTCTGGGATGCAGAACTGCATGGAAACAAACAATAAGATTCTTGTTTATAAAAACTATGAACGCATTGCAAGAGGGTGATCGATGAACAGCTTTGCCCATCCCAAAAGAAAACCTGTTCATCAGAATACAGAGAAATGCCACTGCTGGTGCTGACAGCTGATCTGCTTTGGCATAGTTCTGCTCTCAGACTGGGTCTGGTGATTTAGAGCTTTCATCATTCTTCTGGTTTTGTTTTATTCACATGCCTGAAGCACTATCCTTCTCTTCCTGGGGCAACAGTACAGGAGTGCCATATGATTTTCCATTTGGAACCACAACATTTACATGACATGAGCATTTGTCCTTGAAGCAGCCCAACGCTGAAAGCTACACAATTAGCTACAGGCTGATTTCCTCTTCTGAAGAGCTGTTCCTACTCTTTACTACCTGCAACACTTTATGCACTAAATTTCCTTGCACTGAGTGTACTTTTGTTTTTAAATCACTGTTAAACATCAATCTATGGATTTCTATGTCATTAAGTTTCTAAGAATAGTTTCAACAATATCAATTTGACACCTGAAGCTGGATTTTCTGCAAATCCAATAAAGCATGACCTACCTCAGGAAGGCAAACAGGACGGTTTGCTTTTTCCTCAAGTTATTAGCAAGGAAAAGGACTAGGGGAGACACGGTCTTGTTGAGAAATGCTGAGAATTTCCATTCACATACTATAAATAAAATAGTACACAAAACAACACAGCACGTTCTCCTCCTCAATAGCCTTTCAAATTCAAGCACCTTTAGCTTCCCAGTCTGGATTGCGAGTTTCATTCCAAAGATCTGAAAGCTCCATGCTCTCACTGCTTGCAAAGACTTCACGCAAAACTAATGGAGGCAAAAGAGCTTCTTTAGATACATGAGTTTTGCTGGTGATTTTAGCACAGACGGATTAAATTCAGACCACCCTATTCTTCCCTCTAAACTAAAGAGGCCAAGGACTGATGCTGCTTCCGAAATGAGCCTAATGCCACTGTCACTATCAAGGCTGCACGCACAACACTGTCCTAAAACATGCTGTAGAAAGATCCGTTTCATGTAAATTAACCATCCTCTAAATGTTTTGCTAACAATAAGTAATTCTGACCATTGAATGCTCTAACATCTGCACCTTTGGAAATTGTGAATGCACCAGAGAAGCAATATTCAGAAAGAAACCAACAAACAGAAAGCAACACCCCTCATTTGGGAGCATACTGCTCCCTCATAAACAGACCTGAAACTATGACAGTTTTTCAGCTAAGGTCTAACCAATTTTGACAGATTTGTTAAGCTGAGTGTTAATGGTCATAACGATGTTATTGTTTGAATGCAAGATAGCCTTGGCTTTCTTGAAGTGGCAAAAAAGCTTATGTTTTGAGGGCATCTAACCAGCATGGTAACTATCCTAGGCTGTACTTATCTCAGAAGCCCGAACAGGCTTTTAACTGAAGTCAATTTACTATCCATAACATGATAGTAATACTTATTCCAAGTCACAACTACCATTAAATAACAGTGTTCTTCTCTAAAAAGGATTTGAAAACACGACACTGTTTTGGAACAGGCTGCTACACGGCACGAAAGTAACAGAGATGCTTTCCCTGTGTCCTGCAATTCAACAGCCGCACATCCCTTGGCATTTCACTGAGGGCTAAAAAGGACCATGTGGAAGAAAAGCAGCTGGGAAGCCTTGCCAGGCACACACCGGAGGCCACCTGCACAACGGCCACAGCAGAACAACCCAGGCTCGAAATGCACACTTGTTTCCTGCTGCATAAGTAAGTGGATGCTGGGTTAAGTACATAATTATTTATGTGCTGCTATCCATCACCAGGATTAATCCAGGCACTTGGCTCTGCAATTAGGTTCTCATCACTCATTTTGAGGCTACTTTACCACAACCACAGCCAACCTGTCTTTGTACAAGAGGAAACAGCCATCTCCCAGATAACATGCAGTACGAGGTATTCCCCCCGTTACATTCTGTATTATTATTTTTACTTCACCACAGACATCTACAACTTCCCCAAGGCTCTAAGTCACCTCCTGTTGGACAAAACAACCACTTTTCTCCTGGAATTTCCTTACCCCAACTCCTGCATGCTACACCTATATAACAGATACTCACAATATCACAATATTCATGTTACACTTAAGAAAATGTTTTTCAACTTTTCAAAACAACAGCAGATAAACGGATTTTCTTCCGGGTTTCTGTCTTGCAGGACAACAAACTGACCCCTATGGAAGTGCTTTCCACTTGACCCAAATCTGCCCCGTGCACCACCTGACACGGTGTGAACGTGACTGTCACGGTGCAAATGTGATTCTTCTCTCTAGGTTCCAAAGCCTCTCTGATGTTTGCAGAGCAGCAATATGCCAGGAAGCCACGTTACACTTTATTTCCTTACTCTAGTATTGCAAGAAAATGGAAATAAACAAAATATGAGTTGTGGCAGAAAACAGCAGGCAGATAATTGGGGAAACTGCAATAGCTTTGTAGCCTTCTTACCCTTGCTTGATTAAGCCAAAACATGTCAACAAAGCATGAAAATAGGACAGGAGGCCAGGCAGGTGGGTGACCTGCTTCAGTCTGAGAAAGAAGCTGAATGCTTGAGGACACCTTTCTAAAGAAAGAAAGCTGCAAAATACCAGGTCTGATTAAAAAGAAAACGATACAACACAGATCCCTCTGCTCTTCCAACAACTCTTATTAGTTAGAACTTCTCTGCTAACAAAACGCCTGTTTTGATGTAGCAGGCAGGATTCACTGCTCGCTGTCTCCATTGCTACTAACACAGTACTACTTTCCCATAAGCCCTTCCAATCTGTAATCTTGCTGTTAAATTTCCTTCCTTTCCAGCCTTGCTCATGGAGGTACTCTAAAATCGGCACTGCTAATTTGAGAGTAAAGCAGGCTTCCAGCCTTGCCCTCCAGACATGATATTTTATAAATAAAAACCAGCAAAATTTTGAAACGAAACATGAGGAACTTCAGCATGCACAGCAGTTTATTTGGGGAGTATGAATGGAAGGAGATAACTGGAATTTCAGTTAACAGTTTTACAAACTCCATCTACAGAAACTCGCTTTGATGAATAATAGCACAAACATTTCCAGTATGTCTGTTACTGACATCCTTTTCCCTCTAATGAAACCTTTGATTTAGAATAGTCCAAGAGCCAGAATTCAGATTCAAGATGACTACTCTTGCACTCCAAGCATATGCTAAGTGTGCTCATTTTTACAAGTCACCTTATTAGAGTATTTATCCATAATTCATCTGCAGCTCCAAATATGCTTCCACAAAAGTACAGAAGCCCAGATCAGCCAGAACCTGGAACAGTTTCTGGTCATTACCTTCACCAGTCATGAAAACATTGTGAAGTAAAGCGCTGGGACTCAACTAAACATGAGCAAGACGTTACAGCGATTTAAAGACAGGAGGAGGCTCACAGTTGCACAGATGCCCTGCACCGGCAGACATGCACCTCCGTAAATTGCAATACATGCAACCAGCAGCACTTGCACCAGCTTCTATAAATACCTTCCTTACAAAGCCTGGCTAAAGCAGGTTAGGCTTCAAGTGCAAGAAACTGCAATCAGATTAAGATTAGTTCTCTCAGACTAGAAACTCCTATCAGCAGAGTCCTAAGAATGAAGTCTCTGAAATCCAGTGTTAACCTACAGCATTTATTATTCTCGATGCTACCCTGCATGCAAATTACCATCCATATGAATACCTATAAACAAAGTTAAAACTACTAGAGCCTTGAGAGCAGATCAGTCATGTTAAAAGAGCTTAAATCAGACACTGGACAAGCATTACATGCTGAACTACCCAGGACACCCTTACTCATGTGCACCAACATGCACAGCAGTGCTGCGCCAGGCAGGCAGATCTCTGCCCAGAGAGAATGGAACAGTAATGTGAGAAGTCAGTCACCTTTCCACTGAAACTGGAGTTCAGGCAACCTCTAGCAGGAGAGCGTTGACGTACCACTCAGCCACAGCCCACCACCAAGGCTATGAAACACTGCTGGGGAGAAATTGGAAGGTGCATCTGTTCCATGCAACTTCACCTGGCCACTATGTGAGGCTCCTGGAGTCCTTCTTGATGTAAAACAGTAATTAATTATGCAAAGGGCTGTGCCAGGTGCCTTTTTGTAATAAAACAGAACAAATCATAAAGTATACTGTGAGGAGGAGCACTGAGGAGGGACTGGCTGACTTTTTCTTTTCTTTGTAATTTTAGGAGCATGCACTTAGACTAAAAGCAAGGAAAAAATCTGCCCTTTGCTTAAGGTCAATGGAAAGGATTTAGCTTATTTGGATAAAGCAACAAGTATGTTTCCAACATCCCTTTGGTTCCCTTATGCCAGAAAAGTGGCGTCAATCACAGCCACATCCCACTGGCTGCTCCACACCTTGGCACAGCACGGAGCCCCACAGCCCTGTGCTGGGTGGAGCAGCCAGCACCAGGAGTGTGGGGGCTTTTCCATTTGAAGGCACAGTTAACCCAGGGGGAGGAGCAGATTCTTTTCACCTCACGGCTATCATATCAGGTTTTTCAATTTGGAAGACAAGAGATCACAACTGGATCTTGCTGGGAACAAGAAACACCAGAGGTTAGCAAGCACTCCTTGGCTGCCCTAGGAAAGAATAAAGAAAGCCCTTGGCCATCAGGTACCTCCTGACACTCAGCTTTGGATTTAAGATGAGTAATTGCTGATAACTCTCACACAGAACAGGCCATCAGGGCAGTGACTCACTGATGTTTCAGGTGGGATTAGCAGAGCAAATCTGGATTAATTTAAGCAAAATGTTCCCTACGAAGCCAACAATAATGAGAGAAGCTTCTGACTCTGCACGTCTGTTTGATGCCTCCTGCTCTTCCCAAGGGCTGGCATCACAAGTTACCCTCAGGATGCATGCTGCCATTGCAGTGTCCCTGCCATAGTGCTGCCACTCCTTGCAGCTAACATCCTGCTGCACACCTCCATGGCACAGGAGGCCTCGTTTCTGTCACACGCTGTAAAGAAGCCTGCTAAACAAACTAGCCATTTTTCAATCCACGTGCTGCCCAAGAAACAGTGATTTTCTGCAAGTGGTTTCAGTGCAGAGAACACTGATCTCAGCTCCTGCTCCCTGCACGACCCTTACACTCACAGCTCCTCTCGACAAAAACCCTTCCTGCAATGCGTGCAGGTACCAAAGCACCACCAGAGCATAAAGATCATCTGCTCGGGTAAGGGCTCAGCATCACAGATCTCATTCTCGTTTCTAAGCCCAGGAAAGCTGAGATGCACTTTGGTAGCGCAGGATGAATGAGCAAGGCAGGCAGTGAAGAACCAGGCAATGCTGGTATCAGCCCTCAGACCAAGGGCCCCCTAGCAGTGTCACTGCTGCAACTCTGTCATCTAATTTTACCTTTAAACCATGACAAGTACATCAAGTAGATTTAAGGAAATGGATCAATTTGTTTTGAAACAGATGATTCAAACTGGACAGTGGGAGGCTGAAAGGAACATCTCAGAAACCTTTCCAAGTTGTGGATAAACCACAAGTTAGCAGCATGTGCCATCTTCACCACTGGTGTGGAACTGGTTGGTGAAGCAAAGTGCGCGTGAAAATACTGCACTACTGTGCACAAATAAAGCGTTGTGAGCAACTTGTGCTAGGAGGCCAGACTCATACTGCAGCAAGCATTTACCACAGCTGCAGTAGGAAAGGGTGATGCTCTGACCCTCAGGTCAGAGCTTCTTCTCCACTTCACCACTAATTCCATTAGAAAGAATCCTCTGTAGTGCAAGGGCAGCAGGCCTCTATGTTGTGACAGGATCTTTGTGACATACGTTTGTTTTTCCAAATAATATCACCTGATACCTATGCAGAGCTAAAAATACACCGAGCCAAATTTTCAACTTAGCATCTGTAAGCTAGTCTCCTTCTTTGTGAACTCCTGTTCTTTTGAACATCTAACATTAGATTTAAAAACCTGAGGAGCTGACCCTTCCTGAAAACGTGGCCTCAGCTGCAAGCTTTTTTTTTAAAATATGTTTATCTACGTGCATTCACAGAATCAGAACACCTCAAGTTGGAAAGGACCCACAAGGATCACTGTGTCCAAACCCCAACCCCACACAGGACCAAATAAAACCCAAACCCTGTGCATGAGAGAGGTGTCCTGAGCATCGACATCAGGGCCGTGCCCACCGCCCTCTGGGGCAGACTTTTCCCTGACCCCCCAGCCCTCCCCTGTCACAGCCCCACACTGTTCCTTCAGGTCCTGTCACTGCCCCAGAGCTCAGCGCTGCCTCTCACACAGAAGCTGTAGGCCACTGCATTGGAAAAGATTTTTCAGTGTAGCACTGGGAAAGATTTTGGTCTGTATCTTAAAAGCTTACAAGCACATGGTTCCAAAAACCATTTTTGCTTAGTTCTGCTAAATTACAATGGAATACTGAGCAACAGCTAAACAACAAATCAAAATGCAAACTACAAATATATGAAAGTTCTTAGCCATCTTTGAAAGTATTTTATTAACTTCTTCAGTGAACTTCTACACAGTTAAACCCAAGTCATTTTTTTGCTAAGCTTCAAATGTGGTATCTGTAGACATGAACAGATCTGTTTTCATACCTCTCCAATCTGCAATTTTGGAAAAAGACACATGCCTTCATTCAGCAGGTAAGAGCTAGACCTGCAGAGCACTTCCCTGGTCTGATTGGCCCCAGGGCCTCTCGTTTGCTCACATGCTGTTTTCACAGAACAGCAGATTCCTGATGCTGGGAGAGAAGTGTGCCGTGCAGTGCTGCAGCTTTCCTCCACAGAGCATTCACTGTGGCCATGAGTCCTTTACAGTTCTCCTCAGAGCACACAGTACTTCGCTTTTCCATCTCCAATTTCTCGAGAAGCAAAGGAAAATTCACACAGCAGGGGGAAAAGAAGAAATACACCCAAACTTAAACAAACATTGGTCTATTTTCCACTGAAATTGCTTTGTTCATCCCCTTCTTCACGTCGATATCCAGTAGAAACTGCCAAGCACATCTATAACTCCAGTTATTTCTCAGCACCAAAATAGCTCATGCCTGACAGGCACACAGAGGCCTTACAAAGCACAGCCAAGCTGCCCTACAAACACCAGCTCTTGGTTTCAGATTTCTAACAGGGGAAAAAAAAAAAAGGGAAAAAAAAAGGGGGAAAAAAAAGGGGGAAAAAAAAGGGGGAAAAAAAAGGGGGAAAAAAAAGGGGGAAAAAAAAGGGGGAAAAAAAAGGGGGAAAAAAAAGGAGGAAAAAAAAGGGGGAAAAAAAAAGGGGAAAAAAAAGGGGAAAAAAAAAAGGGGGAAAAAAAAGGGAAAAAAAAAGGGAAAAAAAAAGGGAAAAAAACCCCCAACACTGTCTTCCTTGCACGCCCATTAAAAAAGTAAATATGTTACTATGCAAGCAGTCCCCTTGTTTTACACTGCTGAGACACGTGGGAAGTGTCAGACAATGCAGCAGAAGTCTTTGTTTTTGTTAGCAAAGATAAATACAGGTGGAACACGACATGCTGAAAGCTCAAGTAGGAACTTAACAGCAGCACAGAACCAAACCTGGTCCAAACCAGAACTTCTGCAACAGTCAACTCCATATAACATCACACAATCTTCTGGAGCTGTAAGCAGCACAGAACACAGCTTGCTGTAACAGTTGGTTACAGCAGCACAGAACGCGGACCGTTACTGGGGAGAGGATGGAACCAACAGGAACGGATCAATTCAGATCAGAAGCTCACATGGAATATTTTTCGTAATCTTAATGAAAGCAAGAACTGTGCAGAAAGTAAAGAATGTAAAGAAACTAAGAGCTGCATCGACCTGCGGAAGCTGAAGATTTTGTGGTTTTCCTTTCTTGTAGGCTTCTAGGTGAGTAATATCCTAGCATTTCGACCTCCAAGGAAATGGAATACCTAAAGATCTTGGCTCCAGCACACACATCACAGTCCGCAGGTATAGCTCCAGTTTCCTTCTTCTTCTACCATCTAGATCAACACGTTCTGCTTCCCAGCCAGCTCACAGGTGAAGGAGGCACACCAACCCACTCCCTCCCAAGTGCATGAGGAAAAAACAGTATTCTTATTACTATACAAAGATGGCTTTCAGATGCTGCTCATTCACACTGCCCTGATCCTGGGGTTTGCCTCACCATGGTCAGTACTAATGTCACACAGAGAGAAGACCTGACCTTGGGAACATGAAGAACGATCTTCAGGCCCTTTGTGCCCATGCCAACACCAGAAGTACCACTTTGCTTTTTCCCCTGGAGGAGCTCAGTCCCAACTCCCCAGCCTGCTGTACCCACCACCTTCACTGTCAGATGCTCTAACTACAAGCCAGCACAGGGAAGAGTGAAAAGAGCAATGCTACCTCCTTTACAACACCATTTATCAGGCACCCTGGAACCAGAGCATTAAATCAGACATGTAACATGCAGGGCTGTAACTCACAAAAACAGCTCCCTCTGCAAGAAATTCCACCTCACCTTCTTCTAAGACCACTATTTCTTACTTCTTTTTCCTTTGCATTTCCCTGCGGCTGCACACATGGGGATCACATGGCCCTGAATGCTCACTGCTGTAGAAGGAACTCTGCATGAACATAGAAACATACCCCAGATAGCCAACCAAAATCCTATGCAAAAACCTATGCAGCCATCATCTCACAGACTGTCTTGGGAAGATGACAATAGGAAACCCTGGAGAGCACATACCTGGGCACAACAGCAGAGCTGCTCAGTACCCAAAGCTCCCAGATGCTTAGGAGATGCAAAGATTCAGCATTCTTGGAAAAACAGAAGAGTTCAGAAGCATAGTCAAATGTTACACCACTGTTCAAATGATAATTTCAGAATGCCCCCAAATAGCTTTCCCTTCCCATAGAGAAACTCTTCGTAGACCCTACACTTTATAAACGCAGTCTGGGGAATGCAAGCCAGAGCCATCCTGTTGAATTTCTCTTTTCTTTTAAGTCGCACATATGTGAATTACACCAGGCTGGGTCAGGAAATGGAGATGCAGATCCACCCCCCACTGTTTTTGTTACTGTCTCTTCAGCACCTATTAGAAGCAGCCAGCACTGGTGAAAAGTATCATCTACTAGTAGCAAAACAAAAGACGAGTGAATCCCCGCCATCCCCACTGAAATGCTCTCCTTCCAGGGCCCAAGGACGCGGAAACAGAGACTGAATGAGCGGTGCTCTAAATTACAGCAAATGGTTCTTCACCTATGAATAAAATCATAGTCTTTCAATTTACTGTAAAAAGAACTCCATCATGCTTCCCTTTGCAAGGGCTCCTTGCCACACACAGTTTCGGACTACACTTCCTAAATCTCAGATTACTCTTGGAAGAAGCATGGCATCTGCAGGAGACAGGCAACCACCTCCCAGCAGTGTCCATAACACAGCATGGCAGCAGGCACTACGGTGCACACAGGCCTGCTCACAGCCACAAAGTCCTGAAACTTCTCTTTCTTTTACAGAGAAGTTCTCAGCTCTTAGATTTACACTCAGGCATCAACAAGCTGCTCTGGTTGCTCTAGGTAGCAAGGAACTGATCGCAGACTCAAAGAATCACTGGGATTGGAAAAGACCTTCAAGATCATAAAGCCTAAGCCAGACCACGTCAAAAGCCAGGACCTGGAATTATTAAACCAGTGTTGGCCACTGCCACCAGCCTGGGGCAAGAGTTCATTGAGCAAGGATGCTCATGGGGCTGGAGCTGACTCTTCTGAAGGTGGATTAAAGAGCAAAATCTGTCTGTAGCCTGTTGCAGGAAGAATATATGTAATGTACTGTGCAAAAAGGAAAGAGGGAGCTGCTACAAAAAAAATCACCAACAATGGCACAGGAAAATCCTTCTGGCTTGAGACCTACTGTGCAGTCTGACACAATGAGGTGAACCTTAGAAACAGAAAGTCTTACAAACAGCTTCACCACAGTACAGTGTTCCTCCATCAGACTGATCAGTGCCGCAGTGAAGGGACCTTTAAGGATGTGTATAAACATATGTGAGAATTTAAAGGGACTCCAGCCTACCATTCTGTGTCATGCTGTAATGTCCTTGCTTGCCACACAGGACAGCCCTGGTACCTTTGCTGATGCCCTTGTTACTTCAAAAACAGCCACAAGAAAATTTGGAAATGTCCTGACCACGACCAAGCAGGAAACAGGACAACATGAAGTGCCTGAAGACTTTTCTTAGGGAATGTGTTGCTTTATTCCATGTTTAAGTCTCAGGTGCCCCTTGAGGTGCATTTTGTATCAAACACAATGTAAATATCAGCTCAGAAAGAGCACTCAGAGCAGGAAAAGTTACATGGAGGAGGTTGACCCGTTATCAGAACAACACGAGAGAAAGCAGCCAATGTGAAACCTCACAAAAGCACAGGTCTTGCTGCTATGAAGTGCAGTGGCTGCC
Organism: Lagopus muta; assembly: GCF_023343835.1. Taxonomy (NCBI): domain Eukaryota; kingdom Metazoa; phylum Chordata; class Aves; order Galliformes; family Phasianidae; genus Lagopus; species Lagopus muta. The sequence goes on along the minus strand of NC_064450.1, from coordinate 782,971 downwards.
ACCTCACACACACCATAGTTACCAAAACCACACACACCATAGTTACCAAAACCCTGCACAGCAGCAAGAGCAGCAGAACAGCAAGCCTGCAAGAATGTACTTCACTGCAGAGTCCCTTCAATGTTACATTCACTCTACAGTGTCTTAACAGGAAAAATGAAATTATGGTGAGAAGCAATACTGTAATACTGAAGTATTGGAAGCACATTTTAAAGAGTTTTGATGTTTCCAACCCCTTAAAAAAAAAAAAAAAAGACTAAAACAATACAAAAGAAAGAATAGGCCCTGACCACTTCCTCACCTCTGGCAGGCAGCAGTGTTTTTCTCTCAGCACACAAAGTTATCAGCGAACAACAAATGGGAGAGAAGACGCCCTGAGTAGCATGCAGGCCTGGCCAGCATTGCAGGGAAGCAGAGCTGCTGGGCCAACCCCCTGTACGCGACAGCCCAAGGAGGCAGAGAAACCACGCTGTCCCACTGCGGCCATGGGAAGCCGATCCGCTGCAACCTTTCCCCCTCGTTCAGTGCTTTATTAATAAAACGACGCTTTACTGCCTTGATCTCTCAAAGGCAGCTCAACAGAAAATCAATAGCCTCACCCAACAGCACACAGTTAAAGAGAAATGAAACACAGCAGCTCCTGTCGTTCTCACTAAGAGCTGGGAAATAAGGCCTAAAAATTTGTCTGTAGAACAGAAAGCCAAAGTAGGTGAGAAGATTCACAAATGTGTGAATACTTTTATTATAATCTCCTTCTAAATCAATGTGACATGTATACACAACGTGCACAAAGTAGGCTAATATTCCTAACGCTTTAAAGCCTTGTTTAAAGAAAAGAATACAATTACAATATTCCTTAGGGGATAATTTGGGTGATCAAACTGTCACTTCGTAAAGGAACAGTACTTTAAAGGAAAACACTCTACATCAAAATCTGTCTTTGCTGTAAACAATTTTTGGCACAAGGAAACCTTGTATTATCTTTGTCAAGAGAATTTTCCTGATCTTGTACCTTCCTAATAGCTGACTCCATACTTCTCTCATTCCAAGTCTAAAATAGAAATCAGCTGCCATCACTGCAGCTCCCTGCCACCTCTTTGGGTGGCACCCGCTGCCCACACTGCTGCTCCTGCTCCAGCAGCAACACCAGCAAGACCAATAAGGACCACCAAGGATGCACAACAGAGGTAAATTCTGCAGAAGCACACCTCTCCGGGAAGCAGATCTGTACTCTAAAGGCGTGATGCTCCTACAGCTCTGTGTCCTGTACTACTCCTTCTGCCTTCTATGCAGCCCAAACCCACAGTGCTCACCAGCAGTCCCCAGCACCAAAGTACCCATGCATGCTGCGTATGCAACTCCGTGCATCCAACCACTCTTATGCACTTCCACCATTTTTGAGAACTGCAGTGCTCAAGAACAGACAGGCAGGCGCTACCGTGGTGTTCATAATGCTCCCAGCCTCCCAGCTCTGTCCTACCTGTGCTCAGATTTCCCTGCTCACAGCTCAGCAAGGCCATCTAACAGAGGTGTTTGGATCCGGATGCATGGCTGTGTGGAGCTCCCGGCACCGCGCCGTGCAACTCATTCCCAGTGCACAGCTGGGAAGCACACAGCGGTCAGACAAGCAGCACTACTGGCACCTCAGGAGTTGGGAAGGTGAACAAATCTGCACCATCGGAAATGCACTGAGACCTGAGAAGGTTTTGTCACCTGCTGTCCTCAAGTCCACACCCACAGCCCCATGCAGCCAGAAGACAAGCTCCACGGCCACCTCTCCCCCCTGGCACAACCGCTCACACACCCTTCCTATGCCTTTGGGTAATCAATGCATTCAGTAAACACATCGATCAAAAAGAATCTGCTGTCATTCTCTGCTTGGCTTATTGGAGCCTCAGAGATCATCTATTCCTGCAAAAGGCAAATGACAAATCCCCTTCCCTGCAAACCCTACTGCCAGTTTTCTCTGGGAGCTACCTACCATCAGACCCAGCTGCCAAGCGCTCCAAAATCTCATTATTACACAAAACCTTCTGATGACAAAGCCTTTTTTTTCCTCTTCTGAAAAGTCATTTTTCATTTTCTTCCAGATTGCTGCCCCAACAAGCAAGGGCTGCCCATTGCTGACAACAGATCCCAGCTCTGGATGAAAGGCTCTGCTGTGGAAATAACTAAAACGCTGCAGAAGCACTTACAGTGTTTTTATGTCAAATAACTACGAATTTGTAGAAGACTGAATACAAAAGCAAGACAGTATTCTAAATAAATACTAATCAACTTCATTAAATGGCCATTTGAAATGTTGCATCCCAATGGCTCCTAGCAGCAAAACCCACTGCAGCTCCATCCTGCCTGCACAGCCATTAACCACTGCACGCAGCTCAGCAGTCAGTTGCTCCTTTTGGGTGTCGGAGGTCTTTCCATCTCTTCTCACATTTCAGTAGTTGTCATCTTGGAAACTCACCAGAGAAAATCCAGAAATCTAGCTCTGATTTTGCCATGCAGGCCTAGTTTGCAGAACAGGTTTGTAACAGAAAACTACTGAAGGATAAAGGTGTATTCCCATCTTAGGGGAGCAGTTCTGACACATGGGCTCACTCCATTCCATAGCATGGGAACCAATGCCCTCCTCAGTTTTTCTAACACAGAAAGCATTGGTCTGCATTCTACAGACAGGAGACAACAAAGGCTTTTCCATACACAGGTGCTTCAGGAGAGATCTGTCTGAACCGTGGGTCACAAAGCACACTGAGATAAAGCCCAAAGACACCAACTAATCAAAAATTAATAATTCTCTCTGTAGATATTAGAATTGCTGTAACAAATATGCAAATATGTCAAGCACAAATGAAAAAAAAATCTGAACGCAAATTCAAAAAAATGCAGTCAACAAATTTCTACAATTCAGGATAAAAGGAGACTTGGTTTCTAGCAAAGCTAACACCTTATTGCAGAAGGTACTTTGAAGGTATGACAGAGCAACACAAAACATAAGGCAATGACAGAGAATGAAAACATTGATTCTGCAGAGCTTCCATTAGTCACCCCAGGCTGGCAGTTTCTCTTCCCCTGCCTTTGGAAGCCCCTCGGGAAGAGAGGCATGGATGGAAAGCTCCAGGGAGGCAGGACAGATGCTGGCTCTTGCGATGGCAATCTGAGGTGTTCACGTGTCAGATTATACTCTTCACCTGCATGTGAAGGAACACGAGTCAGGTGTTGGGTCAGTGCAAGTTTTAGAGAGTAGGAATTCAACAGCCAAACCCCACCTAGCTCATATTTCAGAGCAACTTAGCAGACAGCATGTTTCCAGCACTTCACAAACCATTCGTTCAGCTGCATGCTGCCACAGTACTGCTCTCCTGCTACAGGTAAAGCAGTACAGCAATGAGCAACCTCTTAAATGGCTTAATTTTGCTTTGTCTTACCAGCAGTGTGAAAAATGGAAGCTCTCTTAGGAGGAGGACTGCCATAGTAGGTTAGTTGGAACAGAAAGTGGACACATTCCCAGTACCAAGATTGATATAAAAAGCAGGATAATACTATAAAAATGTGTAGCTTACTTTGTGCCTTTTCACAGAAGTTTATCTGAAAGCCTAAAGCAAAAGAGACAAGTTCTTGTTCATTTACTGCAAGTCAAAGAAGTGCATCACTTAAGATACATATTTATGCTTCAAAATTCATTAATTAACACAAAAAATCATACATAAAACAGTTTCTTAGACCAACAGACCACATTCTTTGATTGTAGAGAAATTCCATCATTTCAGGATTCATCATTTCATAAACCAGTCTCAAGAGCCCAGAGAGGGGTTTATTTCCTTAAGGTGTTAATAAAATTCAAACTGTAACAGCTGGGGGACCATTGTCAGAAAACTGCTTGGAAAGAACTATCAAGAGAGTCTGGTGGTAAAAGGTAACACGCTTGAAAACTGAAGAGGTTGTTTTGTCCCCCAAAAGCCAAGGAGCTCCTCCATGCTGCTCAGTGGTATTTGTGCATGTAGAGTCCGACTGGCTGCACATGGCTGGGTGCAACCATATTTTAGAGCTGGCATGGCCACATTGCAACCCCTCTGTTCCCCCCCTGCAGACAAACAACCCAACCATATCTGAAAGAGCCGCCTGTGATCCAGCAGACTCCAGTGCTGCAGGTATCAACACACACACATGCCATCTTTGGGAGCTGCTGGCCTCCATTTTAGACCATTTTATCCCTAAAACTGACAAGAATTCAAGGGCTGCTCAAAGAGGACCTGAACACGATGCTAGCGATGGGCTCTGCAACAACACAACAAGCACCAGTGGAGGTGCAGGACACCGGTGCAGCTGCCCCACAGCGGGCCCTGCACAGCCTGCCAGCAGCAGTGCTGATCCGCCAGGCCCTCACCAGCACTGCTGGCCTAGCACATGGAAATGGATGTTCTCCTGTGGTGTTTGCAATGTCTGAATCAGCCCCTTTAGCCCAGAACCTGTTCTACAACAATCACAGAATCACTTCAGTTGGAAAAGATCTCAAAAGGTCACGTCCAACCATCAACCCAGCACTCCTATGCCCACCACTAAGCCATGTCCCTAAGCACCACATCTGCACAGTTTAAATATCTCCTGGGATGGTGACTCCCTGGGTAGCCTGTTCCAATCTTTTGTAACTCCCTCTGTAATTAAATGTTTCCTAACATCCAACCTAAACCTTCTCAGCACAATTTGAGGCTACTTCCTCTTGTCCTGTTGCTTACTAATTAGGAAAAGAAACTGACCCCACCCCACCCCCCCTCAGAGGTCATTGTAGAGAGCAATAAGGTTTTCCCTGAGCCTCCTTGGAACCCCAGATCCCTCAGCTGCTCCCCTTTCACCAGCTTCACTGCCCTTCTTTGGACACACTCCAGAAGCTCGTTGCCCTTCCTGTAGCAAGGGGCTCAAAACCAAACAGTATTCAAGGTGCAGCCTTATCACAGCCATATACAAGGGGCAATCATTTCCCTGCTTCTACTGGCCATACTATTTCTTATACAAGCCAGGATGCCACTGGCCTTCTAGGCCACACTGCTGGCTCCTGTTCAGCCATCTATCAAACAGCACCCGTAAGGCAGCTTTCCCGCCGTTCTTCCTCCAGCCTGTAGGGTTGCATGAGGCTATTATGGCACAAGAGCAGGACCCAACACTTTGCCTTGTTAACCTCATACATTTGGCCTCAGCCCATGCACAGAGCCTATCCAGATGCCTCCATAGGGCCTGTAGAGCTTTCCTATCCTCAAGAAGATCAACACTTGTGCCTCACTTGGCGTCATCTGCAACGCACCACGTTATGTCCACACAACATGTTTCTGCTGTCAGCCGTGGACCTCACTGTGATGCCTTCCGTAACTGGTGCCCCTCCCACCTGCAGGCACAACAGTCTCCTGAATAAGAATTAACTGGTTTAAAACATTTTTCTCTCTCTGACAGCATGCAAAATCTTAAAAATAACCAAAGAGCAGCGAAAGTAAACTGGCAATATGTTCAGAGGGTAAGAAGAAAACAAGAACAGTAATTAAAATAACCCACTTATGTCTACCAATGTTAATTTTAAAACTCTGAAATTAAATTAATAACAATAATATAAGTGTACCAGTAAAAATTTAAAAAATGCTTCAGCCAGGCACCCGGCTGGCAGGATAACATCAAAATGACAAAGGGAGAAAGAAAAAGGCAGAACAGTTTTTTACTCCACAAGAGAAGTTCCTTTTCCTCTCTACAAAAGCAACTTAGCTTGCCAGTTTGCTGTTTTGCCCTAAAGTTTCTTCCCATTCTTCTGGCTCAGCCCTTCACCTCTGCTTTACTCAATGTTTCTTTCTCAGTTCCTGGCTGAGGGACAGGCCCGCACGCTGCCGAGCTGTTCAGCTGCACTACGGCTGTTAGAACAGATACTCCGATTACATTTTTGTGTTCAGAAATCATTAATGCCACTTCAATCTACTGCTAGTTCTCTTTCTGATCGTTCCTTTACTTTCCTTTTAACTATGTTCTTACAAGCTGCCATGCCAGACATGATTCTGCTGAGTGTTATACAAGTTTTGTTTATTTTTTTTTCCCAAGGTCCCTCAACTAGGGGAAGACACAAAACTTTGCTGTTGAAGAAATGAGCACCAGAGCATTTCAAAACAATTTTCTCAAGCCCACTGGCTTTTGAAAGCCCTTGGAAAAAAGTTCCACTCCTGTGCAGAGGGCAGGCAGGTCTTCAGCACGGAAGGAGCCTGGGAGTCTGCCCAGCTAATCCCCTCGGTGTCGCACTGGGTAACAGAAGGCTGCTGCAAAAATACCAGCCAGTAGCCCCAACACAGATCCAGCTATCTTCTTCCCTTGTCCTCATCCTCATTAACTCTTTATCACTCAGAGATCCTTAAAAAAGGCAACCATACATCAGTTCTGCTTACAAAACTTGAGTGCCATACGGTAACATCAAAGTATCCCCCTAGCTGTGAAAATTCTTGCAAGGATGTCAGAGCAGTACAAAGAACAGTTTTCTGAGTGCAACCAACAGCCAGAAGCAACACTGCTTATCACCTGCCTCAAGTCTTCACCCAGAGAAAACTGACCTGCAACACGTGGTTTAAGACTGAGGTTTTTCAACTACTGCAGGACTCTCAACTTTTAGCCAAGATGCTGTTTAACACCACCCCAGAATCAGGGATGCTGTGCTCATCTGTGATCGGGGCAGATCCAAATCCAGTCCCAGCACAGCCTCCCTCCGCGGCTGTGGCTCTTGCTGTGGCCCTGAGGCAGCATGGAGTGCAGCAGCTGCAGGCACCCAGCCTGCTCCTGCCACGTGAAAGTCTGCAGGAAAGCGAAGAATTCCAAAGTCACTGCAAAAAACTTCCTAACACTGAGAACAGAGAATCCATTTCCTGAAAAGGGTGGCAGAGGTTGGCTCTTTCAGCCCAGCCAAAGGCATGCCAAGACAAGAACACTGAACCGCATCCAAGTACAAGGCATTAAGAAAGGAGTAGCAGCACCTATGTTGAAAACTAAAGATGACAGAAGATCAGCAGTTACAAAGTTGCCATGAAATCAACGTGATCTGGCCCCTGACAGGTTTCTAGATACTGATCCAAATCCTTCAGTTGTCCTCTGGAAACCAGAGCAGAGGTGCATCAGAACTGCTTTAAAAAGGAACTTGATATGTTTACAAGGAGTCAGCAGCAGAAAGGCATCCTTACTGGAGACAAAACATGAAACCTGTGGCGGGATCTCTGGGGCACACAGCTTGTTAGTGCCTGTATGGGACAGCACGGGGTTACTGTGCCAGCCATGCTGCGGCTGCTCCTGGCAGCATGTGTGCACTGGGAAGGAATGCTCCCACTGCATTCCCACTCTGAGATTTTATTTTATTGGTAAGAGAGATTTTCTTTTCCTGATTGCTCAGCTCTGGACAACAGCTCTGGGCTTCCAGTCTTGACCAGTTGCACAAAGCGAAGTACAAGGATGACCAGCACCATCTTCTCCCCTCCTTCCTGCTTCCAGCCATCCACGTTTCCAAGTAGGATGTGAAGAAAGACAAGGAGATCAAAGATTGGGCAAGGTTTCCAACTGCTTGGCCCAAGACCAGGTCCTGCACTGACACTGCTCCATAGAGGAAGCAGTCTTTACAGGAAAACTCAGACACAGTACCATTGCTCCCCAGAAGGGATTTCCAAATACAATGCTTTTATCTCATTCCATAGCCCCTCCCAGGTCAAAGAAACACCACCATGTGTTTTTAAAGGAAACTGTTTTATCTTTGTCCACAAACCTCTTCAAAGTACAAACACTCTGCTCTCTGGTCCAAAAGCAAAGTGATGCCTAACTCAGTTCAGAGAACTCTTCCAGAGAATCAGGTCCAAAGCAAACCATAAAACTCTCTTGGTCTACAGAAAAAAACAAAGCCTGGACAAAATATGATAAATAGATTGATTCCCTTTTAGCTTTGCTTTGTCTGTTCCCAGCAGCTGCCCTCCTTCCGCCAAAGGGTATCTCCTGAAGCATCTCAGGAAGATCAGATAAATTATTCAAAACACAGACTAACTCCAGGCGCTTGGACTCTTTGTTCACTCCATGATCAGTGCAAGTTGTCTGCTTCTTGAAGGGCTCACGTTGCCTCCAGGAAAGGGCACACACAAAAGCTTCAATTTGGAGAAGAGGAAATCAATCTAATAGCTAATAAATAAGCAATTTGTGCAACACACGTATTTCCTGTCTCCCTAGATGATCATGCAGAAGTTAATGGGCCATACCCTGCTAAGCACAAAGTTACTGCACACATTCATGAGAACTGCACCTTATCTCATTTCAAAGCAGAACTGGGAGGCAGACGGGGAGTGGAGGCTTGGCAACCACACTGCATTTCCTCACTAACAGCAATAGTTTGCTCCACTGAGGCCATGGCCTCAGGAGGCAAGGTCACACATTTTGGAAGATGCTTTGTGTCATCACATGATGGTCTTGACACAAAACCCAGCCAACACTGTCTAAGCAGGGAGCAGGCACCCAGCAGGCTGTGTGAAGATTTCTGCAAGGACCTTTACTTACAGTCCAGTCTTCTTCCAAAAGCATTCACAACTACACACAGAAACTTAAAGAAGTCTGTGACATCTCACAAAAATCATATCCGAACCTTTCAACTTAACCATAGAGAGACATAAGCACAGCACTGCTGCACAAACCGCAAAACTCATTCTGACAAGAGGCACTTAAGTAGACCATGAAACACATGGCACAACTTAAAGCCAAAAAAGGGGCAGGCAGGAGGGATCCTGATAGCCTCCTGCAGGCACCCACTATACACAGTTTAAGCTAGCTTAAAACAGAGCAAAGTGAAGTTAAAACTGAAGTCAGACATGCAACCTGCCTGGAGCAGCACAGCCAAGAAGTGCAGGTGCCACCAAGTCAAAGAGGCAGAGAGGAGCTGGGGCTGCCCACACACAGGGTCCTACAACTGCTGCCGGCCCACCCTTAACACACCCTTAACACCCTTAACAGTAGTTCAGTTGCCTACTAAAAGAGCTGAGCCTCAGAATCTTTCTCCGATACCCTTCAAACAGAAGCACCAACACCACCAAAGACCCACGTGCACGAAGGACAGCCCTGCTCCAGCTGTTCTGGGGTCCGAGCCCCAAAGAGGCACCGTGTTCAGGTGCTCTGTGAGTTGAACTGCAGAAGTGCAGGCAAAGCGTCTCTCTGGGGATTTACCACGAGTTAACTACTGCACGTTAAGTAATACAGCTACAGCAACACACTTTTTTAAAAGGGAAGCATTTTTTTCAGTGACCAACAGGCACTGCATTTACCTACTGCTCACACATTTCTGCTGCAACACTAAAAAGAGATGTGAGTGGAGACAGGACAAGGGGAAATGGCCAGAAACTGCAGCATAGGAAGTTCTGCACAAATGTGCACAAGAACAGTGAGGTGACGGAGCACTGGCACAGGCTGCCCAGGGAGGTGGTGGAGTCTCCTGCTCTGGAGATGTTCAAGACCTGCCTGGATGCCGACCTGTGCGACCTGCTGTAGGGAACCTGCTTTGGCAGGGGGGTTGGACTCGATGATCTCTGGAGGTCCCTTCCAACCCCTACAATTCTGTGATTCTGTGTGATTCTGTGTGATTCTGTGATAGCCAGAAGTTCAGGGCCTCACACAGGGAGCACAGCAGGCTGGAGAAAGGTGCTGCAGGAGTCGTGCTGGCACACTCAGCAACTGCCCAGAGAGACTCCTTGGGTTGGGACAACATTGCAATGCCTATCACTACTGATCAACCAAAATGATATGAACAAAAATCAGCTTAAATGTGTAATAAATACTAGACCAGCTTACTTAAAGATGCAGGTGACTGGTATCTTGACAGGGACTGAGCTTCTCTTTGTAGAAGAGATGTTAGAACCAAATCACGCAGCATTGGATTCAACAACTAGTGAAACATTTGTTCTTCTCTCCTAGTCAAAACATACAACAATAAAAATCCATCCTGAGCAGGAAGCCACGGAAGCACTCATGTCCCAGGAACTAGGTGACAACCCCACAGTCACAAGGAAGATGTTCAGCTGGCAATGCCAAGGGCATTTTCTTCTGACCAGCACAGCCATCTCCACTTCCCCACAGGGAATGCTTTGGTCTCAGCACACAGACAGGAAGGCAACAAAAATAAGTATAGCTAAGGAGGAATACAAGTCAGTACTTTAAAAAAGGTACATCAGATCTGGAAACACAACCAGCACCTTTTGAAAGACAGTCTGTATTAACACACCCAAACCTTTGAGAGAGTGCCAGAAGCAGAACATCCATTCAGACATTTTTGTACCTTAATAAACATGACTGTGGTGAAACGTGGATGGACGTCTGCTGCCGACTCCTGCCCACAGGGCACAGTGTGGCACAAACAACCCAAGCAGATTCTCTCACAGTTTTTCCTTCCAGCCCCTACTGGCTATGGCAGCCACCCCTCCCATTAGGGAGCAAGCCTCCAGAGTATTTTATCAAGCTGAAATCCAACAAGTGATGTCTGACTTCAAAGGCAGCAGTCATGTCCAACTACAAGACACTAACAAGGAGGTTATGTTTGTCTCATACACGTATGGCTTGATGCATCCACAATTATCCACATAATTAATGTTTCACTCTATACACATATGGACTATGACTTGATTTCATTTTGGGAACTTCTTGGTAAAATTAAGTTCAGAAAGTTGGGGGGACGGGGGTTTTTTTTGTTGTTTTTTTTGCTTCCTCACGGCAGTCCTCTCTCCCACCTTATGGTCCTTGTATTGACAGACAGTGGTGTTTCCCCCTCTGTCAGTTCCATCAAGTCAGCATAAAGTAACAGGCAAATCTTCTTTCACCTGATGAGACTTAATTAGCATTTTTGGACTGCCCTTTTAACAGGAAAGCACATATACTGGAAATGTCAGTTGATTACAAGTAAACCAAAGCAGAAAACTGAAAGGCAAAACTAATCCTTACCGAGAAATGCAGTACCACACACAGGAGTGCACTTAAACAAGCACACAGACAGGAGACCAACTGTGTCCTGGCAGAGCCACAGCACAGGGATGAGTTGGTGAGCACAAACTGAAGTAACATTTGCTCACCAGGGAAGGGTCTTTACCTCCTACAACAAAAGCAAACATGTCCAAACTGATACGCACAAATCAATCTGACAAATTTGCTACTGTCAATCTACAGCAGCACTGTATGTTAACATACCAATTTCAGAATTCCTTTGTGAGCACTGATAACTGCAGTCAACTTTCTATTTTATTCAACCAGTTCCCATCTGCTAAAGACATAATTCACTTTGCCCACATTAGAATAACAACAGGTCATTAATACGCAGTGAAAGATAGCGTATGGTTTACTACTTATTAAGGACAAGGATTAATCTTCTCCTCCTCTCCTCTTTTTACCTTATGCTTTCCTATTTTCTTTGTTTTCTTATCTATATTACCAGTTGCATTTTCACTGGCTATCCGAACACTGCTTCATACCTAACCTGCTACTCACGCGGCTCTTTGCTTCCTGACTGCCTTCTTGTTCTCCAAATTCCATTCTTTGTGGTTCCTTAAACAAATTGCCATGAATAGAGGTACTCATTTCCTCACTTTCTCTGCACATCTCACCTCCCTGGAGAAGTAAGTCCACCTGCCAGCCTTTTCCCTGCCCGCTACCCCCAAGGCCACCACCAGCCCATCTGCACACAGACTCATGAGCCACTCACTGCTGGCGTGGCTCTGACCACAGAACAGGGGCAGTGCCCACACTGTGCTCTGTTCAGAATCAGCCCAGATGCACCAGGGTCTTGTCTCCCCTTCCGCTGCCAGGAGCTGCCCACTCATTCTCTCCACACAGAGGCAGCAGCACCAGAACCAGCAAGTGCACTGAGAGGCCCTGGCTTGCCTACAGCACTCTTGGGATGGTGAATGCAGGAGCTGGATGCACAACAGTCACAAGCATTTCAGCTCTTGCTTGGCTCTAGAGATACAGTGACTGACTTCTCAGCTCTCGGTTAGAATTAAATTTTATATACACCTTTGAATTAATTAAATTTCTAATTTTTATAGCAAAATTTTTCAAAGGATAACTTTCTACCTAGCATCAGCAGTAAAGAGTATCACTAATTCAGTCAGTAGAATCATAGAATGGCCTGGGTTGAAAAGGACAAGAAGCATCATTTGGTTCCAACCCCCTGCTGTGTACAGGTCGCCCACCAGCAGCCCAGGCTGCCCAGAGCCACATCCAGCCTGGCCTCAAATGCCTGCAGGGATGGGGCATCCACAGCCTCCTTGGGCAACCTGTTCCAGTGCCTCACCACCCTCTGGCTGAAAACTTCCTCCTCATATCCAACCTAAACCTCCCCTGTCTCACTTTAAAACCATTCCCCTTGTCCCATCACCATCCACCCTCACAAACAGCCGTTCCCCGTCCTGTTTATATGCTCCCTTCAAGCACTGGAAGGCCACAACGAGGTCTCCCCGGAGCCTTCTCTTCTCCAAGCTAAACAAGCCCAGTTCCCTTAACCTTTCTTCAGAGTAGAAGAATGCAAAATTGCTCAGACTACTATTTTGTTCTTGTGTTTTCATTTTTACATTTTCTAAAGCCACTTTCAAAGTGGGATATCTTACTTCCCACAGAACCTCTGTTTCACCCACAGTGAAATGAGTACACCAAATATACAAGACTGTTCCTGGGCTTTTTCTGTTGCACATAACTAAGAGGGAAAGCAATTTCTCACATCATCGGTCACCACTGCATTGAAACAGGCCACTACTTGTATACACACACACACACACACATACACAAAAAAAAAAAAGTAAAACCTATTTTCAATACTTAAGATTCCAGCTCTCCTTTGTCTCTGATCTGTCAACCGTGCACTGAACAGAACCACACTTGCCAGGGGGATGCTCTGGGAAGGAGTGAAGTTCCCAGGTGCATGGGCACAACAGCAAACGCCATCAGCCAGGGAGACATAGGAATGAATCTGGACATGCAAAACAGGAAGGGCACGAAGACCTGAAGCACCACTTTGCTTGACTACAAGGCTTGAAGGCCTCCAGAAACCAGTGCTGTCTGAGGAGTAAGAGCTTTGCCAGCTGTGGCAGCAGCTCCCTTCTTCCAACCGCTCGCTCTTATTGCCTCCCTTACAGCAGCAGTTGCACAAGTTAGCTTTGAGAATACTTCTGGCTGAAAATTAACTCATCAGAACTTTTTTTTTTTTTTTTTTTTTTTTTTTTTTTTTTACTATAATTACTCCACAGTTTAATGACTTCCCTGCTCTACCTTGTCATACCATTTAAGCCAATTAAACCAATACTGAGGCAGTCCTACTTGCTTCTGTCCCCACCCAGCAACGCATTCCTGAGCATTCCTTGCATCAACACTCACCCAGCCCCACCACGAGCAAATGCTGGGCACCCAAAAGAGAGAAAACTCGACGTGTTGCTTTCAGGTGATTTGCTTTGCAGCATTCAGCTTGCGGAGACATTGGTGTCAATAGGGAGCCAGCACCAGGAAGAGCAGGGAAGCACGCTGGGGATGAGGCCATGGCACTTTGCAGGGCAGCAGCACCTGTGTGGGTGCCACCAACCTAGAAAGAGCCACCTGCAGAGCCAAACAACCCTTCCTGCCCCAGCTTTCCTCATCTTGTGCAGCCAGGAGGTCCCTGCCAGCTTCAGGACTTCTCCACCACTGTGGCAGCCACGTGCTCACCTCTGCCACAAGGACTCCTGGAGCCACCTGGGTCCCTAGGCCTCAGCTCCTCCCAGGACACCTCAACACATCTGTTCACGTAAGGGAAAAAAAAAAAAAACACAACTATTTATTTAACACCAGATTTCACTGCAAACACTTGCATATCATCAAAATGGTCCGACTCTATGAATTCACACCTAAAAAGGCACTCCAAAGGAAGTGCAAAGGAAACGACTGCCATCCCTCACAGGATATTTCTGTCACTGCAAGCTTACACTGCATCACAAATCCTCGTGTCAGCACAGAACTAACCTCAGCCCTGAAGATACATGGGATTCACAGCAATGATTCATAAATATGGGTCATGTGGAAATAAAGGGGGCAATACAAAAGTTATAACAGCACTGCAAGACAGCTATTTCTGGTCTTAGCACAACTGCACCTTCAGTCAGTCTTTAACCCATCCACTTTACATTGAGAGGTCTGAGATCGTGGTTTTTGAAGGGTACTGTAAACATGCACGGTATTACCTTCCCAGCACCAACAGGTCCTTCCTTGGTCTGACAAACACTGGACCTTCACACACAGATCTGGTTCTGAGAATACCAAACTCTGCAGTTTATGTAATCAGCTCTCCACCCAAACAGGTCCCCAACAGCCTCCACATCGGTGCCGCCTGCCCCAGCAGCACAGAACAGACTTATAGCAAACTGTGCTCTTCTGCCATAACCACAGAGAGCATGACCTTCCCTTCTGGTCTCTTCGAAAAAGGAAAATGCAAACAGATTCCTAAGTATCACCATCCTTGTATTAAACTAAAAAGTCATAAACCTGCACAATGCAGCCTCAGTCTGATACCAGTTAAAACGCTGCTCGAGTAGGTAGTATTTTTCAGAGGTGCAGCTTTAAAGAGAAAACTCCAAAGGTATTCACTGCGACTTTCCAAAAAGTGAATATTCATGGTTTCTGCAAGAATACTCCGCAAGCACAGATGGGAATGCTGGCGTTACCCTGCAGTAATAACCGTACATTTCCATAAAACAAACAACAACAGCAAAATTAACCACAAGTTCACCATTAAACTGTTTTTACTTAAACATCTGTCTGCAGACAAACACACACAGAGACACGCAGGCCCGGGAGGCGCGGAGCAGCAGCGAGGATCCCAGCTCGGTGCCGCAGCAGAACGCGGCACTCCTCGGGCTGCGGCCCACCCTCCCGGGCTCGGTCCGCGGCGCATCCCGGCGCGTTCCTCCTGCCGCGCCGACCCCAAAGCGCCAAGTTCCATTCGGGCGGCGCCGCACACACACGGCACGGCCGCAGCCCGCGGTCCGATGGGGCGTTTCGCCACCCGGGGATGAGACAGATCCACGCAGGGCACGACGCGCAGCGCACCCGCGGGGAGCCGGAGAGAGACCCCCGGCCTTTGTCTCGTTCCTCCCGGCCTTCCCTACCCCGGCCCCTCCCCAGGGAGCCGACCGCTCGGGGCCGCGGCGCCGCAGAGCAGCGCACCGAGGCGGCCGGAGCCGCCCGTCCTCCCGGGGAGCCCTCGGGGCCGCGGCCCGGCGGCAAAGCGGGAGCGACGAGGGGGAAGCCTAGGCCCCGGGGGGGGGGTGGATCCCGGCGCCACGCCGGGCCGCGGGTCCCGGCCCGCCCGAGGAGGGCCCGGCGCGGGGGGCACGGGGCGGCCGGCGCCGCCGACCCCGCGGGAGAAGCCCTCGGCAGCGCCCGCCCCGCTCGCGTGCGGCCCGCGGAGCCCGCCGCGCCCCGGGGGAAGCTCCCCTCTCGCCCCGAAGCGGCCGCGCCGGTCCCAAGCAGAGCCGCGGGGTCACCACGCGACGGCCGCCGCCCCCCGGGCCGGCCCTCGGAGGCCGCCAGAGCCGCAGGCGGAGCGGGGCCGCGCCGAGGCCTAGAGCGGGGAGCGCCGCCCGGCCCGGAAGCGGCGGCGGCGGCGCGGCCTAGCGCGGGGCCGCTTACCCTGCATGCTGCTGACGGCCGCGTGCGCCGGCGGCCCGCCCGGGCCCGGCCCGCTCCCTCCGCCCGAGCCGGAGCCGCTGCTGGGGCTGGGAGTCGCCATTGTGCGCGCCGGAGACGGAGCGGCGCGAAGCCTGCAATGCAGCAGGGACCCTCCCAGGCAGGACACCTAGAGCCCCGCCGCCGTATAGCAGGCGCCGGAGCCTCCCCGTCCGCCCCCGGGCTGGGGCTCCCGCTTAACCCCTCCCAGGCGGGGTGCCCGCGGCCGCCCAGGCTGCGTTCCGCTGCGGCGGCGGTGCGGGCCCGGGCCGCTGCCTTCCCCGTGAGGCCGACGGCCGGGCCCGGGGTCTGCCGCCCCCCGCGCCGCTCCTCGCTTCCAGGGCGGCCCCTCCCCGCCGCCGTGCCCCTGCCCCGCGCCGCCGGGCCGCTCGGCGTTGCGTACTGCCCGCCCGCCCCCACGTCCTCCTTCGGAGCCACCTCCGCTCCCTTCCCCCGGGGGGCAGCGCCCCGGCTGCGGGTGGGCAGCAGCTGGTGCCTCCGTCTCCTGGCCGCTGTCCCCACCCCCACATCCAGCACCGCTGTGCTGCGTCCCTCTTGCTTTCGCCTGCAGTGCTCCCCACCAGGGAGACGTTGCTCACTCCCGCCAGGAGTGGCCGTCATCCACTTTTGGGCCACTGCGTGCCCTCCAGGAGCCCCGTGTGTGCCGTGATCCCAGTGTGATGGTGTGCCCCACTGTTTCACCCAATGAACTTGTTTGACCAAGAGTGCCTAACCTTCTTGTTTCCCTGGTCTCTCATCTCCCCCTCGGATCGGGCCGGCAATTTGTCCAAGCAGTACCACATTTCTCAACACACAACCCCTTCCCTCACACTGGCAAATACCTGTCAACTTGTCTTCTCATGACTTACCTGAAACCCCTTCCTTGCATAGCTTAACTTCATCCTGTGTTTTCCATTACAGCCAGGGCAACAACCTCCTTCCGCTGCCACTGTCATCATTTTATTTCCTCCATTAGCTGCTGTTAATTCCAGCACATTGCATCTGCTTTGTCTGTGGTCCTACCTCTAGTTCCAGTCTTAGTCTAAGGGACAGCTCCATGCACCAGGGACTGGAGCAGTAAGATTTGTCCCAGAAGAAAAGAGCTTTCTTTCCAGCCCACCTCCTTCACCTGCAGTAGTCCCTGTTTCATCATCACAGAAATAATACTGACTTCTTTTATTACTTGAGATCCACTGACGAAAGTGGTGTTCCTGATCATCTACCCTTTCAGCTCCATCCTTTTCACATCAAAAGGACTGCAGTCAGCTTTCTCCCTGTCACTGATATGGCTTCCATGGGCAAATGCCGGGAACACTCCTCATGCACTCAGGCTCACATCCCAGTGACATGTTTGCTGGGTTTGATCTTAGGCTCCAACCCATCCTACTCTGGCCGCTGCTTCCTCTGGAGTCATTGCTAACTCTCTTAAAGCTGCATGTACATTCCATTTTCTTTGCTGCTTTGGAGGGAGAGAAACAGGAAGCCCTCATGCACAGAGCTTCCCACAAGGACTTCCTGCGTGTGGTCTGCATGGGCATCACTGGTGGCAATGGTGCCACCTCTTGAGGCAAGTCATGTTGGCACTCAGACCAGTCTGCAACAGAGAGGACAGCCCCTGCTGCATGCAGCAGCACAAGCACACGTCTCCAGGAGAAGATGTATCCTTGTCCTCTGCTCCTTTACTCCCAGAAGAGACTCCTCATTCCCATCAGAGTGGGTTTGAGCAAGGCAAGCAGAGCAGGTGCTGTGACAGCAACCAGATTGAGCCAAGATGCCAGACTGCCAGGCGAGATAAATGCAATGAGGAGAGCTGAAGAAAAGATGGGAAGTCAAGTCCCCAGGTCATCGTCTGGGTCAGTGGGGACAGGGCAACAATGCAGCTGCAGCACTGGTCAGATGGGACCTGAGTAAAAGCCCTGGTTTAAAAGCAGCACAGAAAGGAAGAATTCTGGACCCCACCTGAGGATTCTTCCAGTTTTTTTTTTCTTTTTCTTTTCTTCAGTGTTACAAAGCCAGCTGATGCTGCTTTTGAAAAGCTTTCTTTTTTCACCCATGTGAACTTATGTATAGAGTTAAAGGCCTGAGTGAGGGGTCACGTGTAGTCTAGTCCCTGGCACTGAAGACATCTCCCCTAATTCCACAACTTTCCTTTCTCTTCCCTCTCCTTAAGCTTTCTCTTCTGCTCTAACCAAGAGTGCAAGCTCAAAGCTGACATCTTATAAGTCACAATAAAGAAACCAAGTGCCTGCTGGAAAACAGTCAGAAGCTGACAGCTGCCTGCCACCTCTGCTTCAGGTCACCTGCATCTGGTTTGCGTAGGTAAAGATTATACTGCTTATCTTGTTTTGCCCTGCAAATCTAGGAGGATCAACAATATCTGTCCTAAGAAATGTTTGAGAAACTTGTTCTTAAAGACCCCCAGTGACGGAGATTGCATCATCCCCCAGCAATCTGCTCTGTCACTCTACTATCCAGACATTAGCTGAAAGCCTAATTTAAGCTTTTTTGTCTGAGCTGAAATCCTTTACATCCCTTCCTGTTCACTACAGCAATACAAGACAAGTAATTCCCTTCTTTGAAATGACCTCTAAGGCAATTGGTGACTTCCCCTTTTTACTCTGACTTTCTCTTCTACAGACTGCATCAATCCAATTCTTTCAGCCTTTCTTCATGTTTTCTGTGCCTCCCAGAATCTCCACGGTACTCCTTTGACTTCCTTCTGATGATCTGCGTTTTTTTTTTTAAATAGTGTCCTGTCTAGGCACACTACTTCAGCTTATCCTGCTTTCCAGGATGGCATTTGCCTTTACTATCACCAGTGTTCAGCTTGCTCACCATTATACCTCTAGACTCTCTTGAAACCCTCTATCTAGCTGTTCCTTCACCAGTATTTGTGTTGCTCATCATAATACTTGAGGCTGTACCCGTTGAATTGTGGCTCTTTCCACCAATTGTCAGTTTGGCACCGAACACTGCTGGTTTTGTTGCCATGGTGTGGATTTAGGGTTATCTGTGGAGTTTATAAGGTACTCTCGAGTGTGAATCATCCAGGTAAAGAGAACTGGAGTCAGAATGGAAAATACTTTCAATATGTTCTTCCATTCTAACAGTCACTGATAATTAGCCCTCGAGGTACAGTTTTCTCACCAGAGTAGTCATATCTTCAGAGTCAGGTGAGCTGATGTTAAAACCTAACTAAAGTTAACATACATAGACCTACTACTTTTGACTATGAAAAAATAATGATTACAAAAACTGTGTTATTCTGGAATACTAGAGTTTTTTTTACTGAGAAGTTCATGATGGCTGTGCAATGCTTTGTTATATTCCAGGTACATACAAGTGCCTTGTTCAGTGGGATCCTCCAGAACTTTGTACTGGGGTACTGAAGGTCTTTAGAATTATAGAAAGCATCTGGCAAAAGCATAAGGTAGGTCAGTTTGTGTGAGCACTGCAAAATAATGAGGTAGGAAAAGGGTTGTTAACATAGGATTAAAATAAGGACAAAAAGGAGGCTTATCTATTAAACACTTCAGATGTTCAAATTCTGAAGTCAGCAAAGCAGTGAATACGAGGTTCTTCTCCTTCTCCCTAAGGCAGATTCCATCCTTCCATCCTCATGGGACACGACCCATCAATTAATGCAAATAAGGCCAAAGCCTGTACGGCAGTTCACTGTGTAGCCATGCATTTATCTCCAGTATTTTCCCTATTTCAGCTTCAGTCAGGATCTTTGGACCAGGAATGCACTAAGTCCTCCAAGCCCTTCCTCATTCCACCTTTCCACCCAGACCAGTTTTGATCCAACCAAAACCAATCTATGGCCACTCACGGTAGCATCATCAGTGTCTGCAAGGATGAAAGCTATGGTGTGGTCACTGGAATGGGTGACTCTGTCAGTGTGTGACAAAAGGGCCAACTGCTCTACACTGAAAGAACTTATTGCTTTGTCTCGATAGACATTACTGTCTGAGCTCTTCTGTGAGATGTACAAAGAGAAGCAAGCAGGTTATGTGCCAAAATACCAAAAATCTTGTTTTGAGAGGCAACAAAAATCTCTCATTTGACTCCAGAGAAGAGCAAGATCTGGGAAACAACCTCAGGCAATGCACCAGGAGCCCTGCTGTGCATGGCAATACGGGAAGATGAGTGGCCAAGTCAGAACTGGTGTAGTGATGTGATTCGATGTCTTTGTACCATGCTTTGTTGCAAATTGCATATAAACTGCTACAAAAATTCATGGTCGTCACTCATTTCCCTAATGGAGGAGGGAGGTCTCGGGATCATAACACTACTTCAGTGAAACCCTTGTAAACCTGCCCTTGGGTCCTGCTTCTTCCTCAGTTATGGAATGTCCCAAGTTAGCTTTGTGACAAATGACATCTCTGGTGCAGGTTCTTGGGCAACAGCGTGGCACTCCCAGGATCGCAGGTTGGCTGTCTGGTCTGCCCCTCCAGCACTTTCAGTAAAAGCTTCTGTCCTTCGGTTGGAGTTCCCTAGATGAAGGCAAGCATGGGTTTCTACCAGCTAAGTAACAAACTCCCAGAGGTATAACAAGGAAGAACGTTTCATCTCACATTGAACCAATGTTTAAGTTGCTCGAATCATACAGACGTACTGAATGTTCTTGGCCTCCCTCTTACGGGAGAAAGCAGTATTGCTGGAAACTCATTCCATTCGGAGAAAGTCTCTTCAGTCCGTGTGGGTGGTTCCAAGTGTTCATGATCGTTGGTAAAGCTTTGAAGTAAACAAACTTGGACTCATTTTTGCAGTAAGTACACCAAGTGCTACAGATCTGTTACATTTATAAAATACGAATGATTACTTTTGAATCAGAGCAGCCAAGAATAAGACAGCCTGATGAAACAGAGATGCAACAGAAACAGAGTTTGCAAGTCAATCCCCTCCTCTCCCCCACCTTCTCAAGAGAGGGGTCTTTCACACTCTCTTGCTCGTGTCACTGTGCTTTGCTAACTCACAGATTGACAGCCCCCACGCAGCCCCTTCCAAGCACCCAGGAGATGCTGCTCTTCACCAGTTTAGCAGCCCCCCACCTCACTGCTCCCTTCTTGGTAGCTTCCCCTAGGGCAGTGGAACACACAGCTGAGCTGATCTCAGATCCCACTGCTGCTTGGTAAGGCAGCAGAAATCATGTCCCACTCCACGCACAGCCCTGATACTGCCTCTCTGACTGTTTCTCTGCCTCCTGTCCATGGCTTTCTCCCAGCTACTCTCCAGAAGCTGCTGCTTCCCCTCTGTGACATGTCAAGCAGCAGCTCTCCCTGCAGCCCAATCACGGCCTTGGTGCAGGGGTGTGCAGTGAGTTGTGATCAGTCAAACAGATCAGTCAGAGCTCATCCCAGCTGAGTTTTCGTTTTGCAAAATTGGCTAATATGGAGAAAATGGACAGAAATTCACACTTTTGCTTCCCAGCTGAAAAGAGGTAGTGTACAGACTCTGTTTTTATTTTCCCATCATATAAATTGCTCTAACAAAAGATACTCTATCTTAACATTCAACTCTCTTTATTCTTCCTAGCAGCACTATTACATTTTATCCAGCTGGAAGTCCTTGACATTTCTCTTTTATAGCCTGAAATACCCTCCCCTTTCTTAGCAAATACATTCAGAAGCCTGGCCTGGACCTGGAAATTAAGCATAAAAACTAACAGCTCTAGTACTGTCCAGACGGCTGTGCAGAGAGGTGACTGTTCCAAGCCATTACTTCTCATTGAGCATCCTAACTGTTGGGTGATTTCAGTACACTGCCCCCTGTACTCACTGCTGGAGCTCAGCTCTTCCAAGGTGAAAGGAATGGACTGAAGATCTGGTAGCAGAGGTTGCAACACAAACTTGACTGAGTGCTCTCTGGCCAGGTCTTACATCCTTAAAATACATGAACCAAGGAATTAAGCATTGTTCCTGCTGCCTCACCAAGGGGATTCAGCTCCTTGGAGACTTAAGGAAAATTTGCAAGGACATTTTGCCTGTTTCTCTTGGAAATACACAGTTCAAGCTGGGTTTGCTGAGAGGAAAACAAAGTGTACACATCCTGCTGCACTGTAATCCCTGAGCTTTTCTCTAAGGATTGGTAACCTCTTCCTGGAGTGCTTGTTAATAGGAAAGTTGTACACTTATGGGCACCTGTGGAGATCAGTTTAATTTTGATGGGCTTCAAATCAATTTAAACGTCGAGGGGGATTTAGTTATATTGGATGTGGCCTGCTGTTCTGCCTGCAGCTGCCAGCAATTGTTTAAGATACAGAATAAAACAATTATTATGAAACATAAAGCCTACTCAGTGGAGCTCTAACAATGGCAGCCATTTACAATGAGAGCTCTTGCTTCTTTGCAACATACTGTGCAGCAGTTTAATTTCTCATAACCTGTACAAGAGAAGACTTAGCTAAAAATAGCAGGACTAGATGAGCAGTCATCCCCTTCACAAATGCACTCATATGTCTTCCATATTACAGTTTGGTGAGATGCGAGTGGAGTTGAACACTGCTACAGCAATCAGTGGGACAAACAGCCCAACACTTGGTAACTATCACTTTGGGAGATAAGTGATCAGGAAATGATGAGGAAGTACTGTTTTTCTGAGCAGTACTCTTTTTGTTCTCCAGGCAATGAAAAAAAAAAAAAAAAAAAAAGACTGAATCTCTTTTTCAGTACAGAATGAATCCTAGACCATAGGGTCTATACAAAAATAGTGATTTAAATCCCAGCATGCTGGCTGGGAAAAGCATAAAGCTCCTTTTATCCCCAACTAGATATTACTCCTCATTACTTTGGGCTCTTCAAATCACAACATTCCCAAGCTGTGATATCCAGAACTGTTTTATTTCATGGCTCTGGGGAGATGGGAGATACATGTGAGATGCTCTCAAGTAATGACAAGACCTTCTCTTCTGTGAATCCATATGCCAGTATCTTCATTATTTCTACAGTACACAAAAAGTCATGTTTCAGATACCTGCTACTACATAAATCTTTCTTCCACGTTGACTGCGTGTAGAGGTGGGCCCACAATGTTCTTCATGACTAGACAGTGGTTCTCAACTACAGGGAGGAACCAGACTGCTGCATTCACAGAAGCTCCTTACTTTGTCTTGCTTATGCTGAAAAATCAATATCTAGTCTTTCATAATCCTTCTTGACCAAGATATCCCTGAAAACAGCAGCAACAGCCCATCTTGTGCCTTCCTGTCAGTGTTGGCCGCTCCCCAAGTGACAGGAGCTGGGAGGGACAGCACAGGGCAAAGGATCATAGAATCATAGAATCATGGAATCATAGAATCACAGAATCGCTCAGGTTGGAAAACATCTTAAAACTCATTGATTCCAACCACGACCTACCCAAACTACCTAACTAACAGCCCTCCACTAAATCATGGCCCTGAGCACCACATCCAAATGTTTTTTAAACACATCCAGGGATGGTGACTCAACCACCTCTCTGCGCAGCCCATTGCAGTGCTGAACAACCCTTTCTGTAAGGTTTTTCCTGATATCCAACCTAAACTGGCTCAGCTTGAGGCCATTTCCCCTCGTCCTGTCACCAATGAGCAGAGACCAGCCCCGCTCTGCTGCAAGCACCTTTCACATATTGGAAGAGAGCAGTAAGGTCTCCCCTCAGCCTCCTTTTCCCCAGACTGAACAGCCCCGGTTCCTCCAGTCTCTCCCCATAGGCCACATTCTCCAAGCCCTTCACAGCCTTGTTGCCCTTCTTTGGACTTGATCCAGCACCTCCATGTCCTTTCTGTACTGAGGTGCCCCAAACTGAACACAGCACTCGAGGTGAGGCCTCACCAGTGCTGAGCACAGGGATAAAAGGGAGATACCAGCTAGGGCTTCTTCTACCACCTCTGTGTGGGGTGAGCAGTGCAGGCCCAGGAGCTGCAGCCAGACCCAAATGATAGTCTGAGCCACCAGGGAAGTCCTTGATGACAAGGCAGGTCTAACATCAAGCTGGGCAGTCAATCTACAGGTGATGGCCAGGCAGATCCATGGTGGTGTGACAGGTTACGTCTGTGAGTCAATGATTGGCTCAACAGGCACACAGACCTTCGGTGAGCTGGAGATGGGCAGTCCTGGGGCAAGGCTGCTCAGTGCTCAGGCAAGGCTGTTCTTGTAAGGGCTCATACATTTTGATAACTACAGAAATCACAGAATCATTTAGCTTGGAAAAGACCTCTTACATCATCAAGTATGTCTGTTAACCCAGCACTGCTATGTCTCCTACTAAACTACGTCCTGAAGCACCGCATCTGCACATCTTCAAAATACCTCCAGGGGTGGAGAGTTTGCAGTTCGCTTCACTGAAGTCTTACCGTGCACTTTTTCATGTTTATTTCCTCAGACAATTATCTACTTTTCCTTCCTGGTACACGATTTATTGCAGAAACACGAAAATGCTGGCACGAGGGATGTCAGGACGGCTCCAGTCCATCACCCCACCCGCAGCAGGATTATCGGCACCAGCAGCCCAGAGCTCAGCCCAGCCAAGCCTCGGAAACCTCCAGGGTTTGAGGTCCCACAACCCGCCGAGACACCCGCTGCCGGCCGCGCGGCCCCGGCAGGACGAAGGGCGGCCGGCCCGCCCCCCGCCGGAGGCGGAGAGCCGTGCCGCCATGGCGGGGCTGCCGTGGAGGCTCTGCAACCTTCTTATGGCCGCCTTCTTCGGGCTGGCGGCCGTCGTGCAGGTGAGGGCGGCGGGCGGGACGCCGTCCCAGGCCGCGGCGGAGCTCGGGCTCGCGGCCTTAGCGCGCTCCGGCGCGGCCCCGGCCCCCCGCACGCCTCTCTCCTCCGCGTCCCGCCCGCCGAGCCCGGCCCGGCCCGCTCGGAGGCTGCAAGGGCTCAGGGTGCGCTTCCTCGCCGCAGGTGAACGATCCCGACGCTGGGCTGTGGGTGGTGAGTACGGCCTGGAGCCCCGCGGGGCTGAACGTGGGGCCCTCGCTCTCGGCTAGCGGCAGAACGCGGAGCGCGCCGGTCCCGCCCGCCCCGTTTCGCCTGCGCTCGCCGGGGCTCACCGGCTCGGTTGGCTCCCGCCAGCGCGGGCCTCAGCGGGGATCCCGAACTCTCAAGAAAGTTAAAGAAGACTCGCTCTCTTCTGTCTACTGCTGTCGTTCTCAGGAGCGGCCGCCAGTGGTCCTGGGGCGGCGTGAGCGGGGCTTGGAGCCGCAGCGGCCAGAGGTGTCCGTGGGTGGCGGGAGCCGCGGGTGGGTCCGTGCCCCTGCCGTGCCCCTGCGCTCCCCGCACATCCCTTAAGCGGTGAGCCCAGCTGGCAGTGCCGAGGCCGGGATGCAGGAACGGGGCTGCTGCTGTTCCCACCCGGCACGGTCGGGGAGTGGGGAGCAGTTCCTCGCAGGGCCTTTCCCGAGGGGAACCACAATGCAACCTTGGAGCTGGAGCACGAGTTCTGGTGCTTGGCTGACCTCCTCCGGCTGTGTCACACAAGGATTTTGGGTGGCAGGTAGGGGAGCACTGGGTTTTTCCTGCACACAGGGTAGTGCTAGCAGTACTGGGGAATGCGGAAGGGAGAGAGCTGTACAGCTGCTTTGTGCATCTCACAAAATGTTGTGGAGAAATTGCTGTGGGTGACTACATCTCCTTCCTTAGCTTGCTAAGTTTGTGTTTGATTAATAGGTTGTCTACTTGGTGCCGGCTGCCCTTACGCTGTTTGTTGTCCTTAACCCTTTGGTAACAGGTATGATATCAGTGTGTAAAACAGAATCTCTGCTCAGATTTTGCCCCTGAAAAGTTTGTTTTCACTGAGTCACAGTTCAGGTTGTATGGACATGTGTCCTGCTACGTTTTGTGTGCAGAAAGCTGAGGGACCTGCTTCTGATGAAGGTAGTATTAGTATTTGTGATTGGAAATGCTGCAAGCAAACACAGGAGCCCTACTTAAAGGGCTGCCACAGGGTTGGTCTTACCACTACACCTTTATTTAAGCACTCATGCAACAAATGGAGCACAATCCTGGGAGCATGTTCTGAACCTGGCTCTGTTGTTGACCTTAGTACATAGTTTAATTCATGCAGTCTCTCTGTTGTAAAGTTGGGTTTTTGCTTACCTGTGTCATATACAAGCTGTTAAGCTCTGTACAATGCTTTGAGAGAGCTAAAGGTCTTTTTTAGTATCAAGAACTACACCTGCTCCACACGGCACACAGGCAGTGGTGCTGATGCTCGGAGAAGTCTGTGCAGTGACTGAGTTTCCAGTGTTGCACACTGAGGACTAACCTATATGAGGTGTTGAAATAATTGTTCAGATCAGATATGGTCCAGGACTCCAGAAAATAAGTTTTAATTTTTAAATGACTGTTACAGAAAAACGTAAGAAAACTCTCCAAACCAAAAGATAGTTTAGAAAGCCAACACTTGTTTATTGCAGTGCTGGGTGCATGGGGATCCTTCCATAAAGCATGCATACCCCAGAGCTAGATCACCCTCACTGTATGCAATATTCATGCACTGTATGCATGAATATTCATACAATTCCCATGAAGTTCTTGCCTACTCTCAGGATTGCCATACATGTTAAATCCAACATTGCACCTGCCCTGTTCAGTCAAGGGGTTCTTGCAAGGGATCTCTTAGTTGGTTTCGTAGTTTACCTGTAGGTAGCACTGATGTTGAAATACACAGACTGCGCTTTGGAACTTCTTTCTCTCTTAGATTGCCCCTTGTTGCCTTCCCACAGTGTTTGCACAAAGGGACCTGTTTTTTTGAATTACAAACTGAATTGTTTAAATCTTTGGTATCATGACTATTGTCAATTAAAGTAACTGTATCTTCTCTGAGTGAATGTTTAATCTGATTTGAAACTACGCTTCTACCAGAAGAGAGAATCTTCCGGAGTACAGTCATTGTCACAAATCACACCATTACAATTTTCTACCTTAAGCATACAGTGTGGCACCATTCATAAAACCAGAACCTATGAGAATCGCTGCCTGCGTTTTCAGACGTTTCAGGGGAGGCTTGCAGTAGGTACAGCCTCAACATAGTTGAGGCATTCAACTGGTTAGGAGAATCTGCAAGCTAATTTACAGGTATGTTACTTGCACCACAATCTTTAGGAAATCAAGATTAAAACTGCACAACTGTTGTGTAATTTGACATTATGTAAATTCAACAAGTGGTCTTTGTCACTCAGGCCTATGGAACCTCTAATGCAGCCTCTGCAGAGCTGCAGTGAGTTTGGCCAAATTATTAGTTTATAGTGTTATTATGAAGTTAGGTCACAACGAACTCTTGAATTTTGGCAGCCCATCATTTTTCATGCTTGCCTGGAGAAGTCAGTGCCTAGGAAAGACTGCTTTTGACTTCCCAGTGTTTGCTATGGATGTTGCTGAGATCATCTGGAGCTCAGCATGTGCCATTTCACCTCTCCTCCTCGAGGAAATGGACATGGAAAGCGAGAAGAAACTGTGGGTCCATTCAGATTTTTCATGTCTCTGTTTCTCTCTCTAAAACATTAGTCCCCAGCCCCGAGGCAGAGATGTCATGTTGCTCATGGTCACTGGCAAAAGGTCAGAGGGGGGCTTGTCAGGGAGCATGGAGGCAGATGCTCCTTGTGCCATGGCGTTAGCACTGCTGGTCAGAGCTGTGAGCGTGCACTCCAGAAGAGCTGTTTCTCCTAATTAAGCAAACTCCCATTTGTAATCTGCCTTCTGATTTTCTGTGCATACTGAACGCTGGAACATGTTTTGCTTGCTTAGGCTAACAGGAAACCGTTTTCTTTGCAGCACTGCTGCCAAGAAGTTGCATTCCTGGGAAAGGAAGACCCCAGCTCGCTAGTGTACAATTTCAGCAGCACTTTCTAGCAGCTTTCCATAGTCATACATGGTATTAATTCTGTCTTCCTGCCTAGGGCATATGTGCTGCAGGCATTTCTGTTAGCAGCTTAGTTACTCTTCAATTCACAGAATGTACTTCATACTACATTGCAGTTTCTGCCAGCTTATTCTTTTCCTCAGAAAACTTTTTTTGGAGGAGCCTCTGTGACCTTCATTCTGCTGGCTGTATTATTGGGGCCATTTCCTTGGCTTACTCTTTGTTTGCATATACTCAAGGAAACATCTTGCATGAAGAGGAGGGCAGGTAAGTACTGAATTCCCCTGAAAGACTTCGGTACACCAGGCTGTCTCCCAGTGGGTCACATTGCTAAGCTCTGTTGGACTGCTGCAGTGGTGCTGTTGGTTCTGGTAAATCAAACCAAGGAGGAAGGAATACAGCATTACAAACCAGCAATTTGTTGGATAAAAGGACTGAAAGGCAGCTGAAGGATCATGCCTGAATCCTACCCAACTGAGGCAGCTAGATTTAACTGGGGACAGTTCTGGCTTTCAGAGACCACAGCACAGTACTGTGAAATAGCTGTGTGTTGTGCTACAGGAGCTGTACAAATAGCATTTAGTGGTAAAAACTCTTGAGGGGATACCATTTCTGTGCTTAACTGTCACAGGCTGCTGAGTCCTCTGAATTGCTGGGTACCAAGGAGGAGGAAGGATCTTTCACCTGGATATTCCCTTGATTGCTTGGCTAAACTGGGTGCTTGCTCAGCAGAGGGGAAGCAGTAGCAGCTAGCACTTCTGTTTACAGTGAGGAGTAGTGCAGTGTTGCTTTGCTATATATACTGATGAGGGAAATGTGCTATAGAAGTTTATTTTTATATTTAGTATATTTTTATATAGAAAAAAAGTTATATTTTCACTTATTTTTTATAGTTAAGTTTATTTTTATATATGTGGGTTTTTTTTTAATAGAAGGGATTTTTTATATTAAGTTTAGCAATGGAACAAAAGCAGAAGCAGGAATTTCTGCAGCTGTACAGCTGAGTTGTGTGTTTGTAGATTTGAGGTGGGAAACAATACTGTAATTATTTGAAGTGCAGTCCCTATGACATATATTTAACATCTCCAAAGGGAGACAGCCCATACTTACCCTATTCTTTTGGAGGTAATTTGCATTTTTCATAAGCAAGCAGATGTTTCTGTTATTTTCTGATCTAGTTTTTGTTTGGCTTTCTAGAGAGTTGTTTGGTCTGGTGATCATTACAACATGGATGAGTCTTTGTCGCAGTTCAGCAAAGTAAGTTTTTCTTAATTCACTCATATGTTCAGATTTAGTGAGTAGCTTCTTGGAAACCTGTAGGTGATTTTGGCTGCTTGCTCTTCTACTTCACGTTTTGATGTTTGTGTGGAGCTCAGCTCTGTTGGATCCTCTCCAACTCATCATGTTCTGTGATTTTCCCATTCATATTACCGTCTAAATCTTAATCCTCAACAGCAGTATTTGGTGCTGCAGCTTGTAGGATCCTTTACATCTAGAAGTCTGCAGAAGTGGGGGGAAGGAAAACTTAAAACATTATTTTTCTTGCTTCTTCTGCAATAATGAGCAGGAGACACATTCCCCTTTTGTACAAAGACAGTGTGCTCTTTCTGTGGAACAGGCCAGTGAACATGAGCCACTACTGCTAATGAAAGCTACAAAACCATTTCTACCATTGCTCCCAAATTAAGAGCTTTCCAGTGAGTGCTTTGTCTAATGGGGTCTGCTGCATTCTACCAGCACGGACAGGGGTGCAAGTGCTTTCCCTTCCAGCCTCTCTGGAGATCTGTATTACAGCAGTTTCACTAAATTAATTTGTAACAGCTGGGAGCATGATAAGTCTCAGGCTGCCAAACAATATTTTGTAACGTTGAAACACGCAATGTGCTCTGGGCAGTGCTTTTGTCACCTGTTTCACATAGCCTGTGAAGGTGGCAGAACACATTTCTGCTGGCATATGGTACAGCTCCACTAAAGACTCTGCTGATGCAGCTACAGAAGCTACATAGAGATGACACAGCGGCCAAAGGCTCTCTGCTGTCTTTAGCCAACCACAGCCATGGCAGTGGTAGCAGTCTGAATTGAAACTGCACTGTTGCATTTGCTTCTTTGTAGGAATCCGCTGGGTGGAATTCATCTGACTGCTGCGATCTTGGTTGCTCTCTTCCCCTTCGTTTCATGGCTGTACATTTATGTGAACAAAGAGATGCGAGAATCTTGGCCAGAACACTGTAAAACTGTGATTTGACCAGGTGGAGACAGCACATAAATAAATATTCTGACCTTATTTGCTGCTGCTTTTTGGTTCTTAATGAAAGGTTAGTATCAGTCTGACAGGACAGGAATGGCCGGCTGCTTCCCACAGTGTGGCTTGAGGCTTCCAGGAAAAAAAAATGAAGAACATTGTCAAATTTAAGGGGAGAATTTTTCTATGGATACTGTTCAGCCTGCTTCTTTGGATGTTTTCAAAGCATCCTTGACCTTCTTGTGATATAAGATTAATTATTCAAAATATCTGGGCATCCCCAGTTCAGTCTCTCCTTCCACCTTGTATCTGGGAAAGCTACTGTTCTGTAACATTAAGGGAAAAGTAGATCAAACACTTTGTTTCAATAAATGACTCATTATGGATATAAAACTTGAAAGATGTCTGACAAGATACTCCACTGAGATTTGCTGAAAGGTGAACCAGTCTGTTTCTGTTCCTACGCTAAAATTGTAAGTGGAATATATCTAAAGCAATATTTTTGCTGTTACCTTTAACTGAAAGTCATGGTTTTGACAGAGTAGTAAATACTATTTTTCTAAAGAAAACCAAGTGAAAGCTTCTTTATTTTCTGCAAAAAGCATGCTCACAGAGTGCCGCCAGCAGACACAGTCACTGTTACAACCTGCTTCTCAAAGAATTTCTGTTCTTGGAAATCAGAACTCGTACAGCAGCCCAGAGACAGTAAGCATGCTCCATCATCACTGGTCATGGAGAAGCACGTGCAGGTGAGCGTGAATACTCAGGCTGTGGAGACAGCATGGATCCAGATGCAGCACAGCACCACGCTTCGAGTCATCCCCAGTCAGAGCTCAGAGCTTGTTTCCCTCAGTGCTGCTGCAGGCCAGGGATACACACGTATCCCACCTGCTATATCTGCAGCATTACATGATGCCATAGTTTTCCTGCCTTTATTTTATTTTAAAGCTTGGGCCTCTCTGCACTGTGCTCTGATGTAGCATAGACAGTGCCCATTTTCATTGGCTTCACTTTTTTCAAAATGACTTTAGTCTTTTAAAGCAGCATTAAGAAGACTGCTTTAGGCTACAGCTTGGACTTTCCAGCTAGATGTATGTAGCTGCTTCTGGGTGGGTACAATTTTAATGCTTTAAATCTGACTAAATCAGGTATATCCTGGAAAAACAAAACTACCACCTAGTGGCTTTTTGTTTGTGTTTTTTTTCACAATGAACAGCAATCTGTTCAGGACTGGGTGGTTAAGTCAACATTCTGCATTTTTCAAACATGGTTACTGGCCTTCTCTATTCTCCAAAAAGTTAAATCTTGTTCCTTACAAAAACATAATTTTTAGAGTTCTGTATCTGAGAGAGAAACATTAGAGTTAAAACTGCAAGCATCAGACATGTAGATCTTTCTACAAGCAAAGAACATGCTGGATGCCATACTTTTTAGTCTGAGTACTTCCTAAAGGAGAAAAGTTTGCAGTTAGACATCTGCTTGGCATTTTCAGAAACACATCACTCTGTCTGAAATTCTGCCCCTTCCCTTTAATACCATTTTATCATCATAGACATAAATAGTTCCAAAGGCATTGCTTTCAGGTGGAGTTTCAATAACCCCCTCCAAAGTAAGATGATGAACGCCATGTGAGTCTAAACAGTAGCCACCATCGTGCAGGTGCCCTGCAAGAAAGCAGACCACACACTGATGAGAGTGTATGACAGAAAGGGCATCTCTGTAATTCCAGGCTAGGCAAACTTTGTCTGAAGCATCTGGGTGAATGGGCAGATGACCTGCAGCAGAGAGGGAAAGAAGTAGAAAAGTTACTTAACACATAACAGAATCACCAAGGTTGGAAAAGGCCTCAAAGATCACCCAGTCCTACCATCCACCTACCATCACTATACCTCATCTCTCAATACAACATCTTGAACACATCCAGGGATGGCGTGCCCTCCCTGGGCAGCCCGTTCCAGTGCCTGACTGCTCATTTGGAGATGAAATTTTTCCTAACCTGATTCCTACCTGAATCTCCCCTCCAACAAGAGGCCATTCCCTCTTGTTCTATTGCTAATTACAGGGGAGAAGAGGCTGACAACCACCTGCAGGAGGTTATGGCAAGGTGGGAGTTGGCCTCTTCTCCTGTGTAGTGCCCAGTGCCTATACATCCTTGTTTGGTGATTCTCTATATAAACAGAACCACTTTAGTTTGGAGTGCAGGAAAAATCAGGGCATCTGTAAAGTTCTCGTATTTCATTTCTTTCTTCCTTTCAAATATCTTTTATCTTCTTCTTTATACAGCATCTTGATTTCAGAATATTAGGTCCCAGCTCAGCAATACTCAGACGCTGCCAGATTGCTTCTGGGGGATTGTGGATACCCCATTCCTGGAGGCATTCAAGGCAGGCTGGATGTGGCTCTGGGCAGCCTGGTCTGGTGGTTGGCAACCCTGCACACAGCAGGGGGTTGGAGCTGGATGATCATTGTGGTCCTTCTCAACCCAGGCCATTCTATGATTCTATGAATCAAACTGCTCCCAAACAAGCAGCTTTCCTGGGTGGGAAGCTCAGGCTGCTGCCTCTATCCAGCAAGCTCATCCGAGTGTGAGACACAGCTGCTATTCTCCAACTACACCACTTACATATGTACCTGATACTACGTTTTCCTCTGCTAACTTGTATTAGTTTGCTTCGTAACTATTTTGCATATATCCTCCATCTCCACCTACCCATAACGACAACTTTTTCATGGTTTTCATCGGAGAACCTGAGTACGTCATCGAACCAGTCCAGCTGGGCTTGGCTAAATCCTCCATTGAATTCTACGAACTGAGGTTCTTCCAGTCCTGCGATGAAGAAGAAGGTTAGGCACACGTGCACGCACCTACTGTAGGTTCCTTATTTGCTTCCCTTCTATCATCAACGGTTTATCCTTGGGATTTCCGCGGCACCTCAGCTCGGGGCTCCCCGCACGAGGCCGGGCACCGCTTTAGCGCCGCACCTCCCGAGCGCGGCGATACCTGCGGGGCTGTTGAGGTCCGCGTTGCGGTTCTTCTCCCTCAGCAGCCGCAGGGCCGCCCGGTGCCGGGGGCTGTCGGCGTCCCGGCCCAGCGGGCTCAGCTCGTAGCCGTCCAGCAGCACGAAGCGGAAGCGCGGCGCCGGGCAGAAGTGGTACGCGTGGCAATCGCCGGGCGGCGCGGCGGGCGGGCCGGGGCCCGGCGGCGGGCGGCTGCAGAGGCCGCTCTGCGCCAGGCGGGCCCGGGCGAAGTTGTACAGCTCGTGGTTGCCCCAGGCGTGATGCACCGGCACCCGCAGCCGTCCCAGCGCCGCCAGCACCCGCGCCAGCGCCGCCTCCGCCTCGGCGGAGCCGCTCCGCGCGTTGACGCCGTCGATGCAGTCGCCCAGCTGCAGCACGAAGGCGGGCGGCGGCCGCTCGGCGGCCCAAGCCTCCACGGCGGCCCGCAGCAGGCGGAGGCTGTGCCGGTAGTACCGCCGGCGGCAGCCCCAGAAATCGCGGCCGTCCTCCGCGTCCGCGTACTGCACGTCCGCGATGACCCCGAAGGAGAAGCGCGGGGCGTCCTCCATGGCGGCCGCCGCCCGGGGCCGGAAGGGGCGGGCTACGGGGCGGGGCGGGGTGGAGGAGCGGGCGGGCGGAATGGCGGCGTTGCGCGGCTCGCGCTGCTGGCGGCTGTGGCGGCCGTGGTGCCTCCCTCCCGGCGCCGCTGTCGCGTTCCCGAGCCGGATGCAGGCGCTGCAGGACCGGGCCGCGGCGTCGCTTCTGTCACTAGGGGCCGCGCCGGCACCGGGCTGCCGCTCCGCGTCCCGATTGCCGCCCGGAAGCGGCCGCCGCGCAGCACCGCAGCGCACGGTGAGAACTTGGGGGGGGGGAATAGGAGGGGAGTTCTCGCTCCGGTCCCGCTCCCCCCGCCTCGGGGCCGGAACCCCGCCTGGAGGTGTGCGGGCAGCGCCCGGCCCCTGACCGAGCTCTCCCCCTGCAGCTGGTGTCCTGGCGAGCGCTGGGAGCCGCCCTCATCCTGTGCGGAGGGCTGCTGCTGGCCATGAAGAGGGTGAAGAAGGCGAAGGAGGAGAGTGAGTGTTTCCCGGCGGGGGGTCGGGGTGGAATCGTGGAGCCCTTCTCCGAATTGCTGCTCCTTTGCCTTCCTGCTTGCATTCTCACGCGCGCTGTTTCTGTCGCGTTCACGCTTTCTGCTCGGAGCCCCGCGAGGGGTGGGAGAACCTTCCGCTGCCCCGGGAGCTGCGGTTCTCTGCACGCATTTCCTCGTTTTTAATGCTGAAGTCTCACAACTGCCGGATGTGTTCGGTTCGTCAATGCGTACGGAGCCGGGCCACACAACTCTCCATCTCGTGCACCTGCGACAGCAGTGTGACAGTCCAGTGACGATGAACGATCGTTGTGGTTTTTGGAACATAGCGATCGGTACAGAAGTTTGGCTGAAGTGGAAGGCACTGCTTGGGAGCCTTTTCTGCTTGGGAGCTGTGCGCAGTGGGTGGCAGCAGGGCTGCCCCACTGCTGCTGCTCCGGGGCCTGACCTGCAGGGATGGGGTACAGATTGCAGTGTTGGAATTCACCTCCTCCTGCTGTTCCTGTAGAGCTGGAGAAGGAGCGGAACCGAGGCATCGGGAAACCGCTGCTGGGAGGGCCCTTCTCGCTTGTCAGCCACGAGGGACAGCCCAGGACCAACAGAGACTATCTTGGCCAGTGGGTGCTCATCTACTTTGGCTTCACGCACTGCCCCGACATTTGTCCCGAGGAACTGGACAAAATGATTGAAGTGGTCAATGAAATTGGTACGGGGATTGGGCTGTAGGAGGGCAAGGCTTATCGTGGTGACCTGTTGCCTGTGGGAGTAAATGCCTGTCTTAAAAAATGCTGTTAATTAGCATTCAGTAGTTGAATTAATTACTGAACAATACATAAATCAAGCTTCCTGTCTCTCGGATCAGGTGTTTGGGATGTGACAGCACTGACCTTTCTAGAACAGAGGATTTCTGTTTAATAAGGCATGGCCATGGCAGGTTACATGCAATCGTGTTCTGCACCAGCGCCCATCTGTCTTCTCCTCTCAGCAGGGCACAGCCTCCAGCTGGAGCTGTGCACAAGCACAGAGCGTTGGTTTTCATGGCATTTATTTACTTCTTTCAGAGATAGTATTATAGAAATTAAGCAACACCAAACAGCCTTTTTTCTTTGCTACTTAGGGAGGACTCAGGTGGATGTTGTAGCAATCTGCCTCTGACTGTGTTTGAAGGGATATTAGGAAATGGTTTTTAGGTTGCTAAGAAAAAAGTGTAATAGTTGATGTTTCTGTTCACAGATAGAATCCCGTCCTTGCCTGATCTGACCCCACTCTTCATCACCATTGATCCTGAGAGGGACAGTGAAGAAGCCATTGCCAGATATGTTAAAGGTACAGGTTTTTTTCTATCTTGGAGCTTTATAACAATCAGTAAAGAGTAATGAAAAGGAGGCTTCGAGAGGATTCTTTTCACTTGAATATCTAAGTGTCTTTTTTCTCTGTAGAATTTTCTCCAAAGCTGGTTGGATTGACTGGTACCAGAGCACAGATTGACCAAGTGGCCAAAGCCTTCCGCGTGTATTACAGCGAAGGTCCCAAAGATGAAGACAATGATTACATTGTGAGTAAATGTAGGGCCTTTGCCTAATGGAAGGTTTTAGTTGAGAATGGGATAAAGATTTTAATCAAAAGACAGCTGCTGTAATCTGTGCTGAAGCCCTCTGTGACAGAGCCCTGTTGCACCCACATCTTGAGCTGAGTTATAGAGGTGTGAACTGAGGAGCCCTCTTACGAGTTCAGCGCCTCACTGAAAACATAGCTCTTGGAAACATGCAGTCCAAGTTCTGCATGCAGAATGCATACGAGCTCTTAGGCTCATATGGCCTGATAATGAATTTAACTGCTTTTTTTCATCACATAACCAATTTGATGGACTCTTTTCCCATGTGCTCCAAAGTGAAAATGGAACTGAGGAATTACAGATGATGAAATGCAGAGAAATCATGTGCAGCTTGGGAGGCCAGTGAGCTAGAAATGTTTGGAAACTGACAGATAATAGAGGAAAGTAGCACTTTGGTTTTGGTCTGATCCAGTGTTTTTATCCTTACTCTCATTTTTCAAACTGCCTGACTGCAGCAAATAAATTATGCATGTGGGCAAAAGACTGGTGGAACAAAAACATTGATGCATGTAAAGAAAAGGCAAAAGCAATGCACAGTCTCTGTAAAGGGAAGACAGTCACCATGGTAAACGTACTCATCTGGACTCCTAAAAGAGTGTCAGGTGGGACATCAAGAACCAGCTTTTGCTTGAAGTGTCAGCTCAGTAGCTAGACGGCAGTGTCCAAGACAGTATGTTTGGGTGCAGGGAGGAGATTGCTGGGGAAATTCAAAAGACATTTTATCAGTCTACTGTCAGTCAAAAGGTACTGCCTCAAATCAGATTTATGAAAGGGAGATGCAAGAATAGGAGGATTGGCAAAGAATGTGGACTAAGTAGAGGGGAAAAAAGTCTGTCGAATCTTACACTGAATGTGTGAACAGAGTTTCAGAAGAGATGGAAAGAGGTCGCAAAAGCTGAAGGAGGGCTGCTGTTTGTGAATTAAATCACATATAGATTCTAGCAAAGCACTTACAGGTTTTAATACACGGATCTCGCCATGGGAAAGAAGTGTGTAGATGAGAGCAGCTTCAAGGGAAGCTGGAAGGAAGAATAAAAAGAGACCATAACTACAAATGTTAGTAATTATGAGAAAGGATTCAGGCTCCAGAGAGAACAGCTGTGCTGTGCTGGGGTTGTGCTAAGCACCTGGAAGCCTGGAGTGTGAGAAGAGCAGTGGGAGACAGTGAGGAAGAAAGCAGTGAGTTTGGAGCAGAACAGCCTGAGAGCCGCAGCCGTGGTGCCACAGGGAGCAGTGTGTGTGCATCAATTCTGGCTGCAACTCCAGCGAGCTCTGTGTATTTGCTACAGGAAGGTGAGAAGACACAAGCCTCTGAAACCAACTGGAAAGAGGATAACAGCAACAGCAAATCTTGGAAGGACAGCTTTAGGCTGGTTTTGTGCCTGCCTGTCACCAAGGCAATTACTGCTCTGCCTCTTCTCTCAATAAGGGCTTTTTTCCTCATTGTGTCGTGCACAGGGCTGCCTTCCAGTCAGTGAGTCAGCATGGTGCTTGTGCAGGAGCGAGCGCTGTGTGTTCTGTGTGCTGATGTGCGGTGGGGAGGAGGCAGAGATCAATTCTCTGCTTGTTTTGGCTTGAAAAGAACATGGAGATGAACACTTACAAATAATCATTCCTAAACTTCTATTTATATTTTGCAAGTATTATTCGAATATTGATAGTTCCTATATAATAATCTCAATTTCGTAATTAATTACAGAGCGTGCAGTTTTTTTATCTTTTGCTTTATTTCATGGTTTGGAAGATTGCACTGAAAGTCGTACAGTGATCTTGTGCACTCATATAGTGGCAGTGCACCACAGCTTGAAAAGTAGTGGTCTCTTGGCTGTCCTTAACCTCCTGCAGGCACGGAGTTCAGGATCTATGGGCAGGCAGCCTGTTCTGGATTTGTGTTGGTGGTAGTCTCATCGAAGGGCAAGAAGGTTTGGATTATAATTCAAACTCCTTTAAAAGGTTCTGGTGTTTGATTTTGTGGTCATTTCTCATTTGATACCTAGAATAAAATATTTTAGTTAAACATACTTCAGTAAAATTTTAAGAAACACAAATGCCATTATGGAAAAGCTGTAAAATGTAATGCATCCTTTTAGCTTCTGATGCTGGAAATACTTAAGCAGTTTCTTGGTTCCAAACACAGACCTGCTCTTGGTATGTGAGTGCATCTGTGTCGTTTTTGTTCAGTGGCACTAAGGTTATGTACTCACTGCAGATTCCTGGCCTCCATTTTCAGTTTATTATGTCTTTTCTCATAGAGGTGCTGTCACGGATCACCCGGAGATGTTTTAAATATACTTAAAATGAAATTATTTTTAATATAAATAAAATTGGAGTACCTCACACTTCCAAACCATTGTTACTGTTAATTTTTTTCAGGTTATTTCAAATTCTGTCCCATTATCTCTCTCAGACTCCGTGTGGTGTCTGCAGATGCCATCACAAGGAGCCAGCAGAGGGAACCCTCTCCCAGCACGTGGTGTTTCCCTGCACACCGGCTCCTGTGTCTGCAGCTCCTGTGTCCCAGTGATGCCCTTGGTCCCTTTGTTTGCAGTGATGGCGAATTCTCTTTACTGAATTATCTCCATTTATACTGGATTTACATGATAAGAGCAACAGAAGCCTGGATACCTTCTGGTGTTGGAGAGCATTAGGAGAATTAGAAGGAAATTGGGAAAAGTGAGGGGGAAAGGCCACCAGCCTGTGCCTTCCCCATGTTTTCCCAGCCCTCTGTGTGCTGAGGGAGGGCTGCCTCTGCCTGGGGAGGATCTGTCTGCATACAGAGCTCCTTCATGCATCCTGAGTGCCAGTGAGGAATTTGTTCTGTCAAGTAGAACAACAGAAGGTCACTCAGGTGATGATAAAGTTTCCCAGATCTTACTTTAGCTTGTTGGCAAGAAGTCTTGTTGGACAGCTGGATGCACCACTGAATGGAGCATGGTTGATGCTGTCTTTGAGAGTTGTGCGGGATCTTTTTTCACCAGATAACAATGTGCTTTCTTGCAGGTGGATCACACAATAATAATGTACCTGCTTGGGCCAGATGGTGACTTTGTGGACTATTATGGCCAGAATAAGAGAAGTGCTGAGATTTCTGCTTCTATTGCTGCACACATGAGGAAATACAGATCATAAAGTATGAGGTCTCTGGACATACATCAGCTGTAGGGTTGGCTGTAATTGGGCATTGTTTTCTGTGGAGCTCAAGCAGAAATGCATGAGTGTAATGTCCAACCACCATATACCTCTTTTCTTCCAAATACGAAAGGCAACAGTACTCAAAAATCTACAGAACCTTCCTGCTGGATAGCATCTGCAGAGAAATCTGGACTACAGGTTGAAATTCAGGACTTCTTGGAAACGTTGGTGTGTACAAAAGATAGAAAACACTTTTCATTTCAGAAGAACACGTGGCAGAATTAGTTGGTATCTCTTGGCCAGACATCATCTGGAGGACCTTTGCCTTCTTTTTTTCACGCCTTCTAGGAATGGCACTTAGTATATTGTGATAGAGAGGCTGAAAGTTGTTGAGGTTGAGAAGATGAAGAATGCTGGAAATGTCAGCAGCTGCCATGCATGGGACCAGCGCTGTACCGTGCCCAATCTTCCTCGTTTGAATGCAGAAGTAGTGTTTTTTTTTTTCTTGATGATTTCTCTAAGGAAGCGCTGTTGACTTGTAAGGAAATGAGTAATGAGTTGCAAATGCGTTTTTCTTCAGATCAATGTGATTTTTTGTGTAGTTGGCCTGATTGTGCTTTGTTGAGTAATGAAGTGGGGAGGATGAAGAGGGGTCTGTGTCTGTGCATAGGACTGTTAACCAGATAAAATTTATGCAGTGCAGCATTTGAAAATAAAGATTGCTTTGTGTAATTGTTTATCACTTTCAAGGTTTCCAGGAAGAGCCTCCAGGTAAAGAGTGGCTGCAGTGTGTCTGGAATTGTCTGCATGTGGGGACAGCATTACTCAGAGCCCGGAGCGTATTGGCAGCTTTGCAGCGCTGGAGGGGTTCATGCAGAAGAAGTCTCACTTGCAGAGTGACTGTGAGGCATCTGTTTGCATTTTCTTTAATTTGATTTGACTGATAATGGGTTATCATCAGAACTTTGCATGCTGGTCAAAACTCACGTACCGGATTTCATCTGTGTAGAAAGTAGTGTTGATACATACAATATAGTAGGACAGGCCATTGCATGGTTTGGATGTGCCCGTCACCAGGAATTTTTGTGTACTGGTTTATACCAGGTGTTTTAGTGTCTTAGTAGAGTTTAACTTCCTTTTCAGCTGTTGAGCCTTGTTCTGGCTGCTTTGGGTGCAGTTAGCAAATGAGCAGCTTCCAAAGGAAGTTTCTCATGCTGGGTCTCATGTTACTTGGAGCCGTGTCACATCCAAGGTGTTACCAGTAATGTCTAGCATGAGTGGCAATGGCAATAATAATTTTGTTTTCATAGAGTCAGTATTGTTTCTGAGGAGTCTCATCTCACCTTTTATTTTTTCCCAGAATCCCAGAGGCAGTAAATTAATTCAGTTCAAAACTTTCCTTATAATGAAGATGTTTGGCACCTTCTAGCTCTGCGTGCCTCGTCCTGGTGCCTTAGGTGGGAGGCACCCTTCCAGCTGGCATTTCTGTGTTGCTGGGAAATCTGCCTTAAAGCTGTACTCAATTTTGTTGCTTGTATGTATTAACTATGTTGCATATGAAGGTCGCTCCGAAAGTAATGCCTCCTGTTATATTGGCCCATGTTGTCAGAGGTGGACATCGGTGGGACGGCAGTAGAGGCTGAACCTTCCCACCAGTATCTCGTTATGCGTTGCTGTGTGACAGACGGCAGCAGAGGGCACTGTGACACAATGGTGCCTGACATGGGAGTGCGTATGAAGCAGAGATGTGTCATTGAATTCCTACATGCAGAACAAATGGCACTTACTGACATGCACTGATGCTTGCTGAATGTTTATGGAAACCAAGTGGTGGATGTGAGCACAGTGAGGTGATGGGTGCTGCATTTCAGCAGTGGGGACAGCAACAGTGGGTGACCTCTGCTGATGCAGATTGTTACGAATGTAGCATGCAGGCTCTTGCTCATTGCTGGTGAAAACACAGCTAATGATAGTGACTATATTAAAAAAACAAAACAAAACATTTTGTTTTTGAGAAAACAAAATTGCTCTATCAATTAGTGTTGTTGTGCTCTTTGTAGCTGTGGTAGCTTCCATGGGAATAAATAGGAGGCATTACTTTCATAATGATCTACATATTTTCTGTGCAGCCCAAGACAATTCCTCTTCTCTCAGTGCAACCCAGACCAGCCCAAAGGTTGCACACCATGTGCTAACAAGCAGCAGTGAGCAGTGCTGGTACAGATGCTGCTGGGAGGTGTGGGGATGCTCAGCTCCTCCAGTGCTCCCCCTTGTGCTGTTAAGCCTCTGGGTCTTGGATGATCAGAGGGAATCTTCAGACTGCCTCTTTAAAGCCTGATTATGCTTCTCTTGGTTGCCTAAGGTACCTCATGGAAGAAAAACTTAATTTTGGTACTATCATTTGAATCTTTACAGACTGAAAAGGTTCGTAATATATACTCTTCTGAAAGGAATGGAAGAGACATATCAAAGCTAAAAGTGCAGCAGCTCGATTGCAGAGTTTAGAGAGAGAGGATCTGTTTGTTTCAAACCCAGTTTTACTTAAACTGATCATTCAGGAATGGATGGTTGTTGTTTGCAGTATGCAGTCACCTCCATCAGGAACACTCATGGTCTGGGGACCTTCTCTCTGGCAGTGTGGGGGATCTGCATCAGGAGCAGTCACTGAAGTGCCAAAGCTGAGGACAGTCCCAGGTGAGGTTTGTCCCTGCCATCCCTGTGAGTGGCCTCCTGAACTGAAATTCCCTTGTGGGATCTCTTACCACTGTCAGTTTTTCACAAGGAGTGCATGTGATGCTTTGCGTATAGTGGAAGCTGATGTAAAGGACACCTCTGTGCAAAAAATGTAACGAATGGGAGTAGGCTGTGGATTGCTTGGCACTGCGATTGTCAGTTGTTAGCAGAGCCAGTAAAGAAACACTGAAAAATTGATTTCTGTTCCTGAAAGATTGCTGTTCAGTGGCAAATCACTGTGAAATGGCTACTGCTCTCTTTTCATATA
The DNA here is from genome assembly GCF_023343835.1 of Lagopus muta. Lineage (NCBI taxonomy): Eukaryota > Metazoa > Chordata > Aves > Galliformes > Phasianidae > Lagopus > Lagopus muta. Next base: position 741,351 of record NC_064450.1, on the reverse strand, counting down.
TGTGCAGCAAAATTCTGTAATGAATGCACAGCTGACTGCCAGATTTAAAGGGAAATGTTCCCCTCAGTCCATCATGGCACATCTCAGCAGGGCCGCACCATGCCTGTGCCAGTCAGAGATGGAGAGAACAGGCACAGAACCGGCCAAGATACCAGGACCTGCTGCTTCATGGCCAACCCCAGGCAGAGCACACCATAGGAAAGATCATGGCTGTGCAGGATGGGAAGGAAACTGCTGGGAGATTGTGTGCGTTCCTCCCGGCCCTCCTCCCTTCCCTGCTGGGGGCCAGGACACCTGCTAGGGATGGCAAGGAGCACAGAAGCACTTACACTGGGCAGGGGCAGGTTTCCTCCTGAGCCTGACTGCCCTTCAGATGAAGGCTTTACTCCGAATGCAGAGATGAAGGTATCTATGGGATAATTGTTCCCAGCAGGATTTTAAGATAAAAATGCTCTGTAACAGGTTGGGCTGTTGCCTTGCTGGTCATGGCATTCCTCAGCTGCAGTTTGTATTCTATTATTCTAATACTATTATATCCTCTGTTAAGTTCCTCACTTTACTGGTGACAGAGCTTGCAGCTACTTCGCATGTGAAACTCGTATCGGCAGCGTGTCTGTTCCCTCTAGAAGCCTCCACTGTCTTTATCTTGAAGAAACGGCCTTAATCTTAATCTTGAAACATATTAACAACTTGTGTCCAGGTAAATTCTGTAGAAGTAGCTGCAGCCCCTCACCCAATGTCCTGGCAGTAATCCCTACCAGACATTAAGAAAATAAAGAATAAAGCTGTGATCTGTTGTTTCATACCCAGTGTGCAGCAACCACAGGTACGTGGCAGCAGAGTGCAGCAGGTGATGGTGTGCAAGGACCTGTGTGTTGCTTTCCTGGGCTTTGCCTTTTTTTGTACCCATTTGAGCTTTTTCCTCTCACACAACCCAGATTTCAATCATTTGTAATTGTAATAGGTGTGAAGTGCCTCCTATTCACTGCAATATGCGGTCTGGTAACTTCAGCCTGTCTTTTATGCAGCCTGGTAATTTCAGATTGTATTTGCTCATACAGAAATAGTGAATCATTCCTCACCAGCACAGCTGCAGGGATGGCTCTCTGCCATTCAGGACTTTGCAGGCTTCTAATGTCTCATTTTCACCGCCAGATCCCATCAAGTTTTGCTCTCATAGATTCATTTTTGATGCCAGTTTCATGCTTGTTGCAATCTTTGTTTTTCTTTGCATAATTTCTCATACAACTGCGACCTTTCCAAGAAGCAGGATTAGTGATGGAGATGTGAGTGAACTGACACATCCTACATGATGCTTCCTTCCTTTCTCCCTTTCTCTCACAGTCAGTTACGCTCTCTTCCGAGCACTGACCTGACGTTACCTTGGAGCCCTCGGTATGACTCTCAGGTACTTCCTGTGAGGAGCAGTTCAGGCACAACCTCTTGTTCTATATGGAGACCTTCTGTGAATCCCAACTTCTTGCATGTTTGAACCCTTCAGGAGAGCATGTAAGGAAGCAGATCACAGGGTTGCTTTCAAAACCGACATTCCTTATTCTCGCCTTCTCAAAAAAAGCCCAAGATAGGTCCATTGCTCAGTGGACCTTCACTGAACCTGGAAGCTACTAAACTTTCGGAAACAGACAGATAGCACCAGTGTTATTTTCCCCCTGGGTTGGACTGTTGGCTTGCAGGCCACGGGAGCAGCAATCACCTCATCTGCAGATAGAAGCAAGGAGGGAAGCAGGTTGGGAAAATGGCAGCAGGATTTTCAAGCTCCTCCCTGGTTCCGTGTGGCGCAGCTGGCTGCTGCCACCTGTGCACATCTGTTTTCCTGCACGTCTGCCCTGCCTGCATGCATGTCTGCAGATGGGACAGCGTGACACAAGCCCGGCAGACGGAGCTGCTGCAAGAGAGAGCTGTCTTGTGTCCAGGAACCAGGAGCAGAATGAGTGCCAGCGAAAGATTCACTGCAGATGAAACCGTGCTGTCGGTTTCCTGCCTCTGTGGTGTTGTCAGGCAGGCAGCAGTTGTGCCCATGGGCGTTGCAGCCACCAGCAGCAGTAACACATAGAAAGGTCTGGTCCTCTGATCCGGCGTGAATTCTGGCTATGTGGCTTCAACGATTCCAGGACTTACATCCCATCTGCCAGCACTACAGAGTTACCAGATGGCACCAATGTCTGCCCTGTGATGGCTGTGTCTTATTAAACAAGAAGAAAATCCTGAAACACATTATAGGTGTTATTAGTTCTCTGTTCCTGTCAGCATCTGTGCACATGGAATGGACACTGAGAACTTCAGGATCAAAGTTAACCCTTTCCTTCTGAGTTGTGGTTGATTGCTGTCAAATCTGATGGTTTATTTGCAGTGAACCCACCTGGTTGACAGAGTTGAGGATGTGGCCATACTGACACACCTGCATGAATCTGCTGTTCTCCACAGCCCCGAGGGCTACTGCTGCTCTCAGATGATCTGTGTACGTTTCTCTTCATTGCAAGGGAGAAAAATCAGCTGCCAGGGAGAGGGGCTTCCATGACTTCTCTTCTGTTTTTTTCTTACAGACCCACTCGGGCCTCTTCTGTGTCACTGTCAACCCCTACAGAATCACAGAATCACAGAATTGTAGGGGTTGGAAGGGACCTCCAGAGATCATCGAGTCCAAAACCCCTGCCAAAGCAGGTTCCCTACAGTAGGTCGCACAGGTCGGCATCCAGGCAGGTCTTGAACATCTCCAGAGAAGGAGACTCCACCACCTCCCTGGGCAGCCTGTTCCAGTGCTCCATCACCTCACTGTAAAGAAGTTCTTGCGCATGTTTGTGCGGAACTTCCTATGCTGCAGTTTCCAGCCGTTGTACAACCCGGAGGTGGTGTTGGCCTACCAAGGCAAAAAGCGCCAGGAGGCCCCTCCACACATCTTCTCCATCTCTGACAACACCTATCAGTTCATGCTGACTCCTGCCAAATGCTGCTCTTACCTGCTAGGGGCTCACTTGCCTTAAGCCACCTTCTGCAGTGCACTACCTCAGCGCCTCGTTCTGTGTCATCTTGCAGATTTTCTACTCAGGCTCCCAGTTATTGTACTGTGGAATTAGGCATGCCTACCTCGTTTCTAGGTGATGCAAAATCTGCTCTTGACTGCTTTCCCTGTCTCCTGAAATTGGCTTTTATTTTTAAATTGCTGTGCTATAATGGTATGGCACAATATCTGCATTTCTGGTCTAAGCATGAAGTTGAGCATCATAAGAAGAACCACAGCAAAAGGTGGGTGCAGTTAGGTAGGACGTACTGCCTGGTTTGCAGACCAGCATGTGGCTTGAGGCAACTCTGTTCAGAACAGATCTGGAAGGAACATTTTCCCCAGAATACATGGTTTCAAAATTAAGTTCTGTCCTGTATTAAACAGCAATAAATAAGGTAAAGAGTGATAAAGAGGGAAGCAGAGGGTGGAAAAATGGACAAAAAAGTGGAGCACAGGAGTGGAAGAGAGGAGGAGGGAAAGAGCATGCATCTCTTTGGCTTTGCTCGCAAGCTTTTTGGTTCTCCCCTTCTATGACACTGGGTTGCTGCTTCCCTACCACTTCTCTGCAGCAGTTCTTCTTCCCTTTGCAGGGTGTGAAAGTCAGTCAGTCCTAATCACATAAGTAGATCTGTCCCTTTGACCTTTATCTCCAACAAAGCAGGTGTATAAAGCTTTGCTCCATGCTTCCTTTCAGCAGCGGACAATTGGGTGCAGGGAAGACTGAACGCAAAGTGTGTCATCCAATGCTGAGCACTCAATGGAGAGCTGGCCAAGAAGAAGGAATCCTGGATGAAGGTATGAAGCTGAAAAGCATTGCAGAGGGACACTTACCAGCTTGTGACTGTGGTCAGTATCAGTGACAGACATTGGCCTCAAAATATGAAGTGTCTTCTATTAGCTTCAGCCACTCTCAAAAAGCAGTAAGAGCAGGGACTGATTGGCAGTGAGAGACACAACAAATACAAACCACCGAGGCTGCCAGCGTCACTGCCCAGCAGCCTCTCCTCAAATGCAGATAGATCTGGGGGATGCTGTCTGACAATGCTGGAGGCACACGCTCCAATTTCTCAACATGAGCTGAGAGCAGTGAGCATGAGTGAAACTAGGAATAAAAGGAATTATTTACCATTTAGTCGGAGTGCTAATTCTTGGTGCTATAATGAAGAAGCTGGCACAGCATCAGGCTGTACAGCGTACGGTTGCACATGATTGCTGAGCTGCAGCTCCGTCACAGTCCCACCACATACCCTGTGGTGTTTCAATCTCTTACTCAAATATTCTCACAGGGTGCGCCTGAGGATCAAATAATCTGTCAGCTCACTGCTGGAGGCTGCTGGGGATACCAAGGTGTGAGGAATGACAGCTCCTCGCGCTTCAGAAGTAGTTGTGCTCCACAGGGTTTGCCTCTGCTCTCCTGCATTTTGCATCCTATTTGCCCATTTGTTGCTTGCATCTGGGAGCCAGTGGGTGGGAGAAGTGCTCCTACTGACAAAAGCATGGTTGTTTTTCAGATACTGATGTGTTTACAGCTTTTCATGTTCACACTGCATGGCTTGCTGCCTGTTCCTCAAGATTCCCTGTCTCCAGTGTTTAAGTTTCACCACCACACCATTACTCTTGTTTCCTTACTAACTGTTCCCTTTATCCTGGGGAGATTTCATCAGTGTCTATAAATACTTGAGGGGAGAGTGCAAAAGAACAGAGCCCGGTGGTGCCAGTGACTGAACAAGAGGCACTGGGCATAAATGGAAACCCAGACAGTTCTGTCTGACCATCAGAGAGCACTGCTGTGCTGCGCGGGAGGCTGAACACTGGCACAGATACCCAGAGATGTTTTGGAGTCTCCCCTTTGGAGATATTCATGCATATCTGTCCCAAACCTTCCACTGTCCCACACTACTCCATTCTTTCCTGTTCCTCAATAACTAAAACTTCAGTTATCAATGTTATTTTCATCCTAAATCCATAAAGCAGCACCTTACCAGCTACCAGGAAGAAAATTAACTTCATCCCAGATGAAACCAGAACATTCTGCCTTCCCTCCTCCCACATGATTCTGAACTCTCATCCCTCTGGCAAGTTCATCTCAGCCGTCTTCTCCTTTTGCATACCAGTTCTTCCTCAAGTCTTCCTGTCATTTAAACTCAAAGGTAAAAGAGCCTGATATCTGTTTGCTTTAAACATTTACGCAATTTAATGTATATAAGCAATAAAACTTTTTTTTAAAGTATTTTTTATTAAAACATAAAAAAGAGAGAGCACCAAAAGCACAAAATGAAAGGGAAGGTAGCTCTCTGAAGATGAAGCAGCTATCAAGTTGTAAGTCTAACTGTGTCTCCTCTGATCACAGTGTGCACCTGCACAAAGTTACCTGCCGACGCACCCAGGGATGCGGTCAAAACAAAGCAGGCAGAGCAGTGCCTGAGTCTGGGACAGGCAGGCCTGAGGCCTGCCCTCGTGTCCCCAGCGAATTCTCAGCTCCCTCCTGGCTCCCATCTCCTGGGCTCTCAGGTCCCACCGCGTCGCCCTGCAGCTTCACAAGCGTCATCCCCAGAAGCGCTGACAGGCTGCGGGGCTTGTGCACAGAGCTCTGCAGTTGCCTGTGCCAGGAGGATGGCTGTCATTTGTCTCCCTTCAATCCTCAGCGCCCAAAGCTCAAAATAACCCCCCTCGCAAGGCTCCTGCGTGGGGCCGGGCCTGCTGCTGTAGATGATACGCCTCCATGAATAGCACTCGAAGACATTCCTCAGCGGGTAGCTTGCCTTCTATATCTCACTGCGGCGTGCTGCCATGCAGGAGCTGGACAACTGTGCTGTGTCCTAAGATGGCAGATGCTATTCTTGTCCCAGAAAGTCTTGCTCCGTCCGGCACAGCTCCTTTCTCAGCTGAAATGTGAACAGTCAGGAGCCGGCCGGAGCGGCCCCTCTGAAGCCAGTGGAAATGGCAGTGTGTGAACGCGGCTCCTGGGTGCTTGCCCTGCTCTGCTGGGATGTGCTGTGCCACCAGGAGCACGGCTGCTGCACAGCTGCCGTTGGTGTTCAGCTTGGGGTGCGTGTGGGCATCACTTCTCTTGACATCGACAATGAGAAGCAAAGTCTGTGGATGTGAAAGCTCAGTTCTTGCTGCTCAGAATGAGAACCCAAATCCATGAATCCCCTCCCATCATGAGGAAGGCAGCAGCACTTGCTCCAAGCTTTCTTCAGGGCTGGCAGCACTGCTGAGAACCATGCCTCTCTCAGCCGGGTGGAGCAAGAGCAGGCCATGCTGACATCCAACACTGAATTGGGGCCCCAGCGCTTGACATGTGAGATGAGCCACGAAATGCACCGTAATGTGGCTCTTGTTGAAAAAATTAATAAACTGGAAAACAAGAGAGACAAAGTATGAGTAACCACAGTGCTGAAGTGCTGATGGGAGTTTGAAATTGTGCTGGGGAGAGCAGGGAGGAGACGAGGACAGGGAGAGCAAGACGTGAGTGTGTGGAGGAAGAGGGCAGAGCGAGAAGATGGTGGAGGATGTGGGAGTGGGAGAAATGACAAGTGAGCATCAGGTTGAGGGAAGAATGGTCAGAGGAAACAGGAAGATAAATTATTGGTAAGCACTAAAATGATTATATGCATATGACCATCTAACCCATGGGTGTCTGACCTTTTGGCTTGCCTAGGCCATGTGGAGTGAAGAGGAAGCCCAGCTTGTGGCTACCTCCTTTGCATGTGGGTTTTTTGGCAGTTGAAGAATAGGATGAGAAGGAAAACAACAAACACAGCGGAGGAGGAGAATGGAGCAGAGGCTGAGCAGCTTTGAGGGATGCCAGGAAGGAGAGTTTAGGTATGTAATGGGGAAAGGACCAAATCAGTGATCTGAGCCAAGGAGGATGTGTGCAGGAGGAGCAGAGGCTGGGAAAAAAAAAAGACAGACACTGCTATAAAGCCTGCTGTATGATCAGGACCAAAGTGGGACACTGATGTGAGGGAAATGGAAGATGTATTGCTCACTGCCTTATGGAGAACAAGGGTCATTTTGCATTCTCACTCTATTTGTGGAGTCAGGATGCCTGTCATCTGACCAGGGCTTGTGCAAAGGTCTTGAGAAAAACATCAGTTCATAGTGGCCGTAAACAAGGACCTCTGAGAGAAAGTTTAAAATAGATGCAGCTGATGGGCTTATATAGAACTGCTGTCCTGTGTGGACTGTGTGGACTGCAGGAGAACTCCTGAGCACAACAGTAGCAGTTCAGTTCTAGCAGAACAAATGGTTGAAAACATTTCCCTTCAGACACTCTATCAGTAAAGCCGCGTTCAGTAGTTCACAGTAAGGAGCCCCAGTAGAGAAGGAAATCACACAGGACACAAGTTTTGCTGTTAAAGGCTTCAGAGCACTGCTCTTACAGCTCCAGCAGAGTGGGCACCACCATCTCCACATGCCAGCAGCTCCCTGAGGTCCGCACAGTGCTGCTTGGAGAAATACAGTTCAGTGTACATGGAGGGTTTGGAACTGAACTAAGGGGCAAGCTGCAGGCTTAGCAAATACATGAGGCAGAGAGCAGTGCAGGGTCAGGGGATGGCTCTGCTTTGAGACCCTACAACTGGGAAGGCATTGGTCAACTGCAGCAGCAGGGCACTTTGAGGAATCTGAGGGACTAACTTGGAAGGAAGGGAACATACACCTGTAATGTTCGACAAAGCGGTAATTGAGTGAATTTGGCACTGCACCTTGAGATGCTCTGGGCAGCCTGGTCTGTTGGTTGGTGACCCTGCCAATGGCAAGAGGGTTGAAATTAGATGATCCTTGAGGTCCTTGTCAACCCAGGCCATTCTGTGGTTCTCTGATTCTATGCGGCAGATTTGGGATACGTTTTCGCAGGCCATGGTCCTGTTTGAGATGTTAAACAACTTTCTCTCTTCCTTTGGGCTCAGTATTCGCTTCTCCTTTGGCATAAACTCAGACCTTCTCAAGAACTTTGTGACAAGACACTCAAAGAGAAACATCTGTCCTTAGAAGACTTAAAGTGAGGTGAGCAGGTAATTACCACAGAACGGAGAATGTAAGAATTGCCAGACCCCCCCAGCTGCTCATCACCAGCTGCTCACATGGGGGCACCCTGGCTGCTGGCTGTCTGGTGGCACATCACCATCACTGTCTTCTGACGGAGCTGGTCTGCTTTGTGCAGCTAATTTGCAGTCCAGAGGGAGCAGAAACGTGTATGCTTCCCTGTGTCTGTCAGGTGGATACAGAGAGCAGTTAAGGAAATGTTTATGTTGATCACCATGAATAAAATGAGTCTGTTGGCAAATTTCCTGAAGATGCAAAAGGAACTTTTTTGCAACATAGGAAGTTAGTTTAGAAAATATTCTGCTAAATAGGTAACTGCGCTGCTGTGACCATGGCACTCAGAAGATCTTACAGTGTTCTAACCTTGAAAAGTCTTAACATTTAAGGAGAACAGGATTATACAAATTCCAGTATCAGTATATTTCCACTTACAGCACTGAAACCTGCCCAGAAGTGGGATTTGTGCATCTGTCTAAGATGAGTGTCAGCAAAGGAAGATATCACTTCATTGCTCTCTTTTTTAGGATGCAGTTGTTGCTAGTTCTAATATTATGCACCTAATCCTAATTTTCCTTCCCTCCCCCTTTTGCCACTTGCTCTCTTTCTTCTCTGTCTTTCCCGGAGGCCTCATAGCCTGCCCACCCCACTCCCCTGCTCTGTAACTGGAGCCCCTCAGCTGCTTTGGTGGGTGACAGAAAGGGCATCCTGAATGTCACCTCCTTGGCAGTGGCTGCTGCCCAGATCTCTTCCGCTGATGTTTGCATGAAGAGCCTGAGTAATGGTGCACCTCTGATAGCTTACAGCTGGTCATCCCTCCACAACAGGTGGCCTCTTTACCTGTCTCTCTGCAGCTCTGCTTGCTGCTTTGAGCTGCTTGAGTCTCACGCACTGTCATGTTGCTGAAAGCTGCATACCACATCATCCTTGTAAGGCAGGCCATGCAACACCAGCCAAAAAAACCCTTTGTGTGGCTGCAACCAAAGGTCAGCTCCTCTGCCTATTCGGTGCCTCTGAGCTGTGTAGGCCAAACCCTACAGAAATCCAGTCTCTGAAAGGAGAATTGGGGTTAAGAGGTACCAGACAGCAAGTAAATGGGGTTAAGAGGCTACCAGACAGCAAGTAATAGTCTCCAAATGTCAAGTCAGTGCTTGATGGTGGCCACAAAAGGCCTGATCATTAGGAATGGTCAGGATCAATTGAGAACAAAACAGAAATCATTGTGCCAGGCTCACAAACCATGTGCTCTCCACAGCTCTGGCCTGTGCAAGTAGAAAGGTTATGTAGAAAGATGTCAACGCTGATGGGAACATTGGAGAGACAGTGACTATGATTCTTCACTTTGGAAAAGGAATGATCAGGTGGGAAGATTATATGCTTTCATAAAATTGTAAATACTTTGGAAAATGTGAAAATGCATTTTCACCAGTCATCTTATATACTCTCCTTACAGAGTACCTGCCAGTCCTTTGTTCTAAGGTGATGTGGATGGCTGTATGTTCTCAAATTTATGAGGCTCTCTCTGCAGGTGCTGTCTTTCTGCTCCAGTTTTCCCACAGTTGAGTAACCCTTACAGTAGTACTCACTGTGGGAAAGGGGCAAACAGCTGCTTTCCCCATCCTCTCAAGTGGGCTGAGGGTAAGTTCTGTACAGCAGCCAGCAAAGCAAGTTATTTGGGAATAAAATTCTCAGAAGTCTTGCGGAAAACAAAGAGAGGGAGGGAGGGAGGCAGGCAGGCAGGCAGGAAGGAAGGAGGGATACTATCTAAGAGAAGGGAGGAAGGAAAGTGTACTATTTAAGAAAAAGATTGCTACACTCAGCTCTTTTCTGAATCAGAGGATAATAATCAAATAATTATCACAGCAAAGTGATCTACGGTGATCTACTATGGGAAAGCACACTGGAGCAGTGGGCACTGCTAAATAGCTGCTCCCTGAAACCAGTTACAGCTTTTCCACATCTATCCTACCAGCTGCAAGCCTGGAAAGCCAATAGTCTGTCCATATTCCTCTTCTTCAGCTCAGTAACTTTGACCTCCTCTGCAGGGGCAGGCTGATTAACACCTGGCATCTAAACTGGTAAAAAATACTTACTCAGGTACTGTCAATCAAGTAACAGGTAGCAATGCCAGGGAGAAGATAGCTTGAGACAGCATCGGATTGCCTTTGATTAGGAAGCATCACAGTGCTGTAGAACCTAAGGAAGTCTTGTCAAACAACCTAAATGTTAAAGTGTTAACTAAATGTTCGCTAAATGTTAAGTGAAGCTGGTGTTCTGAATCAGCTTGCTGTGCAGTTTCTTTCATGTTGGTGACTAAGCAGGGTGTTCTTCCTCTTGAAATTCTGAAGGAATACATGTTAATTCCTCCTAAAATAAGTCTCAGATTCAGCAGATGCACGTGGCATAATGGAGGACACATTTCTTGGCATTTGTGCCCTTTGTGCCTCTTAAGAGATTTGCTAATGAACTCAGTGGGGGAGGAAGGGAGGGGGGGCAAAGAAACGGTTGCAGCTGTGTCTTGGTGATATTGCTGCCTTTCCCAAAGTAAAAATATCACTGATGTCACATACAAAACCTCTCTCCAGTTTCTTCCAAGAAGAGCAGACAGGAGATGGGGAGGCAGAGGAGGGAAGGGGAGAGGAGGGGGGCTGTAGTTCTACTGCTTTGCTCCAAAGCCAAAGGGGGAATAGAATCCTTCTCTCGGTCAAACATCAGTGATTGAGAAATCCCTCTAATTTGTTCTTTCTTTTATTGCCATGAACTAAAAGAAGGTATGAGACTGTGTTTCTGTAAAATCCATTGCAAGCCCCTAAGAGGCTGATAAAGCAATCTTCTTTGATCCCCTTGCCTCTTAGTTCGTCTGCCTTAATATCAGATTATCTCATTTAACTGCACAGCTCACATTACAGCTGGGCATGTAGGGCAGCAGGGAACTTGGTGAGTTTCTGTATTTCGCTCTGAAGCAGTCCAGTGGTGAATAAGAACACAGGAAGGAACTCCAGAACCTCAAACCACTCTTGCTTTTGGAGAGGATGATAGTTGCAGAAATACGCTAATATATATAACAAAATTTTGCTTCTTTTGTGTCTGCTTTCCCTAGAGGGGGACTGGGCAGGGGGACCTTGCTGTTGTGACAGTTTCCTAGTATTGTTTAATCCCAATTTGCAATTTTTGTTCAAATATAAGATGGGGTTTTTAAGAGAAGTTGTCTTGGAAAGATACCTTGTTTTATACTCCCACGTTGTCTGAAATTCAGTGAGAATATGGATCTGCTGCCTTGTACAGAACCATGCTGGAGTCATGGGTATCTGGATCAAACAAATCAGTACTGAGGTTATTCTCCTGTAGTGTCAGCCATTCATATTGTAATAGGTTTGTAATCTCCCCTCCATGGTCAGTGGAGAAGAAAGGACTCCTCCATAGGAATCCAGGCTAAGGACAGTTTCTTAATTATGGAGATGCTCATTCTTCCCCTTTTATCATGAAGGGGGCCCAGGAAACTCAGAACACACACATTGCTTTCATGTGGTTGTAGGTAGGACTCCTACCACCCATGTGCACACATTTGGGCTTTAAGAGCCCAACTTTAACCCAATTTTGTGCTAATGAATCACAGCGCATTTGGAAAAACGTGCCTTGAACTAAAGTTTATTGATCACGATACTTCACAGTTATCAGTATTACTGCTTATTTTGTGAGCAAAGAGCAGACAAATTAGCAGAAATGGTCTGCTACTCTGAGTAAGCTGGGCTTTGAGGAAAAAAATACATATAGTTATTTTCAGGGGCTCTAGCAGAATTAATTAACAGTGGAAAACTATTTCTTCCATGGAACCACAGAATGACCTGGGTTGAAAAGGACCACAGTGATCATCTCGTTTCAACCCCCCTGCTATGTGCAGGGTTGCCAACCACCAGGCTGTCCAGAGCCACATCAGCTTCCCTTTGCGATTCTTCAGCATGGAGGCTTGCTAAAATCAAACTGAGCTGGATGCTCAGAATCTTGTGTTGCCCCACGTGTACCCTCCTGCTATTCTTTCATGACACCTTCATTTGCCTCTGCTCCTTCCTTCACCAACTGCCTGACCCAGCTTACCCATCTTAGTGTGTCCCTAAGGGCTGCTGAGGCACCCATCCTCTGCAGGGGAGGTGTTCTCTGGAGGGATCCCCAGCTGTACCTCATAAAATGCAATGCTCTCATCCAATTTGGAGCTTTAGGACTATGCATGGGCAGCCTGTCACAGTGCGGAAGGCAGCCACCCTCCAGAAGGAACTTGGTTCTAATCCTTGGTTCTACAAGTTCTGTTGTCTCTAGTGATGCCTGCAGTCATGTCAAGATTCCTGAGAGAAAAAGGCCATGATGTGCTTGTAAAGACAGTCCAAGTCACACAAACAGGACGATGCCCTTCCATAAGCTCTGCTAACAGCCAGGCCCTCCCAGATTCTGCATGAATGCCTCTTTTATCTACCCCAACAGCTCTTGGCTTTTTTTCCTTCAAAGCCCTCTTCCCTCATCAGATCACATCCAGGCTGGATGGGGCTGTGAGCAACCTGGTTTGGAGGGAGGTGTCCCTGCATGTAGCAGGGAGTTGGAACCAGATGATCTGAAAGGTCTCTTCCAGACCAAACCGTTCCATGATCTCCACGTGCACATTTTTTGCTTCTTTCCACATTCTCATCTCTTACACTGCCACCTTCCACTCATCATTCTCTCTCATTCCCTTTCCCCTCCTTCCTCTGACCTCAACCTGTCCCTGGTGGGATTTCCTTCACACAGCACTCACAGAGCTGTATGCCAGCCCTTCCCCTGCCCATGCTCAGAACCAATGGTCTGTCAGAGGAGCAGCACATCCACACAGGCATTCCTGGTCAGGGCTACTGATCGCTGGGGGAGGATCAGCTGTCCCCAGGTACAGGAAACTCATAACCCTGTTCTTCAGACTCAAGGGCATTGACCCACAAGAGGAGGTTTCCTACCTGAGCAGAAGTCGAGCAGCTCTGAGCTCTCTCCAGCCTTCCAGGGCTCAATAGCAAGGGGTTTAAGGGGATCCCTGTTAAAGGAGATGTCTGCCCTATCTATCCTGCGAGCATTACAGACTCTGTGTGGCGTAGACACATGGACAAGTTACTGAAAGCTGAGAAGGTTAAAGGTTTCTTAGGCTTCACACAGAGATAGCAGGAAAGTGCTTATGCTTCTGTCTCCCATTACTGGCAGTGACACAGATTGTACTGTTTTCAGTACAATTTCCCATCTGTGGCTTGTTTTTGCTTTAGTCACATGTCTTTCACCAGCTTGAGGGGGTTTGTAGTTCAGAAGTCTTCACCACTGGGATGGTGAGAAATATCTCAGGAGTGACAGATTATGCAATCCTTTGATCTCACTCCGTACAGACATTTGTGAAGAGTTTTCCTAATGACTAACTAGTGCCTCTCAAGTTGTGATTTTTGATCAGTGTCCCTTGTTACATTGCCTACTACTAATTGGAAAAGTTTAGAACATTGTATTTTTAACTGCCCTACATGGAACTTAGTCCTTTGCTCCTAACATTAAAAACCCTGGAAGTCTCTTTGTAGGACTACTTTTTGAGACCCTAGACCATCTTCATCATTTTAGTTCATATCCTTTTTGAACAGGAGAGCCCCACAGTGGACAAACCATTTCAGATGACAACTCAGTCATACCAAACAAAAGGGATTTTAGCTTCTGATAGTCAACTGAACATGCTCAGAGCATCATCCAGTATCTTTGCCTTGTTTCCAGTGAGAGCACTCATTATCCTTCTGGGCACCCATCTTAACTCCCAAGTCCTTTCTAGCAGGGCTCCTGCTGAACTGGTCAGTTCCCAGCTCATACTGACACCTCAGGCTATTTTTCTCCCAGCTGTGAGCTTTCCACTTGTCCACACTGATCTTCATAACATTTGTGTTCATCCAGTCTTCATGTCTCTTAATGTATCTGGAATTAAGCTCTGTCATTTGTCATCTGCCTAATTTAGTGTCATTCACAAATTGGACAAAGTTGAATTTTGTGTCATTGTTTGAGTTGGCTCCTTGAATTCCTTTCAACCAAATTCCATTCTACAAGGAAAAAGAAAATCCCCAGGAAGCCTTTGTTTTTGAAAAGTTGATGGGAAAGAAGAAACAAGCGAGACTGACTCAATAAGGTTAAAGTTAGTAAGGCTAATAAAACCTTTTTACAGGTTTGAAATAGTTGAAGCTTGTACCAGCGCACTGCTTCTAAGTGGAAACATGCAGTTTCCAGCAGTACATTTGCCATAGTGGAATTTGTTTGGACAAGTATTTAATATGCATTTTGATTTAGAAAAATATGGAGAATTTCTTTGTCCAGATGAGCACAGGACAGTGATGGCTGTCTACAGCCCCTAAGATGTCAGAGATTTGTAACCATGTTTTCCCTCCCTTCCTCTGGCACAGCGCTCTGTTCTAGTCAGAGGAGCAGAGGGCTGGAGAGTAGTTCTCAGGGGAAAAGGCTGAGGATCACCAGTAAGAGATTCCTTTCCACGCTGCGAAACCTCCTGTCATACAAGTACACTGGTGTGTTTCCAGCTCATGACCTCTACCACACTGAACGCACATGTGAGGGAGTTTCCCACTAACCAACATACAGGTTCTTCCACTTTCTCACTTTGTTCTCATTCTGACACCCTGCTAAAAATCATCCTCTCATTCTTTGTCTCTCACCACTCAGGAGAAGAAAACCCACATCTGAAAAGGTAGTAGACAGGGAAGCAGCTGCCTGATCTCCACCTCAAGAGGGATCTATTTTCAGCATGCCTGAACCCCTCTCCACCATGGAGAATATGAGCGTTGCCTCGCAGCGCTGCTGCACAGGACAGTCTGTATCCAGAGATGGCCTTCTGTCTGCTTCTGCTCCTTTACCTGCTGTGCTTTGCTTCTTGTCCCAGAAGAGTCCAGACCTGCAGAAATGAAAGCAGAATTGACAGAAAATTCATGGCAGACAGAAAGCTTTGTGTTTTTGTAAAATAGTATGAAGAGATATATGTGGTACAACTACTGCTGATTATATTTGATATGGCACCTAGCTGTATTTTCTACATCATATAATGTAACCGTACCTCCTGTTACAGTTGGATGGGATGTTATTTAAGCTGATTTGCAAACAGCTTCGGCTATTGAGTCACTTTTGCCAGCATGAACTGAAGGATTTCAGCTTTCAGACTTGTCCAGGCCTTTCCCATTTAAACTGAAGAGTTGTGACTGTTAACAGGCAGCATTAGCAAGCAGATGTAGCTCTGCAGATCTACTACAAATGGTGGGAAATTAGTGAAAATATGTTCAAAAAACAAAACCAGAAAGCAACCTTTTAAGAGTCACATGAACAGAGAGATGCATTTATTTCTCACAATAATAAAATTTGAATTCAGATATGCTGTGGCAGCCCTGGAAGGTAAGGTGAGGTCTGGGAAGATGTCCTGCTGCGCTGGGAAAGCTGTGCAGCTGCATTGTTGTGACCATGGAGTTTGACTGCAGTGATGAAGTTCCCCCTTCTTCCTAATAACTCTATGCTTGAAGAATTCTGGAATTCATGGAATAATTCTGAGAATGGCTGGGGCACTAAATGGATCTTCTTTACAGTAGCAGGGACAGGCAAGGCACTGATCTCTTCTCTGTAAACAGTGGTGGGACCTAAGAGAATGGGTAGAGCTGTGTCATGGCACCAAGCCTGCTGAAGCACACAGAGTGTTTGGACTCAGAAATGTGGTTTGAATTTGGAGTGAATCTTTGTGGAGCCTGGAGTTGCACTGGATCATCCCATGGGTCCCTTCCAACTTGGGATATCATAAAATTCTATGATTCCTTTTGCATCATGGCACTTGCACCTCCTTTTTGTGGCTCTTCTAGAGTGGTTTCTTTCTTCTGGAGGGGTTTCTAGAACAGCTTTGATATTTTGTTTGAATGGCGCTGCATTGTTTCATCATGAACACTGTCAGGTCCCTGCACCCCTGCTAATCTAAGCTACCAGGATTTTTTTGTATTACAGTCAGCTGACAAAGGAGTAAGCAGACACACTTGGTGTCATCTATAAAGCCTGCTTCATGGTGAATGTAGAGTGTGTTTTATCTGAACTGTGTTTTCAAAGTGTTCTCAGCTGCATCTCCATATATAAGATCTTGGAGAATTTTGCTACATTTCAGCAATCCTTCAGACCCATGACTGAGTAATACCAATCTCCTTTCAGGTATGGTTCACTCTGAGATACGACATAAATCTCACATACCCATAGTCACCTTATGCTAACTATGGGGTTTATACTGGTATCAAGGTATTAATAATAAGCAATTAATGTGGACATAGCTCAATGCTTGTGATAGACACAGAAATCCAAATTATAAACCCACAGTAAGAATAGTTTCTCCTTCATTGAAGTCAACATACATAGTTACACTGCCGTTTTGTATATGCCTGCATACACATTCTGCTGAAGAAGGACTTCCTCCAACACCTAATGCAGGGTTAGTGGGGACGGTATGCCCTGAAGTTCTTCTGTGCCCCTAACTATCAGGCATCGTTCTGAGTCTTCCTTGCAGGATGAGACTGCTAGCAGTTTTCTAAGCTCTCCTTTGAAGACTTAACACTTTTCACCCCCAGGTAAGCTCCAATAACTATTTTTATTCTATATGTGCATGACATTCAGCTCCTTCTCTTGATGTGTGCTTATGGTCGATTGGGCTGTGGATTCCGGAGGCAGATTTCCATTCCTCTCAACCAGGGATGGAGTCATTTACCCCATGAAGATTAGAAGTTTTCAGATCTCTTCATGAAGGGCTGCCCCCGTGTCAATTTACTGTGGGTGGGACCACCCAAACCTTTCAAGCTCCTAGGTTAATCCTCTATAAATCCTCAGCATGCCAGGTTTCTTTCTCTCCTAAAGAGATGACCAGACACTACATGCCTCTTCTGGCACAACCCATGGTCTGCAGTCTTGGAGCAATCAGAATAGATTGGTAGAAAGCCTTTTACTTGCTGACTCTGGGTAGAGGGAAGCTGCTTCTTCACATTTCAGTTGAATAGTTCTACAGCTACCATTTTATTTGAGTGTGTCAAGAAACATGGTGATTCTTCCCAGTGATAGGAAAGCTGCCAGATTTCTAATTTTGACTTAATAATAATGATGTTAGAAGTCTTACTAGTCCCTCTTCTGAATGGGGTCATGAGCTCCTACCCTTTAGGTTGCATATTTCTGCACGGCTGTTATGGCCCTATGTGCAGAACAGTTTCAGTCCTAGTGAGCTAGAACCACTATTTAAATGAGATAATACTGGCTGGTAGTCTACTGTCTGGCCTCTCCTCCAAGGATCAATCAGAGACTAGCTCCAATGAACTGCACAGCGCAGTATTTGAGATGATAAAGGCTGAATTCCTGAAGGAGATGGCAGACAGTTTGGTCTCGATACCAACCTTAGTATTCTTGCCTCCTTGGCCATTGTATTGACTCTACAGAAATCTCATGCTGTTTCTATATAGGGCCTGTTTATTAGGGGAATATCAAGGTACCTGAGGACTTTGTTTTGTTTTAACGTCAGAGGAGGCCTTTAGATATACCTGAAAGTCCACACATGACCTGGTTAACTCAATTAGCAATATTGATTAACGTGTGAGAGAGAGATTAGAGACTCTGTCCTGTGCCACAATTACATTGTGAGCAGGGCTTGCCAAGGACTCAGAAGAACCAGTAATGCAGGATAATTGTTTTCCTACTTAACATTTCCTCCTCACAGCAATGAAGTGATTAAATTTGTACTTCACTCATTCCCTCCTGGATGTTTTCTCTTTGACAAGGGAAAGTGTTCAACTTGGCTTCTCTCAATAAATCAAGCTCTTCTTTTCATTGGCTGTGTTCTCCCTTAACTAAGAGAATGTTAAAATAATCCTGTCATTCCATTTGCACAGAACCAAGTCCTGCAGATGATTATGACTCTCTAAGAAATAGTAAAATACTGAAAGCTGCAGCAAACTTCACATAAAGATCAACAAGCTGGCAGTAAAGCTGAAGAGTTATAGGGAGTCCATCTTTGTTATCTCACTTGTAGTAATCAGACAGAATACAAACTGCGATATTACCTTCACCAAAGAGCGACCTCATTCCTGTTATCTTCAGATCAGAGAAGATGTGACTACATCCTTTTTTTGTGAGGTAAAACTGTGTAGTGGCTTCCTTAGAAGACCCATATTTACATGAATAAAAATTCAATGAGGAGATACTGCTTGAAAATATTTTAGTATAAACATGCAAACAGACAAGTCGTTCAAATATGAGTCTCATTGTCTTTGAGAATGGATGTCTACAGGAATGTTCATTTCCCTCTTCACATTCAGTTCTACCTCGGAGTCTCAGAGGAGTCCTGAAGTCTTCCCAATTCTGCAGTTACTAAGACCCACTTAACACATAGAATTTTCTATGCTGTGTCTGTATGTGCACCAATGAGTACTACTTCATCAAAATCTGGGACTGAAGACTGGGTCCAATAGTGCTGAGGAAGGGAAAAGTCCCCCAGCTGGGGAGGAACAACTACCCAGGAACCAAAAGATGTTGGAGGCCAACCAGCCAGAAAATTGAAAGCACCTTTAAATAAAGGACCTGAGGTTCCTGGTGGACACTAGGTTGAATATGAACACCATTACCATTCACATTCTTTCTGTAAAGAAAGTGAATGATAACTTGGTCTCTATTAAAAGATGTGTCATAGCAGGTCAGGGGAGGTAAGCCTTCCCCTCTGCTCAGCACTTTTCGGGCCACACCTGGAATACTGCATCCATTTCTGGGCTCTCCACTACAAGAGATTACATTGATGTATCTGGGTTCCAACAAAGTGTCTCAAAGATGATTAAAGGACTAGAGCATCTCTGATATGAGGAAAGGCTGAGAGCATTAGCCTGTTCATCCTGGAGATGAAAAGATTCAGAAAAGATCAGCTGAGACAGAGGAAATGGGCACACAGAAAATGTGGGAGGCTGCATCTGAACTTCAGGAAAAACTTTTTTACTCTGAGGCTGAATCAGCAATGGAACAGGTTTCCCAGAGAGAAATCTCCATTGTTGTGGATGTTTAACAGCCATCTAACCTCTCCTTCATTTCCTTGCCCTTGTCACAACATTTTTCTGAGATTTAGACCTCTCTGAAAAGGCTTTAGGTTTCTAAAACTGGCTTATAGGGACCTAGGGACGCAATGCTCAATCCCCTAAGCACTGCTGGGTGATTGCCAATACTGAAGAGACATACATTTGCTAACCACTTCATTTTCATGCTAGGCCTGGCTTTGGCTGACTGCATGCCTCGAGCTGCCTGGTGATGAGTTTCTCTCCTGCCTATTATACAGCTGGGTCCACTGCTTAGGAAATTCAACAGGAAAAAAAAAAAAAAGAGCGAATAAGAAGAGCTCTACTGAGAAGACTGGCTTTGTCACTGGCAACTGGAAATTCAAGACTTTCAGTTCCCAAAGTCAGGCATCTAGTCTAGGACGCTCAGCTGCTGAGGGCAGGGCCCCACAGGAAAGCAGCTGCAGCTACTTAGTGCTTCATCTCAGCTGCCAAGGGATGCTGCCTGGACAGTGCAGATGCTGCAGCTTCCCAGGAAGTGGGAGACTGAAGCTCCCTCCTCTACCTGCGGGGAGGAACCCACAGCTCTCCCATCCTGGGAGATGGCCTCATCCATCTCTGCTCCTCCCAGGCTTTGCTCTTTGTTCATGGTCTTCTGAACCCTGTGCTCGGAGCTTCCGAGGCCCTGTTGTCCCCTCCTTGGCCAGACCTATAACCACTGGGATGCAGGGCTCCACGTGGCACTCATCAACCTGATATGGATGAGTTTGAGCTCCAGGTTGAGGCCCAGACACCCAGAATTTGGGTGCTGCAGTGTCAGAGCCCTCCTCAGCAAAGCTCTTCATGCACAAGTCAGTGCCTGGCGCTGGCTTTTACACCAATTCTCACAAATCATTTTTCTTACCTTGTCCATGTGTTAACTACTGACTTTTGTTAATGACCAGGAGAAGAACATGCTGAAATTTAACAGTTTTTAAAGCAGCTCACATGACAACACCCATTTCCTATATTCACTCTTCAGAACTACTAGCAAATCCCTCTTTCCCATGCTATCAGCACTGTACTGGCATGTTTGCCAGCCCCAGTGCTCTGGTATACGTAACACTGTGTTTTTTGGACTGTGTGAATGTGTGTAAGATATCTTTGATGAGATGTGAGGGATGTATCAGGCACAGAGAATCTGGAATGTCTAATTATTTCTAGAGCTGTGACTGACTAGAGGGATTTTTCTGTGAACTGTAGGTAGGAAAAAACTGTGGGAGTCTTTTCTAGATAAATTATCTGTCCTTGGGTTATAGGTATGGAGATACCCGGATAAGATAAAAGGTTTTCAGCAAAAGAATGGAGCACCTCTTGCTCACTGGCACTGATCTGCAGATCAGAAGTCTCGAGAGGTTATAACTTCTCTCAGAGCACGCATTGGTGCACAAGGTCACAACAACAAATGCACATGCCTCTGCGTGTGTGTGCTCCTTCTGATATCTCTGAAGTTGCCTCACATTGCTCTCAGAGGAATCAGCTTAAAAATCCGGTTAGAACCCAATCTCTCACTTACTGCAGCTTTTGCCTGATCATCCTGCTGTACTTGTAGCACTTGTGTTGTACATCCGCATTTTTGCTTTCAGGATTTTACCATCACAACTGCCAATTTCTCTTTCAACATCCTGTTCTATCTATTGTACAGCTGGGGTAGCTGCAGCACACACATACCAAGCAATCCACTCTGGGTCATACAGTGAGTCGGTGGGAAAGCCAGCAATAGAATCCATAAGTCCCGCATCCAAGTTCTCTAAGTGCCTTGACTAGTCCAGATTCCCTCCTTAACACCCTTGTCAAATTGTTTATAGGAGATGTATTCATATAGTCCGTAAGACATCAAAATTTTCTAATTATATCTAGTCATGTCAAATGACAATTATGCCCTTAGTTCAGTTTGCCAGACAATGCTTTACCAAAGAAGGCTTGCCAAAAATTTTTTGACCGAAGAAAGAGTAGGCATCTGTAGCATCTGCAGATGAGATCATATAAAATGTCCCTGCAGCAAGAGTGCCCTGTCTCCACGGAAAGCTCCAAGGTAAGTGGATGGGGTCCGCAGCCATGCAGGAGTCTTTCTGTGTTACAGCATTCCTCTGCCTCCAGTGCTCGTTTCCAGGAGGAAGCTCAATTCCTCAGCTCGAGTTTTAAATCTGCTTTCAAGATACCTGCACATTTTCACTCTGAAATTCTGTGCCAAGTAGGAACTTGCCATTTCTGTTTTGCAGCACTGACCAGCTGCCAGGCTGTGAGCCACCCATCTGGTATCACGAGAGGTAAGAACCTGATTTATTCATGCTTTTGGGTGGGATTTCTGTATGGATGAGCAATCGCCTTTTTTACCCTGCATTCAAAGCCAGTGTGATTACAGTAGGCAGCTGGTGGGTGCTCATGGCTGGTGAGGTTTTCAAATGGTTGTGTTTCTATCTTCCTGTCTCTGATGGCAGACCAGAAAATTCCCATTGGAATACTCTTCATTTCTGCTTAACTGACCAAACAGGGAGTGAGGCGTGCCAGCTTCACATCATTGCAGCAGTAGAACTGGAATAAGATGAACAAAGGAGGAAAAAGTGCAAAACTGTATATTTTTCATCAGAATGTTATCAACAACTCATCGGACAATACCGACCTTCTTACCATCTTTGTACATCTTTGTAAAATGTTGAAGCTCTTTCAAATGTCCATTTACCAGACCAAAAGCAAAACAAAACCTTCTTAGCTAATGAACAGAGGGAATAAATTTCACTAACATAGCTAGAGAAATTTCAAGTGCAGCTGGAGAAATCTAGATATCCACATTTTTAGTGAAGCATCTGAAGAAGCACTCTTATTTTATTGAAGTTTTGAGAAGTCACCTGTTCCTGGATTTTTTCAGTATTTATTTGGGAGCTTTGTCCAGCTATGGCAATTCCAATTTCAGTGCATGAATTTTGTTTCATACAAGTCAGAACTTTGAAGATGAGACTATTTGGATATTGTACTCATGAATGACAAATGTCTAAACAAACTGAATTACAGCAGAGTGTTAAAAGGTCATAGATCCTGCCCTTTTCTTTCTGCTGGCAACTTCAGTAGCAAAATTCATTAATTTCCACTGCCTTCCTATTACAATTATAGTTAATAAGTAAATGCCCCATAGGTTCAATGTTTTTCAAGACTGTAGGTCTTTTATACTACATGTTTATAGAAGTGTTTCTTTGTCTTTAAACAAAATGCTTCACCTTTATTTCAACTGCTGGTAATGATGTCTTAAAATAAAACTTGCTCAGCAACTTCACTCATCTTACAGACATGATGTTCTTAAAGCCCCAAGCCTACAATTGTTAAAGGTGATCAGATACAGCTCTTCTAGACATCTGAACACATAGACTTCATCAGTTATGAGCTCTTGTTTCCTAAGTCAACCTAAGTCAATCAAATCTTCCATTAGGACACGTTAGATACTCCATATAGTACAGGCTGAAGAAAAACAAAGTCACAGTCAGTCTCCCAGTCTGACAGAATATATCTAAATGATCTGTGCCACATTACCTCTCCCCATTAGAATATTCTGCTGAGGTGCCTTCAGTGAAGAGCAGCCATGGCTTCTTCAGATGCTGAGATGGCTGTCTTTGGAGAGGCAGCTCCCTACCTCCGAAAGTCAGAGAAGGAAAGAATCGAAGCCCAGAACAAGCCTTTTGATGCCAAGTCATCTGTCTTTGTGGCCCATCCAAAGGAATCCTTTGTGAAAGGGACAATCCAAAGCAGGGAAACAGGGAAGGTCACTGTCAAGACTGAAGCTGGAGAGGTGAGAAAAAAGCAAGCTTCAGATCAGCATTTAATCTCAAGCTTCAGATCAGCATTTAATCTTCACTCTGAGCTTTTAGCTGACATAGGCAGATCTTTCACTTCCTTTACAGACTCTGACCGTGAAGGAAGATCAAATCTTCTCCATGAACCCTCCCAAGTACGATAAAATTGAGGACATGGCCATGATGACCCACCTCCACGAACCCGCTGTGCTGTACAACCTCAAAGAGCGTTATGCAGCCTGGATGATCTACGTAAGTACCAGCAGCTCTCTTCCTTGGCTGGTAGCTGGGGAGGACTGCTGTGCCAGGCTGAGCGGAAGCCAACGTGCCGTGTCCCTTCCTCGCAGACCTACTCGGGCCTCTTCTGTGTCACTGTCAACCCCTACAAGTGGCTGCCGGTGTACAACCCGGAGGTGGTGTTGGCCTACCGAGGCAAAAAGCGCCAGGAGGCCCCTCCACACATCTTCTCCATCTCTGACAACGCCTATCAGTTCATGCTGACTGGTGAGTGCCTGATCTCCTTCAAAGCAGTCTGAACTGAAGAGCCCCATTGCTCTTACAGGAGTATGTGAAAAGCCAGTGAAAACATCATGGAGCTGTGTGACAGAAATTGATCAAGTTAAGGAGGAACTGATTTCAAGCAAATGGTACCAGAAGCATGCACAGCACTGTGTATTATTTCTAGCATATCATACCAAATGCTACAGTCTCTCAATGCAGAAATAACAGTGGACTCATAACTTTCTTTTTTGCAATGACTGAATTCAGCACATTATTATTCCATACGGAGTTTTACTTTGAACAGAGGTAGGCAGCTTGATCAGACTCCCGTGTATGAGAAGTATGAGAATGTATGTGAAGGGCAAGAAGATACACAGTTTGTGTGAGGACCATGTGCCTCTTACAGTTGCATGTGTCCATTTGAGCTTATACTTGCCACTTGGGATATGGAAGGAAACCTATCATTTACTTCTGGGAATTAATGCTTGAATTTTCTGACGAAGCTCCAACTTACACTTTCAGTCAGCTCACTGCTACACAGAACAACAGCTAACACTGGACTTCCTAGGGTTTTCACTGTCTTCCGTCCCTGCACCCCCTGCAGATTTCCATTCATATTTGTCTCCTAGATTTTGTGTTTCTTGTTATTCATGAGCAGTAGGAAAAGCTTTTTTATCTCTGTCTTTTCACAGACCGCGAGAATCAGTCGATCCTGATCACGTAAGTACGCTCCTGCTCGGGTCCCTGCGGGGCTGCCCTGTGCCAGGGGACCTTCTCCCTGACCTCACGCTCTCTGCTTCTCTGTTTGGCTTGACAGCGGAGAATCCGGTGCAGGGAAGACTGTGAACACGAAACGTGTCATCCAGTACTTTGCAACAATTGCAGCTAGTGGGGAGAAGAAGAAGGAGGAGCAGTCTGGCAAAATGCAGGTACATTAAGAGATACTGGCTTGAATCAATGTTTATTCTGTTCTAGCATGAATTTTAGAAAATAATAATTATCCAGTAATAATTGTTATCCTGTAGGGAACGCTTGAGGATCAAATCATCAGTGCCAACCCTCTGCTGGAGGCCTTTGGAAATGCCAAGACTGTGAGGAATGACAACTCGTCACGCTTTGTACGTCGCTACTGCCCTTACAGTAATGATGGGGCGAGTGATATTCTTAAATAAGGAGTTGTCCGAAGAAGCCATCCAGGCTGAAATGCTCCTCTGTTTCCTCAACAGGGTAAATTCATCAGAATCCATTTTGGGGCCACAGGCAAACTGGCTTCTGCTGACATTGAAACTTGTAAGAGACCCTCCTGGCCTGTTCAAATTCCTTCCCAAATTCCCATCTCCATGTCCCATCTTGTACCTGACTCTTTTCTCCTTCCTTGACAGATCTGCTGGAAAAGTCCAGAGTTACTTTCCAGCTCAAGGCAGAAAGAAGCTACCACATTTTTTATCAGGTCACCTCCAACAAGAAGCCAGAGCTAATTGGTAGGAGACATCACTGAGCTTTTTGGAGGCAGATTACAGAGCAATAGTTGATAACTTTATGAAAAGAATGAAATGTAATCTGTGAACATCCATTTGTTTTCAGAAATGCTCCTTATTACCACCAACCCGTATGACTACCCTTTTGTGAGTCAAGGTGAGATCACTGTCCCCAGCATTGATGACAAGGAGGAGCTGATGGCTACAGATGTGAGTAGTGCATAAAACAGGTCAATTGTTATATGTCATGCATCATATTCAGACAAATATTTCACTATACTGAATCTATTACCAGAGTGCCATTGACATCCTGGGCTTCAGTGCTGATGAAAAGACTGCCATCTACAAGCTGACAGGGGCTGTCATGCATTATGGGAACTTGAAGTTTAAGCAGAAACAGCGAGAGGAGCAGGCAGAGCCAGATGGCACAGAAGGTATTGTTAAACTCAGTAGCTAATGGTCCTTTGAGCCACTCTGTGTCTTAGCCAAAGTTGGGCTTTAGAATCCCAAGGAAAACAGTAAGTCAGAAGCAGTCCCTTCTCCACCCATTGTATCAGTTTCTCTGATGTAAAATCTCTGGATTTGTCTATCGTAAACCAAATTAACAATTTAAACTGTCCTGTGTACACTGCCAGGAAGCCAGGAGCTGTGGATGTCTTTTCTGAAATGTTATTGCTCATACTTTTGTTGGACATAGCTTATAACCCTTGTGGAACAGTAAAGTGGTTCAGCCCTAACAAAATGGGTGGTCACGTTCCTTTTCTCCCTCACCTGTCAGATGCTCAGGGAACTCTGTTGTGAAAGGTGCATTTGTTTCCACTCTGTTGGGGTAGGATCTTGAAACCATGTCTCCAAATTTCTCAGTGATGGCTCCTTCTTGCCAAAGGACTGGGCAGAAGGTGGGAAGTACCACAGTTGCATCTGAGAAAGGACAGAATCCAATGAGTTTCACTCCTGAGACATGTGCATACCACAAAACTGTTCAGCTTTCAGTTTTGTAAAATTTTAACAAAGCATCATTACATTTTGCATGCCTCAATGGAGAACTTCAAACATAAGTTCTTTCAAAAAGCTCAACACACATAATGGTTTTGATGTCACTGAGACTCTTTCTGCAGTGCTTGGAGAAGACTTCAAGATACAAAATGTTAGTAATGCTGAATTCTTCTTTTCCATCTTGCTTTGCCATTTAGTGGCTGACAAGGCTGCCTACCTGATGGGCCTGAATTCAGCTGATATGCTCAAGGCACTGTGCTACCCTCGAGTCAAAGTTGGGAATGAGTATGTGACCAAAGGTCAAACTGTGCAGCAGGTTAGAAACACAGTCACCTGAAACCATGCTTTGAATTAAGACCTCTTTGATTCTTCTCTGCTGCGTATGGTAAATGCAAACATCTGCCTTTGCTTTAGGTGCACAATGCTGTAGGTGCTCTGGCAAAGGCTGTCTATGAGAGAATGTTCCTGTGGATGGTTGTTCGCATCAACCAGCAGCTGGACACCAAGCAGCCCAGGCAGTACTTCATTGGTGTCCTGGACATCGCTGGCTTTGAGATCTTTGATGTGAGTAACAAAGATTTGTAAGAGCTGCTTGGAAGTCACAACTGGGTGTTACGACAACTTTAACATCCATATTATCATCACATAATTTATTGTAATTGTTTGGAACTTGATTAACTTTAAGGTCCTTTCCTAGCTACTCTATGAGTGTATGGTCCTATTTGCCTTTTTTTTTCTTCCTATAAAGTAGATTTGACCCTTGAAAGGATTTTTTCATGACTATAGGCTCATTATCAAGAGGTAAAAACTCAAAAGAGCAGAATGGTTCGAACAGAAAAATTCTTTCGTTTAAATGATCAAAGACAGCATAAGAGATACAGATCATGATACAAATAACCTTTTTTCTATAGCGTGGCCTCAGATGAGGAATGAAGTATATTCTACCTTCTCAGATTTATCAAGGATTAAAATATTGTTACAAACAACGATTTTTAAGCATTTCTCAATTTTGCTACATAGATTTAAAGCTGAATTAAGAAATACGCAGGCACAACGAAACCAATACTGCCGCTTTCCGTATTTTTAAAGGCTGAGGTTTTGCAGTTACTATTGCATCTTGCAAATATGAATCTTTATCATTTTACTCCCAGTTCAACAGCTTTGAGCAGCTGTGCATCAACTTCACCAATGAGAAACTGCAACAGTTTTTCAACCACCACATGTTTGTGCTGGAGCAAGAGGAGTACAAGAAGGAAGGCATTGAATGGACATTCATTGACTTTGGGATGGACCTGGCTGCCTGCATTGAGCTCATTGAGAAGGTATGAGCATAGGAATTTTACAATTACTAGAGCTCAGTTTTCAAAGGAATCTTCCATGTTCATAAGCAAATATTTAGATCTCGTTGTTCAAAAATATATTGCTGTTTAGTTTATTTCATCTGCAGGTGAGACATTAAAGCTGTGTCACACAGCTTTATGGCAGCAGGTTTGCACTGATCTCTTCTGAAGTGCTAAAAGGTTGTTAAATTCTCAATCAAAATGTTTTCTCAAAACAGCTAGAATAAGTTCCCAGTTGAGCTTCCACCTCACCTCTCAGCTCCGACAGACTTGTGCTCCCACAGCAATACAGCTGTATCTTTGTAAAATAAACTCAGAGATGGAGATGCATAATTGATAGCAAGCAGTTGCACTTACATGTACATTCTTTGACTTAGAATAAGAAAGCAATCACATTAGATACAGGATGCAGTGTTCAGTGGCTGAGAGGATGATAAGAAATTAGAATCACAGAATTTCAGAGTGCAAAGGATCTGTGAGGTCACTTAATCTACCCCCCTTCGTCACATAAGGGTCAACTAGAACAGGTTTCTGAGGACCACAAAGCTCTGTTTTGAATATCTCAAGTGATAAACTTGAGACTTGATAACGATAACCTGTTTCAACAATTGACCATCCTCTCATTTTGTGTGTGTTCCACCTTGTCAGGTCACTGGGAAGCATAAGTGCCCTGAAAACTGAATTGCTGATTTTCTCTCCCATGTATTTTTCCCAGCCCATGGGCATCTTCTCCATCCTGGAAGAGGAGTGCATGTTCCCCAAGGCAACAGACACTTCTTTCAAGAACAAGCTCTATGACCAGCATCTGGGCAAGTCCAGCAACTTCCAGAAGCCCAAGCCTACCAAAGGAAAGGTTGAGGCCCACTTCTCCCTCATACACTATGCTGGAACAGTGGACTACAACATCACTGGCTGGCTTGAGAAGAACAAGGACCCCCTGAACGAAACTGTCATTGGGTTGTACCAGAAATCTTCACTGAAAACTTTGGCCTTACTGTTTGCCAACTATGGGGGAGCAGAAGCAGGTCAGCTCTTTGAAACATGTATTTTCACCAGTTTACAAAGTAGAAAAAGTATCATAAAAGGTAAAAACAAAAATATGAAATCTCTTATATTTATTTCTCCATTCTGCAGACACTAGTGGTGGAGGCAAGAAAGGTGGCAAGAAGAAGGGTTCTTCTTTCCAGACTGTCTCAGCTCTTTTCCGGGTACAATACAGAGTTCAATATTTTTTCCTAAGATGAGGAGGAAATTCACTACTTAAAATAGTTTTTCCCCTTCACCCTCCACCCTCTTGCTTGTGATAAAAAAGAAGCCCTGAAGTTCTTGGGCCATGCTTTGATAGGAGTAAACCCACTGTAACTTAATTCTGCTCTTCCACTGAATGCACAAATTTTCTTTTCATCCACTTTTCACCAGACAGTGTCTTCAGATGGAACAACATTATACAGGAAACTTTTAAGAAACATCTAAAATATGCATATTTCCTTCAAGTGCCCTCCTCTAGCTTCAGAAACTTTGATTGCCCTGTAACAATATTCCTTCTGCCTGCTGGTTTCCTTCAGTCATATATCTAATATTTTTTTCATGATTAATGGATCAGCCTCTTAAGGTTGAAATACCATCACACCTTGGGATGTGGATGTTGTATACTTGACAGTTATTTTCTCATAACCAACTCTTGCTGCCTGTCAGCACCATACATATCTAAACTCTCCTCGAGGCTATTTATTATATTCATCCTTCATTTAGTGTTCCCTTCTTAATATAAATTAGTTCCTTCTACAGAAAGATGTTGAGACTGCTTTTTTGGAAACATGCCCTGGAGGTACCTGCCTCCCTCCACTAATTATACACAATAATCATTTACAAAAACTTACTCAGATATTAGTTACAAACCAACAGTGCGATTCATCTCACCTCATTCTCATCTCACAAGTGAAAGATGCAACCTAGACATATAATACTCAGCTTGTTGTTTTTGTTCTATGTAGTGTGATCCACTTTAAATGCATACTGTATTATGCTTCAAACTGGCTCACAGAGCTATCTGTATATCTCTCCTGGTACACATAATGGAAGATGGGTATCATTTCTACTGAACGCATTCCACTAGATTCAGAGAAATGTCACAAAATTGTATGTTTGAGAGTACAGTATCTCCTACAGACAAAACAGACAAATTTTCTACATTAAGTGAATAATCATATATGGAAACTCAGAAAAACTGGTGCAGGTGGTGTCAGCTCAGGATTCTGCAAGCTAATGTTTGTTTGATAATGTTATCTCATTACAGAGGGCTTGATGCTTACAGTGAGATTCTATTTGCTAATATAAACTTTTGTTGATGATTCTCCCAGGAGAACTTAAACAAGCTGATGACCAATCTGAGAAGCACCCACCCCCATTTTGTACGCTGTATTATCCCAAATGAAACAAAAACACCTGGTAAGAGACTCACTCACAGACAACCTTCAGTATCTCTTCTCTGCTGTACTACAGAATACAGCACTCATTTGTACTCTGAATTGCTAGGTGCCATGGAGCATGAGCTGGTTCTGCACCAGCTGAGGTGTAACGGCGTGCTGGAAGGGATCAGAATTTGCAGGAAAGGATTCCCCAACAGAGTCCTATATGCAGATTTTAAACAGAGGTCAGACTACATTCAATTCCTGGATTTTGTCCATCTTGAGCTTACAAAATTTAAACCTCACCTCTGGTGACAAAAGCATTCTCTTAGCATTTACATCTAGCAGTGGAGTTATGTTGTCTTTCTTGCAGGTAACTGATCACAACAACAGACCTGTTTATATTACCATTTTGTCCCCCAGATACAAAGTACTAAATGCAAGTGCTATTCCAGAGGGACAGTTCATTGACAGCAAGAAGGCTTGTGAGAAACTTCTTGGATCGATTGATATAGATCACACTCAGTATAAATTTGGTCACACCAAGGTACCAGAAGTGTTTGTTTAAAGTACTATGTGTTTTTTGTTTTGTAAAGCTTGAGGGTGATACTGAGATTCTTCAGATAGCATGGGAAATCATCAAACAATAAGTTTAAAACACATAAACTAGATACTAATTGACTCAATACTTTGAAATTCATTGATGGAGAATGATTCTAATTAAGGGTTCCTAATTGAAGACAAAGTTGTAGAATAGAAGAATCAAGAATTAATAAGAACAGTGGAATAAGATCTTATAGTTTTTTGTGTACTGTAATATGACTATAATAGCCAGACCAGCATGACTGAAGATATTAAAGAGGAACTCACATGGTAACTACACATATTCTTTGTGTTTTTGCTCTTTCTCTTAACTTCTGTGATATCTGCCATGGAGGAACTGGTTACTTGGCTACAGTGACCAATGAGCACATACACTGCACTTATTTTCGTTTTTTGATCTAAGGTGTTCTTCAAAGCTGGGCTGGTTGGCCTTCTGGAGGAGATGAGGGATGAGAAACTGGCACAACTCATCACTCGCACACAGGCCAGGTGCAGGGGCTTCCTGATGAGAGTGGAGTACCAGAAAATGGTGGAGAGGAGGTAGACATTTCTTTAAATTAAGTTTACTGGGTTTGATATATTGTGTCATCCAAGTCTAAACTGCCAATATTTATTTGACTTACCTTTCAGAGAGTCCATCTTCTGCATCCAGTACAACATTCGTGCATTCATGAATGTCAAGCACTGGCCCTGGATGAAGCTGTTCTTCAAGATCAAGCCCCTGCTGAAGAGTGCAGAGTCTGAGAAGGAGATGGCAAACATGAAACAAGAGTTTGAGAAGACCAAGGAAGAGCTTGCAAAGTCTGAGGCAAAGAGAAAGGAGCTGGAGGAGAAAATGGTGAAGCTAGTGCAGGAGAAAAATGACCTGCAGCTCCAAGTACAGGCTGTGAGTTTATCATTCACTTATCACAGAGAAAATAAGTTTGCATGTTCAGATTTTTCTTCATCAAACAGAAGGTCAGATTACAGAAGACCACAAGTCAGAAATTTGGAGATTTATCGATCATTTGTGTGCAGGCTGTGAGTAATACCAGTGTGACTGATTCTAACTGACTGTGAACTTAAGGCTGACTACATTTTCAAAACACACATAGGAATTACAATTTAATGTAATTAAGTTGTACTTCACTAAGTGCTACAGTGAAAAACAGAACTAGCTATGGTAAGAACTGTCAGAAGGCTACAGTCATGGCATTTCAAGACCACATGGATACCAGAGGTTGAGACATTTCACAAAATCATAGAACAGCACATCCTGAGTAAGAAGGAACCCAAGAATGATTTGGTCCAACTCCCAGGTTAACACAGGATTTCCTCAAATTCAAACCAAGTTTCTGAGAGCATCAACAAAACAATTCTTGAATACTGACAGGTTCAGTTCCATGACCTGGGGAGCCTGCTCCAGAGCCCAACCGCCCTAGTGGTGAAGAACCTTTTCCTAATATCCAATCTCCTGATGCAGCTTCATGCTGTTTCATCAGGGACTACTGCTGGTCACCAGTTCTGTGGTGTTGGCTGAGACCATTAGCACTTACATTCAGTTGAACTGCATCAGAGCAATTAAGAAATTTTACTTTTAGTATTATATTTTTGTTCTTCTATTTATGTTTTCCAACCTCTCCAAAACAGAGAATGTCTATCCTTATAAATACATGACTTTAGGGAATACAAAAGAGGGCATTTCTTCTTTCTGTATCCCATTTAAACAAGATAATTTCTTCCTTTCCAATGTAGGTGGAATTCATCTCACCCTCTAAAAGTACTCAGAAGCACTAGATAAAATTACACGGTACATCTATGAGGTTTTAATCCTGTGATTTATTTAATCCTGTGCATGTGCTCACTGCTGCCTCATGGCCAGCTTCTCGCCCACCAGGACCCCAAGTCCTTCTGCGCAGGGCTGCTCTCAAGCACATCTTCCCCCAGTCTGTATCAATACCTGGCATTGCCCCCACCCAATGGCAGCACCCTGCGCTTGGCCTTGTTGAACTTCATTTGGTTCTCATGGGCCCACTTCTCCAGCCTGTCCAGGTTCCTCTGGATGGCTTCCCTTCCCTCCAGTGTATCAATGGCACTGATCAGCTTGGTGTCATCTGCAAATGCACAGTCCAAATGACTCAATTTCTGACAGCTACTGGATGTGACAAGAGTATTGCAGACAAAAAGCTGAAACTGATGGATGCTGAGTGTTTTTTGAGAAGTGGTGAAAATCTAAAGCAGAAACAGTTGCTCTAAAAAGCCAGTAGGGTAAAAAGGAGAAATAAAAAATAGTATGAACGTGAGCGTCACTTTGGTATTTGTATGTATGTCTTGGCATATGATTATCACTCAGCATTTGTAAATGCTTGTAATTAGAAGAGAGATTCATATAATTAAACCCACAGCTACACACTCTGTTAATTATTATGGGTTAAGATACATATACACATGTATATGTGTTTTAATACTCAGCTCTTCCTGTAGATAAGAAAGGGTTTTGTTTGGCATTAGCTTTCAAAACCAGATGTATTAAAAGGAACAATTTAAAATAAATTAAAAATTGTCTCTATTTCTCCTGGAATATAAAACAAACATTTAACTAAAAAATTGCTAGTAAGGAATCTAAATTTATGAAGATGAGAGTCACACTATTCGCCCAAAGGGCATATCTGAAAAAAATGCATTTCCCCTCAGGAAGCTGATGCATTAGCTGATGCTGAAGAAAGATGTGACCAGCTCATCAAAACCAAAATCCAGCTGGAAGCCAAAGTAAAGGAGGTGACAGAACGAGCTGAGGATGAGGAGGAAATTAATGCTGAGTTGACAGCCAAGAAGAGGAAACTGGAGGATGAATGCTCAGAGCTGAAGAAAGATATAGATGACCTGGAGTTAACATTGGCCAAGGTTGAGAAGGAAAAGCATGCCACTGAGAACAAGGTATGAGGCAGAAGTTGTCACTCTGGAAAGAATTCTGCTTTGATACACAGTACGAAATTGTAAACAACATTTTTTATATACATTTACTTTCCACTTGTCAAAGGTGAAAAACCTCACAGAGGAGATGGCAGCCCTGGATGAGACCATTGTGAAGCTGACAAAAGAGAAGAAAGCCCTCCAAGAGGCCCATCAGCAGACACTGGATGACCTGCAGGCTGAAGAGGACAAAGTCAATACGCTGACCAAAGCTAAAACCAAGCTGGAGCAGCAAGTGGACGATGTAAGCAAAATGCATATAGCCATTACAGGACAGTTGTGGAGATAAATATGGCTGGCAGAGCACTGATGATCCCATTCTGTTTAGCTGGAAGGATCCCTGGAGCAAGAGAAGAAGCTGCGCATGGACCTTGAGAGAGCAAAGAGGAAACTTGAAGGAGACCTGAAGTTGGCCCATGATAGCATAATGGATTTGGAAAATGATAAGCAGCAACTGGATGAGAAACTGAAGAAGTAAGTGAGGTTGTGGGACACCTGAGTGCTGGGGAGTTGGGAGTTTTGTTCAGGCACTAACATCATTTGCTTTGTGCAAAAGGAAAGACTTTGAAATCAGCCAAATCCAGAGCAAAATTGAGGATGAACAACTTCTGGGCATGCAGTTACAGAAGAAGATCAAGGAGCTGCAGGCAAGTCTCTGGTTTTTCCCTTCTGGCCTTCAGAAAACATCTGAAGGAGAAGGACATGGGTGTGAAAGGTCCCTGATGCTCCCCAGGCCCGTATTGAGGAACTGGAGGAGGAAATCGAGGCAGAGCGAACCTCTCGGGCCAAAGCAGAGAAGCACCGAGCTGACCTCTCCAGGGAGCTGGAGGAGATCAGTGAGCGCCTGGAGGAAGCAGGAGGGGCTACGGCAGCTCAGATTGAGATGAACAAGAAGCGTGAGGCAGAATTTCAGAAGATGCGCCGTGACCTGGAAGAGGCCACACTGCAGCACGAAGCCACGGCTGCCGCCCTGCGGAAGAAGCATGCGGACAGCACAGCGGAGCTTGGGGAGCAGATCGACAACCTGCAACGAGTCAAGCAGAAGCTGGAGAAGGAGAAGAGTGAGCTGAAGATGGAGATTGATGACTTGGCCAGCAACATGGAGTCTGTCTCCAAAGCCAAGGTACAGGATACTTTTATTAGCACTTTCTCAACAGTATATTTATGTTCAATCTTACCTTGCTTCAACACTGTCAGCTGTATTTTCTCAGAATAGAACAGATAAAACCCTAATTAATGCACATTGTCGCTAAATATGTAAAGTGTATCTTCTGGCCACTTTTTCCTTCTGTAAATAAAATGGAGCCTGGTATTCACTCTGTTTTCTTATGTATGTTTGATAACTAGGCAAACCTGGAGAAGATGTGCCGCACTTTGGAAGACCAACTGAGTGAATTTAAAACAAAGGACGAGCAGAATCTGCGCATGATCAGTGATCTCAGTGCTCAAAGAGCTCGCCTGCAAACAGAATCTGGTTAGACACCTCAGCTCTAGCTTGGAAATAATATATTAACCTTAAGGGCACAATTTAATTTAAGATTGGCTGCTGAAATATTTTCTGACTAAAAACATTTTCCAGGTGAATACGCACGCCAGGCGG
This sequence comes from Lagopus muta, assembly GCF_023343835.1. Classification (NCBI taxonomy): domain Eukaryota; kingdom Metazoa; phylum Chordata; class Aves; order Galliformes; family Phasianidae; genus Lagopus; species Lagopus muta. The sequence goes on along the minus strand of NC_064450.1, from coordinate 706,500 downwards.
AGGAAAAAGATGGTTTAATTTCTCAACTGTCCAGAGGGAAACAGGCCTTTACGCAACAGATTGAAGAACTAAAGCGGCAACTAGAAGAAGAGATAAAGGTGAAGACCATTCATGGTTTCCATGCAAATCCAACAGTTCAAAAAGTGATCTACTTAAGAGTACTTAATAAATGACTAGAACATGTAGTCCAGGCCCTGTCAGTGCAGACTCCCAGCTTTCTATAAAGTACTGAGATTTGGCTTCATTTTTTTCATGCTGTGCATAAATGACTGTTTCTCTTGGGAGAAAATACAGTGTTCAGGTGATAGTAAGAGGAAATTTCCCAGAATACCATAATTCCTTATTGCAATAATCTAATTCCTAGGCCAAGAACGCCCTCGCCCACAGCTTGCAGTCTGCCCGCCACGACTGTGACTTGCTCCGGGAACAATACGAGGAGGAGCAGGAAGCCAAGGGTGAGCTGCAGCGTGCCCTGTCCAAGGCCAACAGCGAAGTGGCCCAGTGGAGAACCAAATATGAGACGGACGCTATTCAGCGCACAGAGGAGCTGGAGGAGGCCAAGTATGTGGAGGGGAAGGCTGGTAGAAAGTAGTGGAAATTTGAAGAAATCTCTGAGATACTGAAGGGCAAAAGACAAACAGCAGTTTGGAGAGGAGTGATAAGAAGGGAAATTTGTGCTGTTCAGATGGTGGTTTCAAAAGGACAAATAGGCAACGTGATAGAATGCAAGACAAAGGCAGTGTATGATGTATGCAGTGAGATGAGGAATTGAGGAATTTCTAGACTTGAGGAAAGGAAAAGGGAATAAAGTTTGGGCGACGCTCCGCATTAGGTGCATCTGGGAGAACACTGTGAAGTGTCTAAGTACAGTAGTGAAAAAGACAGAAAAATCTCCACTTTGCTCCCAAACTCTGAGCTGTGCTTACAACCTTCCAGGAAGAAGCTGGCACAGCGCCTGCAGGAGGCAGAGGAACACGTTGAAGCCGTGAATGCCAAATGTGCTTCCCTGGAAAAGACAAAGCAGAGGCTGCAGAATGAGGTGGAGGACCTGATGATTGACGTGGAGCGAGCAAATGCTGCCTGCGCAGCTCTGGACAAGAAGCAGAAGAACTTTGACAAGGTATTCTGGGCTCCAGGCCTGTATTTCCTGGGCACACAATGATTGTCGCATCCGAACTCACGATCTGTTTTTCCTCAGATCCTGGCGGAGTGGAAGCAGAAGTACGAGGAAACGCAGGCTGAGCTGGAGGCCTCCCAGAAGGAGTCTCGCTCCCTCAGCACAGAGCTGTTCAAGATGAAGAATGCCTATGAGGAGTCCCTGGACCACCTGGAAACGCTGAAGCGTGAGAACAAGAACTTGCAGCGTAAGTCGCTCAGCCTTTCCTGCTGGCAGGGCTTTCTCAGAAGCTTTCCTGCCCACCTCTCCACCTGGGTCTGTGCCTGCAGTGATGGGAGCAGACCTGTTATGCTGGGGTCACAGGGCCTTTCCCTCTATGCTCTATACCTGACCATGTGAATGTTCATTCTTCTCTACAGAGGAGATTTCTGACCTCACGGAGCAGATTGCAGAGGGAGGAAAGGCGATTCATGAGCTGGAGAAAGTCAAGAAGCAGATTGAGCAGGAGAAGTCTGAAATCCAGGCTGCCTTGGAGGAAGCTGAGGTACATGCTCATAATAACCGGCATCCACACTAAAAATGTCAGCAGGGAGGAAATCTGTCTAAGAAAGGCATGGTTGTCCTCTGTTCTGGCTACAGGGCATACCTACCTCAGATTTCCTGAGATATTCTGTATTCAGCTAGAAAGTAAGAAGTTGTTTTACTTACATGATAAATGATGACAATTATTTGTCCAGGCCTCCCTGGAACATGAAGAGGGGAAGATCCTGCGTCTCCAACTGGAGCTCAACCAGGTCAAGTCTGAGATTGACAGGAAGATAGCAGAGAAAGATGAGGAAATTGACCAGCTGAAGAGAAACCACCTCAGAATTGTGGAGTCCTTGCAGAGCAGCCTGGATGCTGAGATCAGGAGCAGGAATGAAGCCCTGAGGCTGAAGAAGAAGATGGAGGGAGACCTGAATGAAATGGAGATCCAGCTGAGCCATGCCAACCGTGTTGCTGCAGAGGCACAAAAGAACCTGAGAAACACGCAGGCAGTGTTGAAGGTCTGTTCAGCAAAATACACATAAGGGAATGTCTTCCCTGACATTTTAGTCACCTTGGGTTTGCTGTGCCCCTTGTCGTTTCTCTCGTCTCTTCTACAGGATACCCAGATACACTTGGACGATGCTCTCAGGACCCAGGAGGACTTGAAAGAGCAGGTGGCCATGGTGGAGCGCAGAGCAAACCTGCTGCAGGCTGAGATTGAGGAGCTACGGGCAGCCCTGGAGCAGACGGAGCGCTCGAGGAAAGTGGCTGAGCAGGAGCTTCTGGATGCAAGTGAGCGTGTGCAGCTCCTCCATACCCAGGTGAGGCCTTGATGCTCCAACGAGTTGTGTAGGCACTGTTACAGTGGCAGGAAATAGTGGTGCCAACAATGAGAACATGGTCACAGTCCATCAGCTTAGCCTACCACTGAAATTGTGTAAACAGCCATTTCACAAAGAATTCCACATTTAAAATGCAAAGGTTGAAGAGTAAAGAATTGGTTTAGACTGTAGCTGGTGTATTCCAGGTCTCAGAGTACAAGTCTTGCAATCTCTATTTGTACAGAACACCAGCTTGATCAACACCAAGAAGAAACTAGAAACAGACATTGCCCAAATTCAGAGCGAAATGGAGGATACCATCCAGGAAGCCCGCAATGCTGAAGAGAAGGCCAAGAAGGCCATCACCGATGTGAGTCGTGGCTCTTTCACTGCTGATGGCTGACACATTTCTCCCAAGAAGTCTCTGACTCCAAACTGGCTTTGCTGCTTTGCCTCTCCAGGCGGCCATGATGGCAGAAGAGCTGAAGAAGGAGCAGGACACCAGTGCCCACCTGGAGAGGATGAAGAAGAACCTGGACCAGACGGTGAAGGACCTGCAGCTCCGTCTGGATGAGGCAGAGCAGCTGGCCCTGAAGGGAGGCAAGAAGCAAATCCAGAAGCTGGAGGCCAGGGTGCGTAGGGCTGGTATTTGTGCAAGTGTGTGCAATGCCAGGTCAGAGATAGCAGGGAAGCTCCAAATATGGGCTTTTCATTGCAGGTGCGGGAGCTGGAAGGGGAGGTTGATGCTGAGCAGAAGCGCAGCGCTGAAGCTGTGAAGGGTGTGCGCAAGTACGAGAGGAGGGTGAAGGAGCTGACCTACCAGGTAAGGCTGATGGCATCTTTGTGTTGACGTAGCATTCTATAGGAAGCCACTGCATTTCTCTATGAACTCCAAGAGGAAATGTCATTTTGTCGTGTGGGGAAAATAATTTCTCTCTCTTTCCTGCTTACTGTCTGCTTTAGTCTGAGGAAGACCGGAAGAATATTCTTAGACTCCAGGATCTGGTGGACAAACTGCAGATGAAGGTGAAATCCTACAAGAGGCAATCTGAGGAGGCTGTAAGTATCACTCTGAGTAGTGCTAAGAGTGCTCTTCAAGGAAAAGAATATGAAAGATTTGGGAAGTTTGATTTGTCAATTGTGGTGGGCTTCAAGTTCTTTGACACGTTTATTGATCCACTTTGCCTTTCAGGACAAAAGTAATGAGATGATAAAAAGGAAACAGGCTAAATGCACTTAAATTGTTCTGGAGTATATAATAGAAATGTTTCTAAAATGCATTTCTTAGCAATAATATTAAGTGCACAATATATTAAGAATTTTTCAAAAGAAAATGTTTTTGATCTTCTGAGTTTTAAATAAGTGTCTTAAGATAAATGCTTTTGATCCTTTGAAATTCAAAGAACTTGGTAGTCATTTGGAAAGACAGGAGCTGGGCTCTTCATGATCAACTCCCTCTCCCTGTACAGGAGGAGCTGTCCAACGTCAACCTCTCCAAGTTCCGCAAGATCCAGCACGAGCTGGAGGAAGCCGAGGAGCGGGCTGACATTGCAGAGTCACAGGTCAACAAGCTCCGAGCAAAGAGCCGGGAGTTCCATAGGAGGATTGAAGAGGAAGAGTGAGGATGTCATGAGGCAGCAAAGCAGCCTGAGGAGTGCACAAAATGTGTCACTTTCTTTTGCAATGTCTTTGTAACCATGTCAGTGTCTAGAGAATAAAAAACATAGATTAATATGCATAAGCACTGCAAACAGTGGCTTCCTTGTTGTTGTTGTTATCTCCTTTTTCATCTTTTTCCTTTCGTTTTCCTGAATAAGCTTAGGATATTACTGATGCAGCTACATACATTGTTTTCAGTCTCCTTGCACTACTCTTGCCCTCATATATTCTTAATGCTTCTCCTATTGTCCTGTCAGCACAGCATACGTGCCATGTGAGTGGCAAGAGAGAGCGATCCCTTCCCTTTTTCCTTCCCTGCTATGGGTTGCAATCATGGCAATCACAGATCCTAAACTCTGGTCTCTAACTAAGCTATCAGATGGTGCAGTGTATCACACCATGAAGGACAGACAGTTCCTCAGCAGAAACAATTTCCTGCAGACACCAAAATTAGTGCACTGTCATGACACTTTGATGGTGCCTCTAAACTGTGCATTTTCTCTTACTTTAGATTCTCTGAGCTGATGCCATCTATTTGTGGTTTCCCTCCAATGTGGCAGAAGGCTGAGCCCTGCCTGGGGCCACCTACCGAAAGGAAGCCCCCTCAGGGCTGATTTTCCACACGTTGCATAGAAGAACGCACCTCCTCAGCCCATCACCTGAATGTCAGCCTTGTCAGCTCTTGCACAACTGGCTGCGTGCAGCACAGCCTCAGGCAAGGGAAAAGAAGAAAGCTGATAGGTGTTTTACTCCCAGATAGCTGGACTTTCGTTTTGGCCTACACAAAGGCTGAGCTGACAGTATTCTAGGGTCTCAGAAGGGAAGGAGGAAATTGACAAATGTTTTTCCTTCCATTCAGACCCTGAGGTGGCACACGAGACAGGTATCACCCTGGTCTCCTGCCCTCCATGAGCTGTCTTGGCTGAAGTCTTTTGACACACTGCCTTTGGTTGAGGTGAAAGTCACATGGAGTGCATCACTGTATGTCAAAAGCATGTGCAAAGATATCAGCGTAAATGCGTATTTAACTGGCAGATATATACTTCCTAGTATTTTCTCTCCCTTACTTTCAGGAAGACCACATGGACCTGGAAGATTCTCTCGGAAAGAACAAAGGCCACAGGGCTGAGCATACAATGAATCATAACCAGGTTAGTGGTAACTGAGGTCTGTGAATTTAGTGATTCTTTATGTCATTTAAATTTGCACAATTACACCCAGTGTAGCAGCATTTCCCCTGGCTGAAATGTTCGCCATTCACTCCACGCTGCAGGAACCCTTGGTGCAGACTGATGTGGAGTGGATGAGGAGCCATTAGCCGTTGCTGAGGCGCAGCTGGCACTGAAGGGAAGTAGGAAGCCCATGTAAGAACAGAGAACAGAGGATGTGTTGCTGAAATTTTGTGAGAGTCTGTGGGTTTCCTACTCTGAATATTGTACAAGACCTGCTATTCAAAAGTTGAAGTTGGTCCTCCATGATGTACCAAGCCTAGCAGGGCAGCAAGGATGGGAGTGGGGCTAGTGCTATGGGCTGAAGGGAAATGACTGTGCAGAAAATGACTGTGCCCAAAGCTGAGACAGGTAGCCTCTGAGTGCTTTCAACCTTGATTTGCATACAATGTTTTAAATGGAAAGCTTGTGAGTGGAGCTTCTTGGGTGTCACGGGAAGTGATAAGGACAGTCTCTCGGTCTAAGCTTTGCTAGTCCATGCCAACAGCTCTACCTTCAAACAGACACACTGCTGTGAAGTTGCTCCACAGCTGCATATCTATGACAGTATTATCTACCCTACCTGGCTTCCAGGTGCAACCTCAAGAACCTCATGCATTTTCATCCCTTTCATCCAACTTCCTTGCCTGACAGTGTGCACAGCTCTGCCACAATAACCACGACCTCTGTGGTCAGCACTGAATTTCCAAACTCACCTATAATCAGTGCTCCCTTTGGGTGGCTCTAGAATCCTTGACCACACACATCTCACACCTGCAGGTTTCTCCAAAGCTGCCAATGAGGCTGAATAGAATTTAGATGTCGTAGCATCTAGTGAGCATCCCCATTAACTGTGATGGCAGGGCAAACCTGTACAAACATAAACCTCTAAGACTCTTTGAAATTCTACACTGCAGACCCTGAACTGCTATTGGCTCCACTGTAGAAGCGCAAGGATACATCATCACATTAAAAGAAAGCAAGGCAGCCACAAAGACAGCCAAAGGGAAGAGATAAGGCAGCAGCTCTGAAGAAGAATAATCAGGCTCCTGGACAAACTGGTAAGTGTGGCGTTTGAAAATAGTTGGCCTGTACAAAGCAAAACATTACAACAAGCACTGATATGAAAGGGAAGGTAACTCTCTGAAGATGAAGCAGCTATCAAGTCGTAAGTCTAACTGCGTCTCCTCTGATCACAGTGTGCACCTGCACAAAGTTGCCTGCCAACGCTCCCAGATCCTAAACTCTGGTCTCTAACTAAGCTATCAGATGGTGCAGTGTATCACACCATGAAGGACAGACAGTTCCTCAGCAGAAACAATTTCCTGCAGACACCAAAATTAGTGCACTGTCACGACACTTTGATGGTGCCTCTAAACTGTGCATTTTCTCTTACTTTAGATTCTCTGAGCTGATGCCATCTATTTGTGGTTTCCCTCCAATGTAGCAGAAGGCTGAGCCCTGCCTGGGGCCACCTACCGAAAGGAAGCCCCCTCAGGGCTGATTTTCCACACGTTGCATAGAAGAACGCACCTCCTCAGCCCATCACCTGAATGTCAGCCTTGTCAGCTCTTGCACAACTGGCTGCGTGCAGCACAGCCTCAGGCAAGGGAAAAGAAGAAAGCTGATGGGTGTTTTACTCCCAGATAGATGGACTTATGGCCTACATAAAGGCTGAGCTGACAACATTGTGGAGAGTCTGAGGTTGTAGGGGAAGAGAGAAACTGACAAATACTTTTTATACAAAGGAAAATGTTACAACAAGCACTGATATGAAAGGGAAGGTAATTCACTGAAGATGAAGCAGCTATGAAATCAAGAGCCTGTGTCTGTTCTCCTCTGACCTATCACAACATTTACCTGCACAAAGATACCTGCCGACGCTCCCAGGGATGCGGTCAAAACAAAGCAGGCAGAGCAGTGCCTGAGTCTGGGACAGGCGGGCCTGAGGCCTGCCCTCGTGTCCCCAGCGAATTCTCAGCTCCCTCCTGGCTCCCATCTCCTGGGCTCTCAGGTCCCACCGCGTCGCCCTGCAGCTTCACAAGCGTCATCCCCAGAAGCGCTGACAGGCTGCGGGGCTTGTGCACAGAGCTCTGCAGTTGCCTGTGCCAGGAGGATGGCTGTCATTTGTCTCCCTTCAATCCTCAGCGCCCAAAGCTCAAAATAACCCCCCTCGCAAGGCTCCTGCGTGGGGCCGGGCCTGCTGCTGTAGATGATACGCCTCCATGAATAGCACTCGAAGACATTCCTCAGCGGGTAGCTTGCCTTCTATATCTCACTGCGGCGTGCTGCCATGCAGGAGCTGGACAACTGTGCTGTGTCCTAAGATGGCAGATGCTATTCTTGTCCCAGAAAGTCTTGCTCCGTCCGGCACAGCTCCTTTCTCAGCTGAAATGTGAACAGTCAGGAGCCGGCCGGAGCGGCCCCTCTGAAGCCAGTGGAAATGGCAGTGTGTGAACGCGGCCCCTGGGTGCTTGCCCTGCTCTGCTGGGATGTGCTGTGCCACCAGGAGCACGGCTGCTGCACAGCTGCCGTTGGTGTTCAGCTTGGGGTGCGTGTGGTGGGGGTGATCACCTCTCCTGGGTATCAACAAATGAAAAAGATGAGTTGTTGCCCTCAGAGTTCACAGCTGCTTCTCCTTGCAGCCTCAGTGGGTGAGGGACAAGTCAGAGCTCACTCTCAGCTTCAGAGGCTCGCAGAAAGTTCAGCCCCCACAGGCAATCAGGCAGAGGAAGTCAAGGCCCAGAGGCATCAGCTGGGAGAGTGGCTGCGCCTGTCCCCTCGTCCCCTGGCCCGTTTCATCCCCATGAGTTTTCTTTCCCCTCAGCCTCGGGCTCCAGCAGCTCCTGTCAGTCACGGGGAGCTCACGCAGGCAGCCCTGCTCTATTTGTGCTCCGGGCACAAGTTGCCAGCAGGTGGCAGAACGGAGCCGCTGAGGCGGTCCCTCCTTCGGGTGCCGTGCGTGCTACAGCCAGCAGCCAGCTCTCAGGAAAGCTGAGCTCTTCTAAACCTGGTGAAACTACCTGGCCCAGATGTTATCACCAAACGCGATCAAATGGGTTGAAATCTTACTAGATTTGTCTCCCAACTTTTTGTATCCACTGGACCAGGACAAAGACAGGTTGTCTGGACCAAAAAAGCCTTGAAATTCAATAGTCAGTAATTAATAAATAAGAGACTGAGCTGAAATGAACAGGCACTTGTTCCTGTGCAAGGCCTCATTTGCATTGGGCCCTCTGCTGAGAAAAGACACCAATGGGTTCTTTGAAGCATGCGACTATTGGAAGGCCAGTACGAGGCATTAACCACTCTGCCAGCTCCACCACGCGCCTGACTGATCCTTAGGGGAGAGCGACTGTAGCAACTCTTCTGCTAGCTCTGCTCTGGCTGGACCTTTACTGTGCAGGGCTCTACAGGAGAGGCTGGGACTCTGGAACCCTGTCACAGCGGGAAGAAATCCTGACTCTCATCTCCCTCCTCAGCCTCTCCCGTCCTTTAGCTTCATCTTGCAGAGAGTGCCCTGGGTGTTGTGAGAAAAATAGCATGTAAGGTTCTCTTTTCTCTCTGAGATCTGTGAGCAGGACCCTGGGAGACAGCTGCTTTGAGCAGCAGTCACTCACAGGCACTGGACCACAGGCTGTCTCCCTCTAGCAAGAAAAGTGGCATGACAGGAGACTGCCAGTGGGGCAGAAGCAGGTGCTGAGGACCCGACACCTACACTATATGGTTTCCAGGGATAGGTGTGTGAAGGTTCCAAGACACTAATGGCAGTTTGACATGGGAGCACAGCAGAAGTGTCCATGATGCACAGCTGTACTTTAATTAAATTTATTACCAGCGTGAGTCTGGAATAGACCTTTGTCCATATGGACTGAAGTCCCTAGGATAAAATTCACTATAGCCAGCAAAGAGCAAAGAGCAAATGAAAGAGCAAAGAGCAAATGAAAGACATTCTTTCATATCATTCTTTTGCATTTAAAAGCAGTGATGTTCACTTTCACACTTGGAAACGATGTAACACATGAGATGCCATTTTCACCACACAGAGAATATTATGATTACTTGGATGGTGACCATGACACTGTGGAGTTTTAGATCCTCATAGCAGTAAGGAGGGCACAGAGGAAGCTCACAACTGGGCTTCAGGAGATTAGATGTCGGCTTCTTCAGGAACCTGCTTGGTACAGTACTGTGGGATAAAGCCCTGGAGGGAAGAGGGACCCAAGAAAGCTGGATAATATTCTAGGATCACTTCCTCCAAGCACAGGAGTGATGCATCCCAACAAAGAGAAGTTGGGCAAAAGCACCAGGATGCCTGTAGGGATGAAGGAGATGCTCCTGGACAAAGTCAAACATGAAAAGGAAACCTCCAGAATATGGAAGCAAGGATAGGTAGCTTGGGAGTAACAGAGAGACACTCAGTGATCAGGTTAGGAAAACTAAGGCACTGATAGAACTGAATATGGCAAGAGATTTAAAGGGCAACAAGAAAGGCTTCTAAAAGTGTGTCAGTAATAAAAGGCAGATTAGGGAAAATGTGGGCACTCTTCATAAGGAAACAGGAGACCTGATTCATCCATGATATGGGGAAGGGTGAGGTACCTAACGACTTTTTTGCCTCAGTCTTCACCACTCATCTCACGGAATTGAAATGCAGAGACTGGGAGAATGAAGAACTGCCCGCTGTAGAAGATGATCAGGAGCAAGATGGTTTAAGCAATATGAATGTGTACAAATCCATGGGAACAGATGAGTTGTATCTGAGAGTCCTGAAGAAACTGGTGGATAAAACTGCTAAACTACTGTTCATCAAATCTGAGATTTCATGGCAGTCTGATGAAGTTCCCACTGGCTGGAAAAGTGGGAAAAAAATAAATTTAAAAAGGAAAGAAAGAAGAGATAGCTTCAGGGAACTTTAGCTCAGTCTGACTCATCTCTGTGCCTGGCAAGATCATGGAATAGGTCCTCCTGAAAAGTATGCTAAAGCACATGGAAAAAAAAAAGAAGACATGACTACTGGCAGCCAACCCATCTTCACTAAGGGCAAATAATGTTTGACAAATTTGGTGTCTGTCTACAACAGAATTACAGTGTTGGCAAATAAAGGAAGAGCAATGGACATCGTTTACGTGCACTTGTGTGACGCATTTGACACTGGAAGGCACGGAATCCTTATCTGCAAATTGGAGAGACATAGCTTTGACGGTTGGACTGCTTGGTGGACAAGGAATTGTCTGGGTGGTCACTCTGAAAGAGCTGCAGTCAATGGCTCTATGTCCAGGTAGGAGGCAATGAAGAGTGGTATTCCTTGGGGGTTGGTGCTGGTATTGACACTGTTTAACATCTTTGCTGGGGATGTGGACAGTGGGATTGAGTTCATCCTCAGCTAATTGGTAGATGACATTCTGCTAAGAGGTGTAGTTCACACAGCAGGGGGGGGGATGCCACACGGAGTGAATGTTTGCTTTTCTCAGGAGCGGATTATTTGATGATTGCGTAGAACACTTTTGAAAAATGTTTTTTGAGAGAGAAAATTTTCCAGTAGTGTAGGAAGGAGATGGAATTGCAAGTAAAAAGATGATTTATGAAGGGTTATAGACTGATGTTTGTTGTTAAATCAAGATATAAGAAAAGTAAAGACTGTGTATGGGAGTACAGAAATAATTTTCTAAAATGGAAAATAATTAAAGGTTGTAGGTGGTTCTATGATCAAAAGTATAACTGTTTAATTTGCATTAAATATGATGTGGAGTAAAGATTTATGAAATATTTGAATGAGAAATGAGAGTAGCTATAGTCTAGCATGATCTCCTTCGGCCTATGATTTGAATGGTTAGATAAGCATCTGTCAAGGGCTGCCTAGATAGTAAATTATATGAACTTTTGTAAGTTCATATAGTAATATCATAATATCATAATATAATAGTAAGCAAATAAATAGTTTTCCCACAACTGAAACATTGATGATCACCATGTCTATTTTTACATTTATATTTTATAGTTACTAATCCTATGTGGAAACCTGCCGTAATTTCTGAGAAGATGTATATGTTGATGTATATATATTTTGCCTTGTAATAGCCAGCAGAATTCCATGGAAGTGTTATATCTGTCATATATATTATCTATAAAAAGATTCTTTTTCCAGTCAGAGAGACTTCCCATTTTTGGGTTCTGTTTATTTGCCCACCTGAACAGCAAGGTTTGTTTGGGGATTGCATTCTGAGGTATATAAAAACATCGAGTTTCAAAATTGATAAACTTATTGCCTTTAATTTGAGACTGTAAACACCTGTTTAAAATGAGAACTCTGATTATTTTTATGGACCTACTACGAAACTATTTTTTCAGAACTATTCAAACTGTAAAGACATCCCTAACAGTGCTATGTATCAGTATAATAGTCTAAACTTGATACATTAAATACTGATAGAATATGTGAAAAGAAAAGAAAACCAGGCATTCTCACAGTTTGTCTTCTGCTGAACTAACAGTACAGTTCAGCTGGAGAGGCCATGAATGATGACGAATTATCAGAGCCCAAGTAGCGTACCAAGGAGAGGGACACCAAGGATTCCTTCCTCGCTCCTGCTGCCATCAGTGCAGAATAATAGCCTTTTGCACTGACACACTATTTATGGAGTTGTGCTGCCTGCCAGCTGACAAGCACTAACTGACCAGGGGGAAAACACTGCTCCTGTGCTGGCCATAAAGGAACATCTCTGCAAGAAAGTTTAAAATAGATACAGTGCATATGTTCCAACAGAACACTGCCCAACAGCAGAGGACCTGCGATCCGTGAGCTCCGGTCTGGAGGGACGTGTATTTCCTGAGCAAGTAAGAGCTATTCTGCATTAGGGGAATAAACTTCTTGAAACATGAGGAAAAAAAAATTCAGTTCTAAAGCTCCTTGCACTTACTGATCGATCTGGCATATAAGCAAGAAAAGTGTGTACAAAAAGAGGTCCTTTCTTTCCCCAATTTCCCTCAAATGCAGAACCAAACTTCTAAGAGTAGAGAGTTCCAAGAAAGATAGGACTGTGGACAAAACACATCAGGTTGCTAAGGGGCAAACTGTGGGCTTACTATGAGTGTAGATTAACTGTAGAATACTTTATTGAGACATTTTGTAGATATTCTCTGTAGTTTAATCAGTCTTTTTGCTTCCTCAAATGTGTGACTTCATATGAAAATTAGAAGTGTGAAGAATATATTTATTTGTAGCATTCAGCCAGAGATAGTAACAAAGTGAAGAAAACTACGTTTACTTGTCTGCTTTTCTCTGAGTTATCCTCAGTAATGCATCACAGCAATATGCCATGCATTCATAGAACAGTCGACAGGTTGAAAAAATATTTGGACTAATTAATCTGTTGAAATTCATCATGAGCTACTGAATACCAAGACATCATGTCCTATTTAGAGGCTCCATAAATACATACTGCTGGCAGTGGGTGAGTTTTGATGAAATGTCACTCTGCATTGCCTTAGGCAACATGTCTCTCCTTCCTGGGCATCACTTCCAAACACAGAAAGTTGGGCCACAGGGACCTTTGATATCAAAAGTACAGCTCATTCTGTGTTGCCTGCAGGGAGTAATATCATGCTCCCTCTTTCCTTTCCTTCCCCTTCCTTCCTCCTCCCCAATTCCTGCCACTTGCTGTTTCCAGGACTTTTTTAATCCGGTGGTCTCCTAGCCTGCACACTCCACTCACCAGCTCTGTAACAGGAGCCCCTCAGCTGCTTTGCTGAATTATGGAAAGGGCATCTTGAATGTCATCTTGTTGGCCAGAACGTGCTGCCCAGATCTCTTCCACTGCTGTTAGTGCTGCAGAAGGGAGGAGTCTCAGTAATGGTGCACCTGTGGTATGCATCTGAATCTGCTCATTTTCTGATCACAGATTATGGGCTTTGTTTGCCTCTTGTGTTCAGTTAACTCATTCTAGGAACTTCCAAGAACACCGCTCTGTAGGAAGCTACTTCACAACACATCTGTCACCAGTGTTCCTCTTAGGAGAGACCTGTTCACCTTCCTTGACATTTAGTGAAGGTAAATCAAATCATAACTGCATTCCAAGCTGCAGAAATTAGTTTCTGAATGGAGCACAAGGGACAAGGCAAAGCAAGGCCATCATAACTTCTTCATAACCAGTCTGTGACTTTTGCTTGTCTTTACAAGTGCTCACTGATAAACCAAGGAAGTTTTGATTGCATTCACCATAGCAAAGAATGAGTGATTCACAATCATTTTCAACCTGTGGGTTTTAAGTCTCATTCATTATGACCCTAAGTAATTCTTCCTGGGAAAGCGTTTATTGCTTCTATCAGTTCTCTCACCTCATTCCTTCAGGCACACTTACTGATAGTGTTTGTTTAATGGCACATTTCCCATCTAGATGGTGCATCAAAAATATGGAGTAAACACATTCTGCAGGAAGCATGCACCTTAGCAATAAGCTGAACTGATAAATGTCCCTTTAACATGGAAAATGTTTTCGTACCGCCTGCGGGGTCTAGTCACATCCTATCAAAGGGTAGGGATGAAAGGTTTTGTCATAGAGTAGCATTCTGACATTTCTGCTTGTCCAGTGCTAATGTTCCTGTGAGCTCTCCTATTACACTGAGAGCAGCAGAAATGTTGCTACAGCAGAGGTTGGGCATTCTATGTCAGGATGTCCAGCAGGAGCTACGGAGCAAACTGACGTCTAGACAGACCTTATAATAGCAGCACGGCCAACAGCAGTGGTTGCATGCTGAAAATCATGAAAAGGTATATATATATTTTAAAGTAGCGAGGAAATCAGGGAACTTCACCCATTCAGCAGCACAGACTTCTTGCTCTCTGGTTGCTCCATGGGTCCTGTTATAGCCAGGAGACCTTGAGGAAGTCACTCAATCATCAGCTGAAGGGATTAGTTGGAGCAGCCAGCTAGGGCTGCCAGCAGGGCATGAGCGGGTGGGGGCTGCAGAGGTAAGGAAGGAAGGTCTGGAGACATTGGAGGAGGAAGGGGTACACAGCTGGAGGAGCTCCTGGGAAAGGAGCAGCTAATGAGAATGATCAGGGATGCATAAAGCATGTAGAGCCTGACAAGTTTTCTGTTCTCCTCTAGCGCAATCCGCAAAGATTAACTACGAGATTTGCCCATATGTACTTTATCCACACAGCCCCACTGCATACACAGCAACCTCCACACAGCGTAGAACAGTAATGCAGAAACTTCAGGGCTAAGCTGCAAAGGATTGCTCCTCCTCATCCAAGTCTTTTTGCTACGTTCGAAGAAGGCCTCCTGCCACCCAGCGGGACATGGGCACAAAGAGTGGCAGGAAGGCCAGGAGAGATGCAGAGTATGTTCTTAGCACCTCCTGCTATGCAGTGCTGCATGCAAGATGTAGATGCCTAGTCCTCTTCAATATAGCTAAGAGCACAAGAGAATTCCACACTGCTCTCAGAGATTTTTCACCTCTGAAAGATTTCACCTCCTACAGTCAGGTTAGGAAACACCTCTAGAAGTTGTCCTGTGATAAAAGTAAGCATAAAGCCACCTATGGCTAGAGCTAGCTACCCTGGAAAATGGTGAGCATGAGACTGGAGGGGTCTAAGTGCATTTGTTGGGATCTAAGTGCATTTGTCTCTATGGGAACTAAAGCCATAATTTGGGAACAATGTTGGTGTAGGTCGTGTGACTGCCTGCACAGTGGACAAGCTTCGAGATGGGGTTGTGGACAATGCATGCAACCAGAATACATCCTTACCTGCTGGTAAGGGACCAAGATCTCAGAGGCATGTAAAGGATGCTGAGCATGCGCATCTCTCCTTAGCTGAGAAGAGTGCTGCACACAGACCCCATTTCCTGGGCAAATGCTCTGTGAATGGGACTCTCAGACAGAGGGCAGTTATGTTGGGATCTCTGCCCTAGTGATGCCACATTTAGAATACCATGTTCTAGTCCTGGTCTCCCTAGACAGGGATCTTCTCTCATGTATCTAATGATAGGTCTGGAGGGAATGGCTTCAAGCTGCGCCAGAGGAGATTTAGGCTGGACATTAGGAAATACTACTTCTCTGAAAGAGTGGCCAGGCACTGGAATGGGCTGCCGGGGAGGTGGTGGAGTCACCGACCCTGGAGGTGTTCAAGGAACGTTTGGATTTTGTGTTGAGGAACATGGTTTAGTGAGAACTGTTGGTGATAGTGGATGGTTGCGCTGGATGATCTTGTAGGTCTTTTCCAGCCTTGATGATTCTGTGATTCCGTGTGACTCTGTGAGTACCTTATTTTGTTTTGCTTGCTTTTGCTTTGTCTATTAAGGTATCTTCACCTCAGCTCACAAATATTCTCATTTTTACTGTTCCAATTCTCTCCTGCTGAGATAGTGAGCAAGCAGTTGTATAGCACTTAGTGTCTATCACAGCTAAAATGCAATTGCAAGGCAGCATTTGGGCTGCAAAGTGCTATGGGCAATGGCAGTCTAAGGGATGGAAAGGCATCTAGGCAATCCCCTGACAGGAAGTGGAGGACAGTTGGGTGGCATCTTGCCCATGGCATAGTTGCTATGATTCTGTTGATCTCTTCTGTCTTGCTTACTGGATTTGTTCCTGTGGTAGAATACAGGAGCCTGTAGAGGCTGCTGAGGGAGCTTGTAGACTGCTGTCCCTTGAAATTGCAGATATTGAGATGAGAAAGCATTTATCCAGCTGTGCAGAACTGTGACAGTTTGGGTATAGTACTGCAAAAGGTGGAAGCTCACTCTGCTGTTGCTATACAAAGTTTGCATGTCTTTACTCTCACAGAGAATCATAAAGTCATAGAATCATAGAACAGTTTTGATTAAATTGGGCCCCTAAATATCTTTTTGTTCAAAGTCCCTTGCCATGAACTGATCACCACCCACCAGCTCAAGCTGCCCGAAGCCCCATCCAGCCTGGCCATACTAACCTTCAGGGATGGGGCACCCATACTTCTTTGGGCAGCAGTGCCAGTGAACCACCTCTCTCTGAGTAAAGATTTTCCTCCTAACATCTGATATAAATCTCCCCTCTTTTAGTTTAAAACCATTGCCCCTTGTCCTATGGCCTTGTCAGGCCATGTAAAAAGTTGGCCTCCATCTTTTTTTATAATCTCCTTTCTAAGTACTGAAAGGCTGCAATGAGGTCCAAAGCATTCCCTTCTCCATTCTAAACAACCCCATAGTATGTGGTTAAACTAGAGCAATTCTCAGCCACTCTGCCACAGTCCACAGTGCAGACATCTGCACATCCATGGGATGTTTCCTAGTGAAGCAGAAGCAAACATTCCTGAGCCCTCTCCATCCTTGCAGGACTGACTAGCAGGGAATGCAAAGGGATTTGTATTTAAAGAAGCATTACAGGCCTCTCCTAGAAATCTTGCATGGTACTTGCAAGCATGAAGACCAAGAATTTCATTCTGTGTGCTAGAGTCCAGGTTGCCTTACCTGGTCTCTGATGCAGGCTGCTATCCGCAGGCACTCTTGGCTCTCCTGCTTCTCCTGCATTGAACTCCTTTTTGATATGAGCAAAATTAACCAAGCCTCTTTCCAAGTGAAATTGCTGGTGACATGACACTGAAGGGACAGGGTGAGATCGATGCCATCTTGAGATCTCTTGCTGATCTTTAACGTGAATGTGTTCTCTTCACATTTGCAGTCAAGTAAAAGGAGCTGGTGCTGGTCAAGATCACAAAAAGCTTCATGAAAGTTTGGGAGAGCCTGTGGATCCCAGTGCAAAGGAAACAACTAAATATCTTTTTAAAAGCATCCTCCATTTGGCAAAGAAACTTCATGTTTCAGTATGTCCTGTTTTTTGGCATCCACTGACTGGATACCCACCTGACTTGAGCACATCTCCTCTAAATGGCTGTGAAATCCATTGTGCAGCTGCTCTAGGATGGGTGTATGGCTAACTGAATCTAGAGACATTAACAAAGGTATCTGATGTTCTCATGAGAGCATGAACTGTGTGACAGTGATTGTGATGCTGTGCTTCTTCAGAGAGATGACAGCTCACTAACAGGTACTTTTCATTCACCAGATTGAATTCACCAGAGGCCAAGGTTAAATCTTCCATCATGCATACTGACTCCCAGGAAGATCCATTCTTAAATTTTCCTAGGTGATTCTTGTATGGTCTGCCAGGATTTACTTTATTTGATCTTCTCTAGGCAGAAAAGATCAATCCATTTGAAATGGAGACCAGGCCAGTGGCAACTTTTCATGTCACTGCAACTGTCCAGGAGGTCATGTTCAGAGCAGCTCCAGGTAGAAGGAACAGAGGACTTAAACAGAAGGTCTGCATATGGTTCCATGGTAATTACATGGAGATATTGGATGTGAAATTTTTTTCTAACTAAACAGGCTACAATGTTGATGCTGTTGCTCCAAAATGCAGAGATGAGAATGTAGTTTGCATTGAACCATGAACTCAGGAGTGCTTGGTTGTGCTCCACTGTCACCCTTCAACACTGTCATGAGTGCCTCTGCCTCCACTCTTCATGCTCACTGAACACAAGATAAGGAAAGTCAACATCATAACACAGCAATTCTGTGATTCTGTGATAACCAGGAGTTGGTGTTTGTAGGGCAGCATGGTTGTGCTTAGCCAGGCCTCTAAGTGTCTATCAGGTGTGAGTTATTTTGGTGCTGAGAAATAACTGGAGTTATAGATGTGCTTGACTGTTTCAGCATGAAAAAGGGATTGAACGAAGTAACTTCAAGGGAAGGTAGAACCATATTTGTTTATGGGTCTTTTTTTGTTTGTTTGTTCTGTTTTTATGCTTTTTTTTCCCCTCTGCTTGGTGAATTTTCCTTTGCTTTTCAAGACATTGGGGATGGCAAGGCAAAGTACTGTGTGCTCTGAGGAGAACTGTGATGCAGTAGCGACAGACGCAGGGCTACAGTGAGTTTTCTGGAGGAAAGATCCAGTGCTTCATAGCATAGTTCCATTGCAGCATCAGGAATCTGCTGTCTTGTGAAAATAGCATGTGAACAAATGAGGGCCTCTGGAGCCAGTCAGACACTTTACATGGCCATGGTTAGATCTCTGCTGCAGCCATAGTAGATAGACATTTAAACAATACTCAGAATTATGCTTTAATTTTTAGGTAGTCCTATGTGCAGACAGGAGTTGAACTTGGTAATTCTTGTGTAGTCTTTCCAACTCAGAATATTTTACAGGAACTTTCAGAAAATGGGTTATAATCTGTTTCCAGCATGTCTGGATGTCGTCTCCACTGTGGGAAGCGTCAGCACTATGTTCACCACTGTACTGCTGTGCAGGACTGCCTGCATCCATGGATTTCTCACGTTCTGCCTCTTCCAGCTGTGCTGTGGTTTCCTTCTCGTACCACTGGACTCCAGGCTCTGCAGCAATGAAAACAGGGATGGCAGAACATCTGTGGTGTCAGGATCTCTCTTCCCTCCTCCCATCAGGACATGGCTGCCTCCTCCTGCAGACCCCTCCTTGTCAAGGACAGGTGCTGACTTGGCTGCCCCACACTTGGACAGAGGAAGTGGGTCAGAGTTTTCTGGGGCTTAATCCGTCTGGCTTCTGGATCCAGTAGTTCAGATTACTGAGTACTCCTATGCATGAAGAGGGAATGCCCAGTGGATCCTGTCACAGAAAAGTATTGCTTGTGTAGGACTGATAATCTCTATAAATAAAAATAAATCTGAAGCTCGCGATCTGTAGACAAGAGTTTTTTAAGGGATATCTGTCTGAGTATCCTTATGCCCAAAATTTTTAAATCTTGTGGGTGAAAATTCGTCAATATAGTTTGCCTGCAAGTATGATTTAATATATTCTTCATCTTCCAAAAGAACAACTGGAGAATATGCTAAAAAAAACCCAACAAAATAACAAAAAAAAACCAAACCCAAAACAACAAAACAAGACAAAAAAAAAAAAAACCCACAGCAATTTTGGTCTTGTTTTCTCCTGAAAGTTCTTCTGAACTGCCCATGTTGACCTCCCAGTCTTCTATTTTCTTCCAATAACCTTCTAGTCTCTCCAGGTCTAGTACAAAGAATAAGGAGTTCTCCCTTTGAAATCTGCTCTGACAAGTAATGCACCATTTCTTGTGAACAGTAATGCAGCAATGTCAAAGCTGCAGTTCACAATTTTCCTTCCACATCACTGTCTGTTAAAACTTCAGGGCAAATATGATGGTTTTATACTCTATTTAGTTGGTGTGGAATGGAAAGTAGGCAAGAGTCAAACCAAGTGTTTAGACAGTGCCAGTGCAGCGAGCAATTCTGGTGATTACAAGCAGTAAGCACTGGATGCAGCGCTATCTGACACCAGAGACTGCACTCAGAAGTAGATTTATTTAGTACTGAAGATGCAGTCTTAATAGTTAAATCTCCTTACCTACACTGTCTAATCTTTATCTGATCAAAAAGCCCAGCAGGTTTGAGAAGTATTACTTCCTTTACAAATACAAAAGAAGGGCTGTCACTTTTTTCCTGCGTCCATTATTTCTGGTCTATTACAGTGCCTCTGATTTGTCCAGTACACACATCAGACTTACTGCACTATAGTTCTCTTGATTTCCCTGTAAGCCCTTTTAATACCATGGAATACCATTAGTCACCTGAATTTCCAGGGAGCAGTTTCCATGCCAAGTTTGGAAATTTAACTTCATCTTTGTCTAGACCTTTGGACGTCTGCATCTGAGAAATAAGAAATAAAGTTTTTGCAGTGAAAGTGCAAGACAAGAGCATGAAATTGGCGTCATCATCAGAAGCTAAGTCCATAATTGGCAGAGGAATAGCTGCAAATACAACGTTTTGAAAGGGAGACAGAGAACACAGTTGGAATCATGGTGGTATATTGTGCATTATTGGACCATGGGCATGGGAGGGTACAGGCTGCTTAGGAAGAACAGATAGGGAAGATGAGGAGGGGGATTTATGCTTTATGTTAAGGTACTCCTTGATTATGTAGTGCTGATATTTGAAATTGTAGATGAGAACTGAGATGAGATGAAAATGAGGCAAATTTTGATGGGGTCTGTTATAGATGCCCTGTTTAAGACAAAGCTGGGAAAGACATTTACAAACTAGCAGAAATCACTTCCTTAGAGAGGATTTCAGCATGAGGTCACCTGCTGAGAGAGCAACAGTACTGGACAAACAAGGCTGGACTTCTCAAATGGTGCTAATGACAGTATCCTAACGTAAATGATGGAGGAGCAATGCTGAGTTCTGGAAGCAGAAATAAACTGCTGTCAAATACGCAGCTCAGTCTGAAAGTAATGTCTCCTATTTATTTCCATAGAAACTACGACAGGTAAAAAGAGCACAGGAACGCTATTTGAAAGAGCACATTCTCACCGAAAAAGCACCATTTCTTAGCAGAGTCAACACCATCAGCTATGCATTTTTGGCAGCAATGAACAGGAGTCTGTATGCTGCACTCATAGAAGTCTGCACCTGTGGAAGTGACCCACTGTTTCACAGCACCTATGACAGTATTATTGCTGAAATGCATCACCCACCACCTCACCGTGTTCACATCCACTGTTTCCTCTCCATAAATGTTCAGCAAGCACTGATGAATGTGGATGGATGCCTTTTATTTGCATGGAGAGGTTCAGTGACACACCTTTGGTTCACATGCACTTTCATGTCAGAGTGCCTCTTTGTTGCCATCTGTCATAAAGCAAGAAAATGTAATGGAATATTGTTGCAAAGGTCCACCCTCTGCTGCCATCCCAAAAACATCTGCTTCTGATGTGGTCCAACAGAATGAAGTAGGGGGCCTTGCTTTTCGAGTGGCCCTCATATAATCCCAGATGGTAGTTCAGGCTGTATTAAACACATGATGACTGTGTGAAGGAGCTAGTGGAAAGTCAGGGAGGTAAGCAGCAGAATTGAGCACTTCGGACTTCGTAAGACCAGAATTCACATTATTCAGGGAACTGTTGATTCAGGGAATACCCTTGAAAGCAACTACGCAAAAGAACACTGCTCAGGAGAGACAGCTAGTGTATAAGAAAAAATACTGAGACCTCAGGAACAAATCACCTTGTTCTTCAGGAAGACTAGCAATTTCATCTTAGCTTCCTGGTGACTTAAACCACAAAATTATACAAGATGTGGAAACAAGGACTGGCAACAAAATAGTAGTGTTGGGCACATAGGGAGATTAAGCATAACAGTTCTGTGGGTATGATGCAAAAGAACACTCAGGAAAAACATGCCTCCCAATGAATTTAGGAGACCACCTGGTGCAGGATAATACAGAAAATACTTCAGTATGCAGCAACTTTTCTTCATCAGTCTTCACAGTCAAAACTTTCACTCAGACATCTGCATCTTCCAGCAGTGTTTTTTTCCTCCTTTTTTCCCTGATAATTAGCATACCTTTGCTCTGAACATTCACTGTAACGTCATGAAGTAGCTGTCAACATACTAAAACTGAACTGCCTCCTTTCTATGTGTTTTATTAACAGAATCATACAGCATTTTTGGCTATTTTAACTCTTCTAAGATGTTGCCTATAGTCATACTACAATTATTACCACGTAGCAAATTTTCAGCAATTTTTCACTTTTAACTATGTCCATAGACGCATTTGAATGAAATAGCTCAAGACTGCTTATCCTTCAGACTAATCCCTAGCTAGTGTTTTCGTGAAGCACTCTCTGACAGTGTTCACAAATACAGTTTTGCCACTACAACATAAAGTTAACATTTGCCCATTCTGTATGGAGTAGTTCTAGTCCCTGTTGCTGTTGCATTCCTTGCTCTAGCAGTGTGGTACTCTTCTCTGAACTGCAAGTAGTGATCACGTCCCGAGAGGGTGGTTGATGAGAAGTGAGAAGAGACTTGGTGAAGGACTTGAAACTGGAAACTTGAGGTAACCTACTTCTGAATTCCCTGAACAACTTAATCATGGACAAATGGTGACACAGGTTTTCAATGCTCAACATGATGTCTTCACAATTTCCAAATATTTTGAGTACAGTCTATTTGATTTGAATCTGCTGTACAACTGAAAAGAAAGAGCAGCAAATTGGCAGTATATGTTCCTTATCATAGAATCATAGAATCGTGGAATTGCTCAGGTTGGAAAAGACCTTAAAGATCATCGAGTCCAATCACAACCTAACCATACTACCCTAGCAGCCCTCCGCTGAATCATGCCCCTGAGCACCACATTCAAATAATAACTGAATGTCTAATTTTTTCCAAGAATCCATGACTGACTGGCTGCAGATCTTTTCTCAGACTGCCAGTGTTACACAAGACAGTCTGTTACCTCCATAGCTCTTGTGTCGATAGTACTGTGGTGTTAAACTTTTTCTTGGATTGTGAATGTCTAAATATAAACATTTTGATGGGATGGTAGTGCTGGATAGAGGATTTATTAGAATGTACAGCATCTACAATGGTACGCTGAGGTAATACATGAAATTGTGTCTACAAACATGACTGGGTGAGGGATACTGTCCTGGGGAGCTGTAGGTAAGGAAGGGATTGGGGGCATCTGTAACTGTGGTCTGACAAGAGGGGATTATTTATGTAGATGACACATATATCAAATGCATGTGAAATGTGTAAGAGAGTGACCAGAGAGAAAGCAGAAGTTCTAGGGGAGTCCTTTTTTAATGGCATACACACAAAAGCATATATTATCTATGCATACATAAATATATATTTTAATTTGATATCTCAAAGTCAGCTCAGGAATCTGTGTAGAGTTCCATTTCAAACTAAAGTCTCCTGTTACTTGGAAGAGCCTCCTGAACTTCAACTCAATGTATTTCAAACCATCTCAGCTATTGTGACTGTCCTATATAGAAACTGCAGCTGTAATACATTTTGACTTCCTGATTTTTAGAACATACAAATGCAAACAGTTCTTAAAAACAATTTGCTGATTTTTGACCTACCTTTCCTGTTGCTTTCAGTGTGTCTGTTCCTAAAGCATCATAGACATGCTGTTGTTCCCATTGTGTGACTAAAGAACTGTGGTATAAACATACCAAGCAAACTGCCATGGGTCAAACAGCAAATCACTGAGAAAGCCAGCAATAGAAACCATAAGTTCCAGCATCCAAGTTCTCTAAGTGCCTCGAGTAGTCTAGATTTTCTCCTTAACACACTTGATAAATTATTTATAGATATATTCACATAGTCAGTAAGATATAAAACCATTCTAATTATATCATTCAAATCAAATGACAATTATGTCTGTAGTTTGCCAGACAATGCTTTGCCAAAGAAATTTTGCCAGAAATGTTTTGACCGAAGAAAGGGGGAGCATCTACAGCTTCTGCAGACGAGACACTATAAAATCTCCCAGGGACAAGTCTGGCCTGTCTCCACAGAAGGCTTCAAGGTAAGAGCATGCATTTTGTGAGCTTGGAAAAAGAGGACACTGTCCTTGCAATAATCCAGTCAATTTATCCTGCCCCTGCCGACCATTTCCATTATGGACTGTCCATGTGAACAAAACTGTTTATATAATTTCAGTGCATGTCTGTAACTGCAATCTAGGAATCTTCTCTAAAACTCTTTGCTGCATCAAGAAACAACTGCCATTCCTATTTCACAGGACTGACAATTTTCCCCTATAGAAGTCATTCTTAAAGGGCAATGCTAAATAATGCACTCCTACAGTACAGACTGTTTACAGGATTATTTACAGCTGCATGATTTCTCATTGTATCAGGCTTGTACAGACGTGCTTAGGCTAGACTGTTGAAAACAGGAAAGATCTAAAAAGTGAAGTAACTTAATTAATAGTCCACATGGTAATACTTTTAAAAAGGAAGCACTGTCTTAATGAATCATCATTCATAATTAAGGACCAGACAGAGAGTGGTTTTCTCCAGCTGTAGGTTCTTTCATGTGAAGGTCTCAAAACTGATCAGAATTGATCAAAGAGAGATGCAAAACTGTAGTCAGTATTGAGATGATATTCTGTTATTTATTGTTGAAGTTTTTCAGAAGTCCAAGTCCCTCTCTTGAGTAGTACTTAGAACTTTTAAGTTCAAGTCAGAGTGAATGTAAGTGGTTGTTGCTAAGAGGCTTTCCTGAAGATTAACTAGAATTTTATTAGCTTCATTGTAAGGAATTTATCAGTGATCCACAACATTTTTGCCCCACCAGACTCTGCTGAGGTGCCTTCAGTGAAGAGCAGCCATGGCTTCTTCAGATGCTGAGATGGCTGTCTTTGGAGAGGCAGCTCCCTACCTCCGAAAGTCAGAGAAGGAAAGAATCGAGGCCCAGAACAAGCCCTTTGATGCCAAGTCATCTGTCTTTGTGGCCCATCCAAAGGAATCCTTTGTGAAAGGGACAATCCAAAGCAGGGAAACAGGGAAGGTCACTGTCAAGACTGAAGGTGGAGAGGTGAGAAAAAAGCAAGCTTCAGATCAGCATTTAATCTTCACTCTGAGCTTTTAGCTGACATAGGCAGATCTTTCACTTCCTTTACAGACTCTGACCGTGAAGGAAGATCAGGTCTTCTCCATGAACCCTCCCAAGTACGATAAAATTGAGGACATGGCCATGATGACCCACCTCCACGAACCCGCTGTGCTGTACAACCTCAAAGAGCGTTATGCAGCCTGGATGATCTACGTAAGTACCAGCAGCTCTCTTCCTTGGCTGGTAGCTGGGGAGGACTGCTGTGCCAGGCTGAGTGGAAGCCAACGTGCCGTGTCCCTTCCTCGCAGACCTACTCGGGCCTCTTCTGTGTCACTGTCAACCCCTACAAGTGGCTGCCGGTGTACAACCCGGAGGTGGTGTTGGCCTACCGAGGCAAAAAGCGCCAGGAGGCCCCTCCACACATCTTCTCCATCTCTGACAACGCCTATCAGTTCATGCTGACTGGTGAGTTGATCCCAAATTCATTCTACTAAAAAGGTGTTTTAAAAATAAGGAGAATTTTCCTGATGACATATTATCTGTGTTTTGTTTGAGTTTTAGCATTAATTAGTGCTTCTTTAAACAGGCTCTTTGACATTTGTATTTCTACAAAGGAAGTACAGAACCACAGATATTTTGTTAGGAAAAATGATATGCTAACTGCTACCATATATGCTAATTGATGAGTTTGCTTAATCTCCTGCAAATTGCTACTGTAACGAGCTTTAAGTAGGTGGAAATATAGGAGTCTTTCTTGGAAACACAACAAACATGCAACAATCAAAATACAGTGTTTGAGATTAATGGAAAATTAATGCACTCAGCTGTAAGGATCCGTATTTGCTGAGTATTGTATTCCCATTACAATCAATAAAGACCTGGACCATGTAATGAATGTCTCGAAGAAGTAATTTCTGTGGCAAGAAGACACCTAGTGTCTGGTCTAGATTATACTGATCTATTGAGAATGAGGATAAAATGAAATGCTTTTAGAAAAATGATACAAAGGGAAAATAAAAACCTTTTCATAATCAATCTACACTGGCTTTCATCAATTTATTTGCTTTAGACTTTTTCTTCTCCTCCTTATTTTCTCTTCCAATGAGTGTATTTAAATCAATGGTTCAGATTTTATATCTTCTTTTCCCGTTCTTTTGTTACATGATGGAAAGTAAATCAAAATTAGAATAAAGACTGTCTATTTATGATCTCAGAAATATATAATTTCTGTATATGTAGAATAAAAAATGAAATAAGTGAAACTTGATGAGAAAGATTGGTTAGACGTTATTGTTTGTGAGCTCTCCACATTTTCCCAGCTATATTTTATCTCCAGGAGAATTTAAGTGAGATCAATCCCCGATCTCAATAATTTTGTCATATATACTTAGCAATGATTAGAGAAATCAGATGAAAAAAAAGAATACCTTTGAAGGCACATCAAAGGCATATATCTTTAAAAGAACATAAAAGTTACTCTGAAGTGATATCTTTACTGAAATTGCTGAGAATTCGAGTACTGGGGCTACATAGCATTGCTACACGTTAACCAGGGATTTTCATTGCTTTCCATCCCTGCACCCCTTGCAGATTTCCATTCGTATTTGTCTCCTAGATTTTGTGTTTCTTGTTATTCATGAGCAGTAGGAAAAGCTTTTTTATCTCTGTCTTTTCACAGACCGCGAGAATCAGTCGATCCTGATCACGTAAGTACGCTCCTGCTCGGGTCCCTGCGGGGCTGCCCTGTGCCAGGGGACCTTCTCCCTGACCTCACGCTCTCTGCTTCTCTGTTTGGCTTGACAGCGGAGAATCCGGTGCAGGGAAGACTGTGAACACGAAACGTGTCATCCAGTACTTTGCAACAATTGCAGCTAGTGGGGAGAAGAAGAAGGAGGAGCAGTCTGGAAAAATGCAGGTAAGTTAGGGAAAGTAGATAGAACACTTGATCTGTAATTGCCCTTGCAACTAAACAATATTAATGGATAATTATCATCCTGTAGGGAACACTTGAGGATCAAATCATCAGCGCCAACCCACTGCTGGAAGCCTTTGGAAATGCCAAGACTGTGAGGAATGACAACTCCTCACGCTTTGTAAGTTGCTGCCTAGGACAAAAACTTTCACAGAATCACAGCATGGTTGAGGTGGAAAGGTGTGTTTGGAGGTGATCTGCTCCAACCTCCCTACTCAAGAGAACATACCCAGAGCAGGCTGTCCTGCAGCACGTCCTGGCAGCTTTTGAAGATCTCTAAGGAAGGAGATTCCACAGACTCTCTGTGCAATCTGTGTCAGCCATCAGCACAGTAAAGATGGAACTCTTGTATTCCAAGTGTGTTTGTTTCTTTTCTCCTACTGTGTTTTGCCGTATCAGTAGGCAAGACTGGAAAGAGCCTGACTCCGACCTGTTTGCACCTTCCCTTGAGGCATTTCTAGACACTGAAAAGATGCCCCTGACATTTCTCTGTCATTTCTGTGCCTTCCCTCACAGAAATGGTGTTTCAGTCCTTTATTCTCCTTGCTTTATACAGGAGCAGTGAAATGTATCCAGGCTGAAATTGTTCTTTTCCCCCTCAACAGGGTAAATTCATCAGAATCCACTTTGGGGCCACGGGCAAACTGGCTTCTGCTGACATTGAAACTTGTAAGAGATGCTCCTGGCCTGCTCACATTCCTTCCCAAATTCCCACCTCCATGTCCTGTCTTGTACCTAACTCTTCCTTCCTTCCTTCTCAGATCTGCTGGAGAAGTCCAGAGTCACTTTCCAGCTCAAGGCAGAAAGAAGCTACCACATCTTTTATCAGATCATGTCCAACAAGAAACCAGAGCTGATAGGTAGGAAGGATCATTACATCTTTTTGGAGATGATCACTAAGCAAGTCTTTTCTCTGCTGCCCAGCTGAAAAACTAAGTTTGTATCCTTTCTATCCCTGTTTTCAGACATGCTCCTTATTACCACCAACCCATATGATTATCACTTTGTGAGTCAAGGCGAGATTACTGTTCCCAGCATTGATGACCAAGAAGAGCTTATGGCTACAGATGTGAGTAACATACAAAGCAGGTAATTTTATGGTCAGCGGCTCTTTTACAAATGTATTTATTTTACTGAGTCTGTTACCAGAGTGCGATTGACATCCTGGGCTTCACTGCTGATGAAAAGACTGCCATCTACAAGCTGACAGGGGCTGTCATGCACTATGGGAA